>NC_054702.1:105014225-105327975 GCF_016097555.1 Gigantopelta aegis | reverse complement strand
TACAGTACTAGTGGTATGTACATCTATTGGTTTCGGTACCTGTAAAGATCACACAAAGTGATGATGACGACACTACTGTGTGTAATATGTGACATATGTAACCAGTACAGTACTAGTGGTATGTACATCTATTGGTTTCGGTACCTGTAAAGATCACACAAAGTGATGATGACGACACAACTGTGTGAAATATGTGACATATGTAACCAGTACAGTACTAGTGATATGTGCTTGTATGGATTTCAGTGTCTATAAATATCACAAAACGTATGACGACCCTACTGTGTATAATATGTAACATATTTAACCAAAACAGTTAAAAACAGTCATTGTACATGGATTTTAAAGTCTATAAATATCGTATAACTTATAACTACGGTGTGTAATATATAACTTATTTAACCAGTATCTGTATTGATTTCAATGTCTTTAAAGATCGCACAAAGTGATGATACCCCACTGTGTGTAATATACAAATGTATAACATATTTAACCAGTACATGTATTGATTTCAGTGTCTATAAAGATCGCACAACTGACGACGATCCCACAGCCAGGTCGAGGACGAGGAATGACGCACAGTGGAAGAACAGCATGCCGCCGACGACGGTGAAAGCGTACGCCCAGGACAGTTCCCCGCCAGCGGTGGTCTGTGCATACATGACCGCCCCCAACAGGACCGCCGCCGCTGTAAACAAACATGTTAAACAAATCAATAAATATAGATAAATACAAGGACAGGAAAGGAATATGTATTTAACGACAACTAGAGAGAGAGAGAGAGAGAGAGAGGAGAGATGAGAGAGAGAGAGAGAGAGAGGAGGAGAGAGCGAGAGAGAGAGCGAGAGAGAGAGTGAGAGAGAGAGAGAGAGGAGGAGAGAGAGAGGAGAGAGAGGGAGAGTGAGAGAGACAGAGAGAGAGAGAGGACGAGTGAGGTTTAGAGAGAGAATGATGAGAGAGAGAGATGAAAGAGAGAGGAGGGGAGAGGAAAAAGGAAAGAAAACGAGGGATAGAGGGGCAAGAGACAGACAGACAGAGAGAGGGAGAGAGGACAGAGAAGAAGAGGAGGAAGGAGGAGGGAGAGAGACGAGAGAGAGAGAAGAGAGAGAGAGAAGGGGAGGGAAGAGAGAGAGGGGGAGGGGGAGAAGGAAAAGGGAAGAGGAGTTGAGAGAGAGAGAGAGAGACGGGAGAAGGAACAGCAAGAACGAGATAGAGGTTGACGAAGAGAGAGGAAGAGAAGGGGGAGAAAGCGGAAGAGGTAGGCATATAGATGGATAGGGGAAAGAAAGAGGCATAGAAAGAGAAAGAGGGTGGGAAAGAGGAGTTTAGAGAAGAGGACAAAGAAGAGGAAAGGAGAGAGAAGAGAGAGAAGAGTGGGGAACGAGAGAGGGGGAGATGCAGAAAAGAGGCGGGGGATAGACGAGGAGAGGGCGAAAAGAGACAGTACAGAGAGACAGAGAGAGAGAGAGAGACACCAGTCATGACGGAAAAAGGGAGGAGAAAGAAGATACGACAGGGAAGATGGGATGGGGAAAACCTGGAAAGAAGAGGAAAAGAAGAAAAAGAGGATTACGAGTTCAAGGGAGGAGACGATCGATACTCAAAACCCATCGCACCTTAGGCGAGCGCTCTACCACTGAGCTACATTCTGCGCAAAGTAAATTCAAAAGAACTATTATCGCATTTATAATTTTGTATGCATTAATTATGCAGGGTCATCGGGTTGGCCTATTAAAATAATAGAAAATATACGTGACCTAGATAACATCAACCATTCAAAAGTGTAACAGGGCAGCGTATCCCCGGAGACTATAAGTATAGACCGCAACCTTCCGTTTTAATTTGGTAATAATTATTTTTATGTGTTGCTTCCGATCAAAAGGATCTAAAAATAAAATTTGCATAACACATCAGTGAATACGGTGTTAAAGTCATTGGCCCATGTTTTGTAGTGCGTACCTTTTAACTTCAATCATTTGGGAATAAAAGAAACACCAGGCCGACCAGAAACCGATTGGACAATTAATTATTTAAGCCAGTAGTAATTAATGTCTAATTTAGCGATAAAAAAAGCTGTAATAACCAAACATTGTTTATAGTTCCCTATAAGCAGGGTCAGTGCATTTAAAATATTAAAAGGGGTGTGCGAAAATAATTAAAGAGGTTGTCTCAATGTTGCACAATCACAAAAACTATTTATCTATTTTTTGTTTTTAAACTGTAAAGATTATATACTGAATTACATGCCCACAAAAAAATTCTGTCCAAATAATTTCTAGTGCCAGACCCAATATAAGAATGAACCACAGGTTAAAACCTGACGTCACAGTTTGAATTTTAATTAATCTGGCTGCTATTTTAATGGATAAGCGATGAATAATTGTAATGTGTGTCGAGGAAACTATTGTTTATGCCGAGTGGCAACACTTTACAATTTTTATTTTTTTATTTTTTTTTACTTCATAATGCCAAGATTATACGTGGAAATGATTATTTTTAGCTACTAGTATTTATTACAAGTGCATGCTAAAATAGAGAAATATTGCACTTGCAAGTTTGAGACTGCCCCTTTAAAATTAATGTACTTTAGACAAATACTTTCCAAAATAGTCAAATATGACGCTTTCAAATTTGAGACTTCCCCTTTAAAATTAATGTATTTCACGTTGCATCAATGTTTAATACAGACATACATATAGGATATATACTCTTCAAAAGAAGAAACGCAAAACCACATTGTCGTAACATTTGGAGAATTGAATTAATTATTGAATGGTGAGTCCGATAATTACCAAATGTTGCAGGATTGTTCACAATTCACTCTAGTCCATTGTGAGTAAGTGATAGGACACACCACCAAGGTCAAGGTCATCTGGAGTCAATACCGGGTGTGGCCTCCGCGTGTGTTGACAACTGCCTGGCACCGCCTGCCCATTGAAGCAACCAGAGTACGGATGACGTCCCGGGGGATGGTGGCCCACTCGGCCTGCAAGGCTGCTGCCAGCTCGGACAGGGTCTGGGGCTGTGGTTGTCGCTGTCGGAGGCGTCGGTCCAACTCGTCCCATAGATGCTCAATTGGGTTCAAATCCGGTGATGTCGATGGCCAAGGAAGGACATTAATGTTGTTGTTCTGTAGGAAAGCCGTTGTGAGACGTGCTGTGTGAGGCCTGGCGTTGTCATGTTGGGAACACTGCGTTGGCGTTGGCCATAACTGGAACGATGTGTGGCCGGAGGATCTGGTCAATGTAGTCCTGTGCATTCAGGTTGCCCTGCACGTGGACCAGGTCAGTTCTGCCAGTGTGTGAGATGGCTGCCCACACCATGACACTACCCCCGCCGAATCTGTCCACTTCCTGCACGCAGTTTGCCGCATAACGTTCACCACGACGCCTATACACGCGACATCTTCCATCATGACGTCGGAGCAGAAATCGGGACTCGTCACTGAACCACACCTGTCTCCATCGCAGTTGAGGCCATTGTCGATGAATCTGGCACCACTGCAGTCGGAGTCGACGGTGTTGTGGTGTTAAGATGACACCTCGAACTGGACATCTAGCACGAATTCCTACCTCACGTAGGCGGTTCCGTACGGTCTGGTCGGATATCCTGCGCAAACCTGGTATTGCTGTGGCTGTGGAGGTGGCAGTAGTCAATCGTTCCCGAAGGTGGCGTACCCGGATGTAGCGGTCCTGCCCGGGGGTAGTGACCCGTGGTCGACCGGATCTAGGGAGGTCACGTGTTGATCCATGTTGCTGGTAACGGTCCCACAGTCTGGAGATGGTGCTTGGGGACACATGGAATGCCCTGGCAACGGCCGTTCTGGATTCGCCTGCGTCTAGTCGGCCGATGGCATTGTTTCTCTGCGGTTCACTGAGACGTGGCATGCCCTGGATTGTCAACTGTCGGCCGGATACAGAGGCCAGGCAAGCGAACACCCTGCACTTTTATACTGTCGGTGTTCATGTTGCACGTGCAGACAACGCACGTGCAGTGGTGACATGGTTTGCACGTGGCTGCGTTTTTGCGAATATTCACATTTTGGAACTTTATTGTACAGTAGCTGCGTTTTATCAAATGTAAACGTGGGAATGTGTTTGGGACATGCAATGACCTTATATTCACAAAGCATGAACCGGTAGGAAACATAAAATCGGAGTTATAACCCATTTGTACCCTTTTGCGTTTCTTTTTTTGAAGAGTATATATAACCTGTCAGATACGCGCTCCCTACTACCACAGCTCGAACTTTATTGGTCGTGGAAGATGTACAGACGAACAGACTCATCATCACTAGACAGACAAGACCAAACACGAACGCGATAATCTCAACAGCCTGAACCGCTTTAAATATGTCCGTATCTGAAGGAACAAATAAATATTAATGTGACCTTATTTGACTGTTCGTATCTGAAAGAACAAATAAATATTAATGTGACCTTATTTGACTGTTCGTATCAAAAAGAACAAATAAATATTAATGTGACCTTATTTGACTGTTCGTATCAAAAAGAACAAATAAATATTAATGTGACCTTATTTGACTGTTCGTATCTGAAAGAACAAATAAATATTAATGTGACCTTATTTGACTGTTCGTATCAAAAAGAACAAATAAATATTAATGTGACCTTATTTGACTGTTCGTATCAAAAAGAACAAATAAATATTAATGTGACCTTATTTGACTGTTCGTATCAAAAAGAACAAATAAATATTAATGTGACCTTATTTGACTGTTCGTATCTGAAAGAAGAAATAAATATTAATGTGACCTTATTTGACCTAAGGCACCATTAGAAACTGGTATAAGTAGGTGCATACAAAGTACACCCAACCCTACCGGCGGTACAACAAGACGCAGCCAATTTTAGTAGTATGCATGTGGTAATTTGGTTTTGTTGATGTTGTCTTTTGTTTCCCCTTTTTTGTAGTTGTTGGATTGTTTGTTGTGTGGTTTGATTTCGTTGTTGTTTGGCTGTTGTTGTTGGTGTGTTTTTGATTTTGTTGTTTTTGTTGATTGTTTGAAAGGTGTACAAAAATGTCAATGTCTCTGCAACCACCCAAAGGTATTTTTGAAAACTACCCGTTCACTCAAACATTTGACCAATTTTGAAATTTTAAATTGAAATTGATCATCAGTTTATTCATCAGTCAAGACATCCAATTTGTAATCAAAATCTAAATGAAACCAAAGATTGTACAACCTGATAAATTTATCTCTTTTACGCTGCAACGTAAGAAAAACGTATTTTCACACAAAATTGCATAGAAATGTAATAAAATAAGTAGGCCCTACAGTAGTACTGTTACATGTAACTTCGATACGGTAACTGCATCAAGGTATTTATTTATACTTATCATATTTGAAGATATTTGATATTGTTTGGTGATATTGTTTGGGGTTGCCTTGTTTTAATAGTTTCTTGTAAATAAATCAAAATGTTCGTGCTGTGGTTCCGTAGATGTCGTTAAACATTTCATTTCAAATTATTTTCGCGCTTATATCCAATTAAGGTTCAAGCACGCTGTCCTGGGCACTCACCTCGGCTATCTGGGCTGTCTGTCCAGGACAATGAGTTAGTTGTTAGTTGGTTAGTGGTTAGTGAGAGAGAAGAGGGTGTAGTGGCCTTACACCTATCCACTGAGTCCTTGAGAACTTACTCTGGGTTGAAGCCGATACCGGGCTGCGAACCCTGTACCTACCAGCTTGTAGTCCGATGGCTTAACCACTGCGCCACCGAGGCCGGTGTCGTTAAACATTCATTCATTCATTCTTATCGAATGAAATCCAAGGGAGACTACTGTTAACAGGAATCCGTGCATGCTTACGCTACACGCGGCATAGTTGTGTACATTTGTATTGCTGTTACTGACATACATACAGACAGATAGTTTATTAAAGTTTCACTTCATTACAGAATAAAATTTAGCGTATACATAAAAACAATATAAATTATATAATTGTAATGAGCCACTCTATACGGAGTTATGAGAGACTATTCGCTGAAAGTATTTAAAAGACAAATAAAGTAAACAATCCAATATAGTACCTTTAAAACAATGGCAACACAAATAAAACAATAAGATATATACATTTAAAATATTATACATAAATCGTCTCATAGTATATAAAAGAGATTTTCGATATTTAAGAATGCTATGGCAAGTTTTGACAGCTAAGACACAAATATCGGGACAGGACAAGATAAAACACAATTTCTGCATATAGGTATTGTTATGTACTGGGGGTTTTTTGGTATGGTTTTAGGCAGTGCAATGGCTGCGGTATTATGCCAAAAATTTGGTTATGCTTCGTTGAATAAAAGCAATAAATAAGGTTACTATACATTTAAATAATATTAATCCTGGGTAAAATTAGATTTAAAAAGGGTGCTGCATTTTGGTGTAAAATTGTATAAATAATGTATCTATAAAAGTATATAAATACTATAGCTGTAAAATTACACAAATAATGTTGGTGTAAAATCACACAAATAATGTGCTGTATAATTACAAAAATAATTACATTGTAGCTGAAAAATTACACAAATAATGTAGCTGTACAATTGCATAATGTTGCAAAATTACATAAATAATGTACACTGTAGCTGTAAAATCACACAAATAATGTTTGTAAAATCACACAAATAATGTTGCTGTAAAATCACACAAATAATTAAGCTGTAAAATTATCTAATTTGTATTATGCACTCACTACCATCCCGAATAAGACTTGAACACCCAGTTCCGTCCACACAGCTGAGGAAGAGACCTGTGTTGGTGCTGGCAGTTGTCCTCCACTAGGGGCTCGCGAAACCAACCAAACCGACGACGACGGCAACAACGGCGACGATAATGGCGAGTTTCGACAACTTGGACGCGTCCGAGAACCCCATCACTGTGGCCTGTTGTTGATAGCCGTACACGCAATACTAAATAGTCCAGTGGCTAAACTTCGGAACTGTGGGTTCCTTCCTAATTTTACTGTGGCAGGGGCGGATGAAGAGTGTTTTCATGGGAGGGTGTGCAACATTAATACTTTTTTTTTCGGTTAAGATTTTGGGAGAACTGCCTTTTATATAACGTCTGTTTAGTACCGTAGATGCCGTATTTTAAATTCATCCATGGAACAGTGGATTTTCGAGTCATTTAGAAATTAAGGGGAGGTTTGCTCACCCCCATTGCTACCACTTTGGATCCGCGCCTGCGTTGTTACCACAAAATCGGTATGTATTATTACACATAGTAACACATGGTAACATGTTCTAATTTTGTTTTCCAGCACTGGCAGTATAATTTATATTACCTCTTTGATTGCAAGAATGATGATGACACAAACACTTGAATACCTAACAATTTGACAGCGAGTGGCCGGTCTCAGACAGGAACATACAAGTCGTCGTAAATCACTTAATTCAAGTGGGATTTTTATTTGATTTTTCTTTTTATGATGTTAGTATATGTCCACTGTTTAACAGTACGGGTTGTATTTTTTGTTACAACTCGAAAACAAATACCAGCCAAAGCGACACAACCGTTAATTATTACTGACGCTACCTCCATCAGTGTTGTTATTATAACAGGCAACAGATCCGTTGAAATAATCATTATTGTAGACTTTCGTTTTTTGAAAAACTCACGAGTGTAATATAACAAATAAAATAAAATAAAATAAAATAAAATAAAATAAAGACACGCCTGAAAGTGTAGTGGATGGGCAAATAATGTGTATACAATGATAAGTTTTATGCTATGTTATTTTTCCTTTTTTACAATGAATGGGGAGAGACGTAGCCCAGTGGAAAAGCGTTCGCTTGATGCGCGGTCGGTCTGGGATCGATTTCCGTCGGTGGACCCACTGGGCTATTTCTCGTTCCAGCCAGTGCTCCACAACTGGTGAAACAAAGGCCGTGATAATATTATTCTGTCTGTGGGATGGTGCATATAAAAGATCCATTGCTGCTAATCAAAAACAGTAGCCCATGAAGTGGCGACAGCGGGTTTCCTCTCTCAGTATTTGTGTGGTCCTTAACCATCTGACGCTATATAACCGTAAATAAAATGTGTTGAGTGCGTCGTTAAATAAAACATTTCCTTCCTTCTTTTTTTACAATGAAATGGTATAGAATCCATACATACATGTTTAAATGAATACAGTTATTATCTACTAATAAAATAAAATAATTATGCAAGTTAGGAAACTATTTATAAATACGAAGTATTTAAAAGAAAAGAATCTATAGTTGTATAGTTTTTACACGTTGTGTTATTAAATTTACAGAGTTCTATTAACTTTTTTTTCATATTCAACTTATCTATCTGTTTTATAACACCTTCCTCTTGAATTGTTACTAGTAATCAATAATTATACAGTTCATAAAAACAAAAGGCAGAAGTGCACGTGCAATTCTTTACGTTGGCTGTTCCAGCAGTTGCCTTCATCCGGACATCAAACAGGAGATTTAGTCTATGCAATTTGATAGTAAGTATATTTAACGTTTGCGAGTTATCGTAATATATGTATTTTTGAGTGTCACCATTATTTGTTATAGAGTTGCAATTAATCGGTTCCCTATTGATGTAAACGGTCTGTGCTTCCATCATTATCAGAATTTACACACCTAATGTCAATCACGGAAGAATTTTTTTTTAATTTCTTTTAAATTAAATATTTCTTGTTCTTTTTTTCCCTTCTTAAATGGGAAAGTGGTTTCTCAACCAAAACAGGAATTTTTACAGCGTATCGTGGACACTAGCTAATGTACAATGTCATATTCATCACAAAAGCCCTTTCACAGCGGTTGTCATCTTCAAAGAATTTATTGTTACGAACTGTACTAGTACGCCCTCGCTCATCCTACGCAAATTCTGACACGAGTCTGAGCATGTTCGGTCATAACAAGTCTCGAGTCTTTTAGTATTCAGCCACTTAGAAGTGTGTTCAGGATGGCGAGTGATCCCTAACATGGTGTTGCGCCTAATATTAGAAGGATGTGAAATAATAGAAAACGGTGATATCAGTGAATGTGATTGCGAGCGCTCGACCTCTTGAACACTGTTCTATTTGCCTGTACCTGTCTAATCACCTATACAAGGATACACGAATTAAAGTGGAATAAGATATAATAATGTATCTACCATAAACGAGATACAACTGGAAGTGATTATAAGTACTCTTTATACACGTAGTAAATTAATGATCTGTAAATGATAGACATCCCAGCGTGACACTATTATGAGTCCAATAATAAACCTGTGAATATAAACTAAACTAAGTAGGTAGTTAGTACGGTAGATAGGTAGGTACACGGACAGACAGAGACAGGCAGTTAGGCAGGCAGGTAGTCGGGCAGGCAGCCAGCCAGACCGACAAACAGAGAGATATATAGTTAGAAAGATTAGACTCACGCAGGCATATAAATAGGTATGTAGGTAGGCAGGCATGTAGGTAGGCAGACAGGCGGGCAGACATATTGATATATCTATAGGCAGGTGGGTAGATATATAGGTAGGAGGGTAGCTAAACATACAGACAGACAGACTGACTGATTGACTGACTGACAGTGACTGACTGACAAGACTTACTGACTGATATTGTAATATTGGGAACGTTAGATGAAACCTTCATCATTTTCTTCTAAAAAATACGAATTCGGCTACAGCTTTAACAGATTCGTGTGTTGTCACTGTCGGTGGTCTAGGTCGCTTTAACAGATTCGTGTGTTGTCACTGTCGGTGGTCTAGGTCGCTTTAACAGATTCGTTTGTTGTCACTGTCGGTGGTCTAGGTCGCTTTAACAGATTCGTGTGTTGTCACTGTCGGTGGTCTAGGTCCCTTTAACAGATTCGTTTGTTGTCACTGTCGGTGGTCTAGGTCGCTTTAACAGATTCGTTTGTTGTCACTGTCGGTGGTCTAGGTCGCTGTAACAGATTCGTTTGTTGTCACTGTCGGTGGTCTAGGTCGCTTTAACAGATTCGTGAGTTGTCACTGTCGGTGGTCTAGGTCGCTTTAACAGATTCGTGTGTTGTCACTGTCGGTGGTCTAGGTCGCTTTAACAGATTCGTTTGTTGTCACTGTCGGTGGTCTAGGTCGCTTTAACAGATTCGTGTGTTGTCACTGTCGGTGGTCTAGGTCGCTTTAACAGATTCGTTTGTTGTCACTGTCGGTGGTCTAGGTCGCTTTAACAGATTCGTTTGTTGTCACTGTCGGTGGTCTAGGTCGCTTTAACAGATTCGTTTGTTGTCACTGTCGGTGGTCTAGGTCGCTTTAACAGATTCGTTTGTTGTCACTGTCGGTGGTCTAGGTCGCTTTAACAGATTCGTTTGTTGTCACTGTCGGTGGTCTAGGTCGCTTTAACAGATTCGTTTGTTGTCACTGTCGGTGGTCTAGGTCGCTTTAACAGATTCGTTTGTTGTCACTGTCGGTGGTCTAGGTCGCTTTAACAGATTCGTTTGTTGTCACTGTCGGTGGTCTAGGTCGCTTTAACAGATTCGTTTGTTGTCACTGTCGGTGGTCTAGGTCGCTTTAACAGATTCGTGTGTTGTCACTGTCGGTGGTCTAGGTCGCTTTAACAGATTCGTTTGTTGTCACTGTCGGTGGTCTAGGTCGCTTTAACAGATTCGTTTGTTGTCACTGTCGGTGGTCTAGGTCGCTTTAACAGATTCGTTTGTTGTCACTGTCGGTGGTCTAGGTCGCTTTCGCTCGTTAGATTATTTGCAAACAACTCGTCGTAAGATCTCTAAATTGTATCTAACGGCCACTCGTGTAGTATTCTCTTTCTATATAGCATCATGCGTATATTCCTTTGACCCCTACACTCCCACTCACCCCCCCCCCCAATCAGTGGTATGTTATAGGCGTACGGACTCCCAATTTTATACGGGGGGGGGGGGGGGGGCTGGTTTTATCCTGAATTAAACGAAAATACTCAAATCTGAATCATAGTTTATTCATATTTGCATTGCGACCAAACAGCTATATAAGGTTCTTAAACGAATCTCTACACATTTTTACATGGAAATACATGGTGAAAAGGTTTCGGGCCAGCTCATTTTGACCCACCATTTTTCGTATGCTTAAATGTCGATTTACTACACATTCCCCACGCTTTCATGCTTTGCTATATTCAAGTTAGGTAACTGTTGTAACAAAACATACACTAAACAAAATAAGACTTATCTCCCTTGGACCTCACCTCCTTCAATTTGTTTTAGTCTGTCCTTTTTTCTGAATTTTAGTCACATGATGCCAAAGCATTTAATTATTCTTTTGTAAAGTCTACTTTTAAAAATCGGTTTTTATGGTTCATTTTCATCTCTTTAATTTTATAACTATGAAATGTAGATGGTGGGGGTTGGGGGTAGCGGGGCAGAGACACTCCCTTAAGTTCCCTGGGTACTCCAGAATTCGATGCTTTGTTTCTTTATGCATATAAATAATCTTTTAAAACTAATCGGGTTAAATGAAACAAAGAAATGTATCTAAGGAGTTCAGCTTAATGTTTCGCTATAATAATGATCAAATATTCAAAGTATATCCAAACAACAGGTCAAGTTGTATTGACTACCGAGAAAACTTAGAACTAAAAGAAACAACTAAAAATACAACATAAATTTCTTGCCTTTATCTGTACACGAGGATTCAAATGAACAATAAGATCGAAACTAAGCTGTATGACACAGGGTATAATTAACTTTCCAACAGACGATTGTTTCTTTGTGTCGAGCAATATCCCTTATGCTCCAGATTTTGTTATCTACGTAACACCAGTACGAAGATGCATAAGGCCGTTTTCAAACAACACTATACTATTTTTGCACATACATTGTTCCTAAAGGCTATGATATGCAATGACTCATGAAGCTTTCAAAACATTTGCTGATATAAATTTTTGAGACAATTTTATGATATAATGCATTACTGATTAAACCGATGAATGATGCAATGCTCAGTTTTAAAGTTAAAGTTTGTTTTGTTTTACGACACTACTAGAGCACATTGATAGACACATAGACTATTGAGTGTCAAACATGTGGTAATTTTGACATAAAGTCTTAGAGAGAAAAAACATAAAATGTTTCATTATTAGCACCAATCTGATTAAAATTAGCTCTACTGGGTCTACCACCAGTAGATCTAACAGCATTGCGTGGACTCCCATGTCCAGGTGACATTTCATCTATAAATAACAATTTAAATATCGACCAATTACACTTCGCCTTTTATAGAGTTATTCGGGAGCATACAAATTCTAAAAATATCGGGCGAGACTATTTATACAATAGGCGAACTTGTTGGGGGGGGGGGGGGGGGGGCACGCTGTCTTTTGTCCGAATTAAATGAAAATGGCCGAATCTAGATAACAACATTTATTCATATTAACATTACTACCAAACAGCTATATAGAGTTGCAAAATAATCACTACACATTTCTACATGGATTACATATAATTTTGATGGTAGAATGATGGAAATATACGGCAAAAAGTCTCAGGTTAGCACATTTTGCCGGAATATCTGTATCATTTTTGCCCGAATTTGATGTTTTATCCCACTCCCCCCACCCCGGCCCCCTGTTGTGTACGCTTATGCACAGGTGTCTCTTTATCAAAACATCTTTTGGACACTGTCTTTTGCAGATACAATCTTGAATATGTTACTCATTTTATTCATCACATTTACTCACGGAGACCCTAAACCATGAGTATACTAGTAACTTGAAAGTCTAGTCTGACTATGTAGTCAAAACATACGAACCGGCCTCAGTGACGTCGTGGTAGGCCATCGGTCTACAGGCTGGTAAGTACTGGGTTCGGATCCCAGTCGAGGCATGGGATTTTTAATCCAGATACTGACTCCAAACCCTGAGTGAGTGCTCCGCAAGGTTCAATGGGTAGGTGTAAACCACTTGCACCGACCAGCGATCCATAACTGGTTCAACAAAGGCCATGGTTTGTGCTATCCTGCCTGTGGGAAGCGCAAATAAAAGATCCCATGCTGCTAATCGGAAGAGTAGCCCATATAGTGGCGACAGCGGGTTTTCTCTCAAAATCTGTGTGGTCCTTAACCATATGTATGACGCCATATAACCGTAAATAAAATGTGTTGAGCGCGTCATTGAATAAAACATTTCTTTCTTTTTCAAAACATGCGAAGAAAACATGATACATCGTTGGATAATTCTTACGATTTGCTTTGTAGCCAGTTTTACAATGGTCGTTTATTTTGTGTTGGAATATAATCATATTAATGTATACTTATTGCTTACTAGGATGAATATTTTACGGAACATTGCGACGCATGTCTAGTTCATCATTCCGAAAAAATGAACAGACTGGTACGTTCATTTGTTCAACTACACGAGAGACTGAATATAAGACGAAGACATATGACACGTTAAGTATGACGTAACTACATGCTCACAAGAGGGCGTATTCAGTGGGTTGGAATAAAATGGCTGCACTCGTTATATATAATAGCTGTCACAGTTTTGCTATTTTATTATTTAAATATATACTTATTGATATTAAGCAATAATGTGCATTAAATATAGTTGAATATGCTCACCAGTTCACATGTCTTGCCTGATTGTCCCTTTAAAGTATGTATACTACCAAATAATCGGCAATATGTGGCTTAAGCAACTTCTGCACCGGTATATATGCTACAACACCTCACCCTTAAAGCAAATAAGACGAAATGGAGGAGGCGGGAAGATAAGTGTTGTGATGCTAGGTTTAGATATAACAAGAAGTGTCTATGAATATCCTATATAACAAGAAGTGCCTATGACTATCCTATATAACAAGTGTCTATGACTATTATATATCCGCAAAATACATTCCATCCTAATTTTAAAAGTACCAACGTTTGAAACACACATGGGCGTCCGCGGGTGGGTGGGTGGGTGGCGGAGTGGAGGGGCTCGTGTCCCCTCCTGGGGTCTAAACTTTTTTTTGGGGGGGGGGGCGGGGGGGGGGGGCGGGGCATATTCACCTGTTAAAGTATATATTAGCTTTACATATTTTAACTATAGACATTTACCAACATTTGCCATGATAACTTTTATGTATTATGCTCACCAGAGGCTCGCATAATACAATTTTTATTCCTAATATATGATACTGACGATATCGAAAAAAACTCCGGTAATAACCTCTATGAATACAAATGTTATGCATCATGGGAAAAATGCTTTTAAAAAGTGTTGCACTTATCAGCATTTGTAATGATGAATTTTACTTGTAAAATGCAATAAAATACATTTCAGAACATCTAGTTTTACATTTTTTCGAGATGGCATGCTCTCAAACCACCGTACAAAATTGAGCGATTCGTGCACACGATCTCAATCATTCAGCCCCATTCCCAAATGTTCACTTGCTTTTACCATGCTTACATATGCCTAACCATGCCTATACTTTGATATTATGTGGGAACATGTCTTAAGCCCTCCCCCACCCCCCTCCCCTCTGGAAAATTCCTGCGGACGTCCATGTAAACACATATATACCTGATACACTGATACTCGTTCAAATCAAATGACACGAATATACTGGTCAGAAGAAACGGAACGATACTTTATGCCAAGAAGCAAGCACTGTCACATATTTCAACACGAGCAGGCTTGGCAGTATTTAATACCCTATTTCAAGTTGGAGCTCTTCGAATTTTGACACACTCAGATACTATATGGCATAGTGCTACTTATAAAGTCCAAAATGTTTGTAAACGGAAATGAAATGAAATGAGGTGAAATTGTTTTTAAAATGTTTATTCGTGGCAAAACTCTTGAAAAACGCGTTTCGATGGAATTTGTTTCCAGACACGTCGTTGTGAAGAAGGTGCCAAAGGCTATTATCGCTTGATGGATAGACAGCGGTTTAATGACTGTCAAAATATAACCTTGACCTAATATAATTAATGTGTCCGTACTTATGTGCAACAAGTGTTCACATTGACATGCAAGAAAGCTTTCTTTATCTACCTGTAGACAGACGTCAAAAAGTGAGCGTCTGGGAGAAACCCGGATACCAGGCGCGTGTCGTGGAATTTTAGTAGAGTAGTAGTCTCGTCTGGTGGAAGTTATGGGGAGGGGGTTGACGAGTGATGCTCCTCTGGAAAATATATTGAGAAAAAATAAAATTTACTCGAGCAGGGAGGGGTTTTGAATACCCTAATCCTCCGCTACACACGCGTCTGCATACCCATCGAAAATACAGTTATTACTGATTAGCATATTCAGTTTTTATTTCCTATCTTATAACGACAAGGGATCATTAGTGATAATAAGAACAAGTTCAATTTTTTTCTTCTACGATTACCTCAAAATCCAATTTGGTGTGTAGAGCTTTGTTAAAATCATATTAGTAGCACGTGGCGCCCACTGAGCATGTGCTGATTTTCTGAGTCGCTGGAGACATGGCCAAATGGCTGGCACACACGGGATTCGGTTTTACTGGCAATTAAAATCTCACACAGCCTTGTGTAGAACGATGTAGATCGGTGATTGGGTGTGAACTGAGGTGCGATCCGTCCTGCGATCGATTCCCCCAATCAGCGTTTATCTATATGGAAACAGCACACCCCCCCCCTGTGGAATACGAAGAACTATAGTATTAAAAAATACATATAAAATACCTTAAACCATTACAGATTAAATTTATAATAAATATTATTGGTAACTATGATCTATACGATTTAAGTTTACTTTGTATTCCCAGTAACGAGTAACGAGTGTTATTCCTACGTTTGCGTTCACATAAGCGCGGAAAAGCGTCTTATCAAAACAAAAACAAAAACGAAATGAAAAAAGAAAAGAAAATGAAAAACAGCTAAAAACAACAACAACAACAACAACAACAACAATAGTAAAATACCTAAGTTCTTTTGCTGTAAACTGTTATTATCATAATTTTAACTTGGTTTACATGACTGATACCAATTAACAAGGTTCAGCCACGTTGTTCTGAACATATACCTCAGCTATCTGGACTGTCTGTCAGTCAGTCCAAGACATGGATTTATAGTTGTTAGTCGGATTCGAACCCAGTACCTTCCCACGGGGTGGGTAGATGGGGTCTGGACATGCCCGCTTCATTTAAGTAGACCCCTGGATCCAATGTTTCATGTGAGTGTTTAAGATATATGCAGTACGGTACAAATTTTGGTTTCTGTCGTTTGCTTTTGAAAACGTTTTAATTGCAACATATCGAAGCGGACAGACAAAAAACCACCCTTATTTGTACTAAATAATGAGTACAAAACACTTTAATTATTAATTCTTGTCAAAATGTTTTTCTGTTTTATATATCTTATGTATTTCTAATTGTCTTATACCTGTTTGAATATACAGAATACCTAATAAACTCAGTAAATAATAATACTGTGCGCGTTGTATGTATTTCTAATTGTCTTATACCTGTTTGAATATACAGAATACCTAATAAACTCAGTAAATAATAATACTGTGCGCGTTGTATGTATTTCTAATTGTCTTATACCTGTTTGAATATACAGAATACATAATAAACTCAGTAAATAATAATACTGTGCGCGTTGTATGTATTTCTAATTGTCTTATACCTGTTTGAATATACAGAATACCTAATAAACTCAGTAAATAATAATACTGTGCACGTTGTATGTATTTCTAATTGTCTTATACCTGTTTGAATATACAGAATACATAATAAACTCAGTAAATAATAATACTGTGCACGTTGTATGTATTTCTAATTGTCTTATACCTGTTTGAATATGCAGAATACATAATAAACTCAGTAAATAATAATACTGTGCACGTTGTATGTATTTCTAATTGTCTTATACCTGTTTGAATATACAGAATACATAATAAACTCAGTAAATAATAACACTGTGCGCGTTGTATGTATTTCTAATTGTCTTATACCTGTTTGAATATACAGAATACCTAATAAACTCAGTAAATAATAACACTGTGCGCGTTGTATGTATTTCTAATTGTCTTATACCTGTTTGAATATACAGAATACCTAATAAACTCAGTAAATAATAATACTGTGCACGTTGTATGTATTTCTAATTGTCTTATACCTGTTTGAATATACAGAATACATAATAAACTCAGTAAATAATAATACTGTGCACGTTGTATGTATTTCTAATTGTCTTATACCTGTTTGAATATACAGAATACATAATAAACTCAGTAAATAATAATACTGTGCGCGTTGTATGTATTTCTAATTGTCTTATACCTGTTTGAATATACAGAATACCTAATAAACTCAGTAAATAATAATACTGTGCACGTTGTATGTATTTCTAATTGTCTTATACCTGTTTGAATATACAGAATACATAATAAACTCAGTAAATAATAACACTGTGCGCGTTGTATGTATTTCTAATTGTCTTATACCTGTTTGAATATACAGAATACATAATAAACTCAGTAAATAATAATACTGTGCACGTTGTATGTATTTCTAATTGTCTTATACCTGTTTGAATATACAGAATACATAATAAACTCAGTAAATAATAATACTGTGCACGTTGTATGTATTTCTAATTGTCTTATACCTGTTTGAATATGCAGAATACATAATAAACTCAGTAAATAATAATACTGTGCACGTTGTATGTATTTCTAATTGTCTTATACCTGTTTGAATATACAGAATACATAATAAACTCAGTAAATAATAATACTGTGCACGTTGTATGTATTTCTAATTGTCTTATACCTGTTTGAATATACAGAATACATAATAAACTCAGTAAATAATAACACTGTGCGCGTTGTATGTGCTTTGTTGTTACTTTAACACAATATTCTATAAAATTAGGTCTTTGCAATTAGGTGTGAATCAATGCAAGGCAAGGGGAATTACATCCACTGACCGCAAAAGCGTATTAAAGTGTTAGTTTATTAGCTTTCCGTTTGTAATAAAAATCAATAGGACGAATTGTCCTAAGTCCTAAATTCTCCGCTTTGTCATTCAGCACACGACAAAACCTTAGTTCAATTATATAATAGCAGGAAGCCCAGCGACAAAATAAAAAGAAAGGAATGTTTGTTTAACGACATCTTAGCAAATGATTTCAGCCAGCGGCTATTCTAACCGTACATATGACATATGGCTGAACATGTGAGAACAAAGATGCTCAGTCCACAAAAGTTACAGTTTTTATTGTCAGAAAAGAGTATTTTTAGACTTCCACACAGACTGTGAATGATAGGAAAATAAAGTTTGTTTGACAATAATTTTATAAGCCAACATATTATAAATAATCGGACATCACTGGTTGTCATACAAGTTAAACCGAACGCATACACAAGAAAGTAATGTAACATCTTATTGGGGGAAGGTTATATAAAAATATATATAATATGATCTGGGGTGTAACTCAGTGATACAGGGCCATTTCATAAGACTTTCCCTTTTGTCTCGTTCAAAACAGTCTATTTATAGCCAAAAAACACACATGTCTGAAGCAGAAACATCAACTCCATTCAGACTAGATTTACAATAACAAAAGAAACAGTAGCTTAATACAGTCTATATTTGCAATAACAACAGAAACAGTAGCTTAACACAGACTACATTTACAATAACAACAGAAACAGTAGCTTAACACAGACTACATTTACAATGACAACAGAAACAGTAGCTTAACACAGACTACATTTACAATAACAACAGAAACAGTAGCTTAACATGGACTACATTTACAATAACAACAGAAACAGTAGCTTAACACAGACTACATTTACAATAACAACAGAAACAGTGGCTTAACACAGACTACATTTACAATAACAACAGAAACAGTAGCTTAACACAGACTACATTTACAATGACAACAGAAACAGTAGCTTAACACAGACTACATTTACAATAACAACAGAAACAGTGGCTTAACACAGACTACATTTACAATAACAACAGAAACAGTAGCTTAACACAGACTACATTTACAATAACAACAGAAACAGTAGCTTAACACAGACTACATTTACAATAACAACAGAAACAGTAGCTTAACACAGACTACATTTACAATAACAACAGAAACAGTAGCTTAACACAGACTACATTTACACAGACTACATTTACAATAACAACAGAAACAGTAGCTTAACACAGACTACATTTACAATGACAACAGAAACAGTAGCTTAACACAGACTACATTTACAATGACAACAGCAACAGTAGCTTAACACAGACTACATTTACAATGACAACAGCAACAGTAGCTTAACACAGACTACATTTACAATGACAACAGCAACAGCAGCTTAACACAGTCTACATTTACAATGACAACAGCAACAGTAGCTTAACACAGTCTACATTTACAATGACAACAGAAACAGCAGCTTAACACAGACTACATTTACAATAACAACAGAAACAGCAGCTTAACACAGTCGACATTTACAATAACAACAGAAACAGTTGCTTAACACAGTCTACATTTACAATAACAACAGAAACAGTAGCTTAATACAGCCTATATTTGCAATAACAGCAGCAACAGTAGCTTAACACAGACTAAATTTACAATAACAACAACAGTAGCTTAATACTGTCTAGATTTACAATAACAACAGAAACAGCAGCTTAATACAGTCTAGATTTACAATAACAGCAGAAACAGCAGCTTAATACAGCCTATATTTGCAATAACAGCAGCAACAGTAGCTTAACACAGACGAAATTTACAATAACAACAGCAGCAGTAGCTTAACACTGTCTAGATTTACAATAACAACAGAAACAGCAGCTTAATACAGTCTAGATTTACAATAACAATAGCAACAGTAGCTTAATGTTGTCTAGATTTACAATAACAACAGAAATAGCAGTTTAATGCAGTATATATTTGCAATACCAACAGCAACAGTAGCTTAATACAGTCTATATTTACAATAAGAACAGCAACAGTAATTTTATACAGCCTATATTTACAATAACAACAGCAACAATAGCTTAACATGGACTAGATTTACAATAACAACAGCAACAGCAGCTTAATACAGTCTAAATATACAATAACAACAGCAACATAGCTTAACTCTCTCGTGTAAATAATTAATGTGGTTTGATTCATGTTATTTATTTATAAATCCATATAGGCAAATTTTCTGCAATTAATTTGAGACATAAAACATAAATGTACGTTCCTAATTATGCTTATTACAAAAGATTTAAGGAAATAGGACGCAAACGTTATGATATGAGAACGAACACTGTGCGTAACGTCACTACAATCTAGATTTATAATAACAACAGAAACAGTAGCTTAATACAGTTTAAATTTACAATAACAATAGAAGCATTAGCTTAACACTGTCTATATTTACAATAACAACAACAACAGTAGCTTAATACTGTCTAGATTTACAATAACAAGAGAAACAGTAGCTTAATACTGTCTAGATTTACAATAACAACAGCAGCAGTAGCTTAATACTGTCTAGATTTACAATAACAACAGCAGCAGTAGCTTAATACTGTCTAGATTTACAATAACAACAGCAGCAGTAGCTTAATACTGTCTAGAGTTTCAATAACAATACAAACAGTAACTTTATACAGCCTAGATTTAATAGCAGAATCAGTAGTTCGATACAGCCGAGATTTACAATAACAACAGAAACAGTAGCTTAATACTGTCTAGATTTAATAGCAGAATCAGTAGTTCGATACAGCCGAGATTTAAAATAACAACAGAAACAGTAGCTTTATACTGTCGAGATTTAATAGCAGAATCAGTAATTCGATACAGCCGAGATTTACAATAACAACAGAAACAGTAGCTTTATACTGTCTAGATTTAATAGCAGAATCAGTAGTTCGATACAGCCGAGATTTACAATAACAATAGAACCAGTAGCTTTATACTGTCTAGATTTAATAGCAGAATCAGTAGTTCGATACAGTCGAGATTTACAATAACAACAGAACCAGTAGCTTTATACTGTCTAGATTTAATAGCAGAATCAGTAGTTCGATACAGCCGAGATATACAATATCAACAGAAACAGTAGCTTTATACTGTCTAGATTTAATAGCAGAATCAGTAGTTCGATACAGCCGAGATTTACAATAACAACAGAACCAGTAGCTTTATACTGTCTAAATTTAATAGCAGAATCAGTAGTTCGATACAGTCGAGATTTACAATAACAATACAAACAGTAGCTTTATACTGTTTAGATTTAATAGCAGAATCAGTAGTTCGATACAGTCGAGATTTACAATAACAATACAAACAGTAGCTTTATACTGTCTAGATTTAATAGCAGAATCAGTAGTTCGATACATCCGAGATTTACAATAACAACAGAAACAGTAGCTTTATACAGCCTAGATTTAATAGCAGAATCAGTAGTTCGATACAGCCGAGATTTACAATAACAACAGAATCAGTAGCTTTATACAGCCTAGATTTAATAGCAGAATCAGTAGTTCGATACAGCCGAGATTTACAATAACAATACAAACAGTAGCTTTATACAGCCTAGATTTAATAGCAGAATCAGGAGTTCGATACAGCCGAGATTTACAATAACAATACAAACAGTAGCTTTATACAGCCTAGATTTAATAGCAGAATCAGTAGTTCGATACAGCCGAGATTTACAATAACAATACAAACAGTAGCTTTATACTGTCTAGATTTAATAGCAGAATCAGTAGTTCGATACAGCCGAGATTTACAATAACAACAGAAACAGTAGCTTTATACTGTCTAGATTTAATAGCATAATCAGTAGTTCGATACAGCCGAGATTTACAATAGCAGAAAGAGTACATTGATTTGTTAATCATCGGCTATTGGTTATCAAACATTTGATCATTATGACATGTAGTTTTAGAGGAAACTCGCTATATTCTTTCATTAGTAGCAAGGACATGACAGTACTTACTGCAGCCTTTGATATAGGCCTACCAGTCGTTGGGACAGTGGTCAGGATGAGGGAAAGCAATCAGACAATTAGTTCACCGGAGGGTTTCGATTCTACGATCAAGGCACCTCAGGCGAGCGCTCTACCAACTGAGCTAGATTCCACCCCCAAAGAAACTCGATAAAGTCTAGATTTAAAACAGCTCTGGAGACATTGGTGACATTGGTCGACCTGAGAAAAAATGACCAGGAGAAAACTACTTACGGAAAAAAATTGGCGCGGCTATCGATTGCAAACGCAATTATACGATTGCGTCTTTAGGCTGCGGTGGATTGTATGTCTTTAGTCCGCTTCTTGCGGAATAGTTAAATCACCAGAAATGGCAAGAATATCGTGTAAAACATAATAAGAAATACCGTGATATATAATCTGAAATAGTGTTATAGGGATATTTACCCAAAATGATGCTCCAGCAATATGTGCTATTTTGTGTGTGTGTGTGTGTGTGTGTGTGTGTGTGTGTGTGTGTGTGTGTGTGTGTGTGTTTGTGTTGTACGTGTGCTGTACGTGTGACCAATGGTGTACGTATTGTGTGTATGCTATACGCACTGTATGTGTTTGCTGCACGTGTATGTGTACGTGTACAAAATTAAATAATAAAATGTGTTGATATAGTAGCACTATTAAATGGGGGAAATATTAAAGGCAGTGGTGTGTACTGTCCTTTCTATCGAAAAGTGCATATAAAAGATCCCTTGCTGCTTTTAGAAATGAGTATCAGCAGCAGGTTTAACTCTCTCTCTCTCTCTCTCTCTCTCTCTCTCTCTCTCTCTCTCTCTCTCTCTCTCTCTCTCTCTCTCTCTCTCTCTCTCTCTCTCTTTTTAATCAATGAATCATTCTGAATTCAGTATCTCCCTCTCCAGATATCGTAAGACTTAGCAAAATTATTGGTTTTAAGGGTTTGTAACGTTTTGTATTGAGATACTTACTTGTCTGAACTTTATTGTTATTGAACATGTTCACGAACTGTGAAGAAAAATCTCACAAATGAACAACAAGCAAACGACAACAAATCGGATGTTGATTGCGCGAACCGTGCACGAGAAAACAAACCGAACCAAATGATAACGGTCACGTGGTATACCAACGTTTGTGACATTGAAATGGGAATATCCCCTCTAAAAATAGATTAGACCTTGTCTGCTCAACGGTTTTTTCTCAGAGGCCCGTGGCATTTTATGAAATACGAAAAATGCATTTTGTGGTATTACAAACACCAGGATTACCAGGATTACCAAAAAACACTTCAGGTGAATGGAAATGTATATTCTAAATAATAAACGGTAAGTAAAGTGCAATTTTATTTGTGAGAAAATGGGTTTAATAGCGAAAAACAACGGCGTAATGGTTAACAACTAGGGCGTGTCCCTTTAAACATTCTATTGTATTCCCTTTCATTTCACAAGCATTTCGGGGCGGGACGTAGCCCAGTGGTAAAGCGCTCGCCTGATGTGCGGTCGGTCAAGGATTGATCCCCGTCGGTAGGTGCATTGAGATATTTCTCGTGTCAGCCAGTGCACCACGACTGATATATCAAAGGCCGTGGTATATGCTATTCTGTTTGAGAGATGGTGCATGTAAAATATCCTCTGTTACTAATGGAGCCGGGTTTCTCTTTTTAAGACTATCATTCATTCATTCGTTTCAATTTATTTCTGTGCTTATATCCAATTAAGGTTCAAGCACGCTATCATGGGCACACACACGTCAGCTATCTATGCCGTCTGTCCGGGACAGTGGGTTAGTTCTTAGTGGTTAGTAAAAGAGAAGAGGGTGTAGTGGCCTTACACCTACCCACAGAGTTGTTAAACTTCGGTCTGGGTGGGAGCCGGTACCGGGCTACGAACCCAGTACCTACCAGCCTTATGTCCGATGGCGTAACCATTACACCGCCGAGGCCAGTAACTTTCACAAAGAGTCCTTTCCTTTTATTCATTATCTTTACGTTCAGGAGACCTAGATCTCGCGGACGCTCAACATCCGTTCAGTACGACTTTACTAAATTTGTCGCGGAAGTCCGTAAACGATCGTTCTGTGCGTGTTAAGTATAGAGCACGTGCGGCGTTAGTTACCGGGATTCTAATTGGCAGTAATATCCGCTTGTCATGGAGGTGATTGACAGGTCGTGCCACCCGTTACTGAGCTGGTCTAATTACCGGGAATTTAATGATACCGCCACACACCGTGATGACGTTACCTCAGTAAGGTGTATCACTCTGTCAGTTCACAATTAGTACTCTGTAACAAAACTCCAGCATCGCAACAGCAGGACTTCGGTGTAATGGTATAATGGTATAATGAATCTTTGTTGATTTGGCTTTGTTGTTGTCGTTGATTATGCTGCTGCTGCTGCTGATGTTGCTATTGTTGGTATTGTTTTGTTGTTATTTGTTGTTATTATTAAAAAAAAAAAAAATTAGTTTATGTTTTTGTGGGTGTGTTTCTGATTGTTTTTATTATTTTTTTATTGATTTTTTTTTTTTTGCGTGGTTACTGTAGCTTTTTTGTTCTGTTTAGGTTTTTATTTTACTTTTGCACTAGGTTGTTTATGTATGTGTAGGGGCGAACGATAATTAAAATCAAATTGTACTGCAAAAGCCAAGATTATGTTGAAGAAGATTAATCTATGGCAATATAACCAGACAAATGTTGATCTGTTTGTTATTATCGAAGACGTTTTGTCATTTTTATTGTTGTAACAACTCATTTGAATTTTTCATGGAATATGTCGGCTATTTGTCTACAGAATAAAAAAATAAAACTTGTTTTCTTTTTCTTCTTCCGTGTCCAGTTCTTTTTACGGCGGTCGTGTTAAAGATCTGGATGTGTCGATAACGTTCACCGCCCGTTAACAGATTCTCAGTTTGGTATTGAGGAGTGTGTGTGTGTGTGGGGGGGGGGGGGGCATGTATTTCCATCATTCTACCCTCATAATTAGTTGTAATCCATGTAAAAATGCGTAGTGATTCGTTTACAACCCTATATAAGCTGTTTGGTAGTAATGCTAATATGAATAAATGCCGTTATCCAAATTTAATATTGGCAGTTTCGTTTAATTCGGGCCAAAGCCCGCCTGCCCCCTAACAGAAATGGGAGCCCGCACGCCTATGGGAAGGGAGGTGGGTCATCTCTTCAAACTTTGTCAAATTTTATCTGGGTTTTTTTTCCAGATTTATAGGATCTGCTCCAATGTCTGCTCTTCAGCACAACATTCGTATTGGTGATGAATTAATGAATGAATAGATGTTTAACGACACCCCAGCACGAGAAATACATCGGCTATTGGCTGTCAAACTATGATAATTGCAAAAATTAAGCGATGAACAACATCAATATAAAATTTCAAGAGGTAAATTAAAACACAAAGTAATGAACTGTGCAAAAATATCACAGAATGATAAAATTTAAATTTATAATAAAATTCAGAATCACGAAACAATTGCAACACAAGTTCAGGATGGAAGCGAAATGATTCCATCACATTTCTTCTAACATAGTTTCCTTCAGATGATTGCGCTCCACCAAAATGTGACGTTACGTCGGAGTACACTGACAATGCTCACACTGAGGTGGAGGATCCTTCTTTAGAATAAATGAATGGGTCAAGTATGTCCGATGGAGCCCGACACAAGACTATCACATCCTTCCTGCACCGCCTGTAAAAGGACTGCCACTCGCGTACTGGTCGTCTCTGCAAAATCCTATCATTGTATGAGCCGCTGAAGACCAGTATCCAGTGCGAAGCGTCTGGTTTTGTTTTGTGGTTCTGTCTATATGGTTGATGTTGCCATGGTCAAGACAGGGGCGGGACGTAGCTCAGTGGTAAAGCGTTCGCTTGATGCATGGTCGGTCTGAGATCAATCTCCATCGGTGGGCCAGTGCACCATGTCTGGTATATCAAAAGCCGTGGTATGTGCTATGTTGTCTGTTTGATGGTGCATACAAAAGATCCCTTGTTTTAATGGAAAAATGTAGCAGGTTTCCTCTCTAAGACTATATGTCAAAATTACCAAATGTTTGACATCCAATAGCCAATGATTATAAATCAATATGCTCTAGTGGTGTTGTTAAACAAAACACACTTTTTAACTTTTGGTCTAGGCTGTATCCGCCATACTTGGTCTTTCGATCCCATTTCAATAAGAAAAATTGTATGATGTAACATACCTAATGTAAGACAATTAAATCTTGTTCAAATATGTCATTATGTTTAACTACATGTAATTGTTACAGGTCAATATTTAAACCTTGTAACATTAATTATTGTTGTAGAACGTAACCCCAAGTTTTCATTCGTTGACCTCCCAGGTTCCTTCTGCCCATCCCCATCTCTCTTCAGTAATCTATTTGTCGTTTCAACCAGATTGTGGTATTGTGCATTAAAATCCTTTTTCGGTTATTAGTAGCAACTAACGTATACTATGTGGCAGCATTGGGTTACATCTTTTACCCTTTATGTTTAAAGTGGTCACGTGCAGCATGCACAATTACGTTTTACAAATTTCATGTGATTATCTGTTTGCAAAAGTTATATATATGTTTTAATGTCTGAAACTAATCTTACTACGTTTTAACAGTCAATACGGGCCGAATTAACGATTTTGCAACTTTAAGTTTACGACATTATTTTACCAACGATGTGTGACATTATTCGTGCCACTATGCGTTATAGCTATGTAGCATACTTTACAAGGCTTGCTAATTGTACTATAGAAACCCAACAGGTAGTATGGTGGGATATGAAAGTATCTTGAAGTTCAACATCTAAACATCACAATGCACTTCGTGATACATGCAAAATGTTTGTAAGATGGTTCTAAATATATATATTTTCGATTACCAATAATATATATCAAATTAAACACATTTTATGTATGTAAGGTTTCTTTTGGACGTCAGTATATTTACCAAAATATTGTTAAACGGACATTCCTGAGTTTGCTGCACTTTTTTTAAGATGTTATCAACTAACAGAGACTTTTTAACGATTGAAATTATATATCAAATATATTTTTCTGCATAAAATAATAGTGGCTGTGTATTACACGTGTTTCTGGGTGTTCTAATATTTGTACTAGGTTATATTTCATCTTATTTCCTGAAATATAGTTTTTTCATACGTACGAAATTATTTGAAGACAAAATCCAGTTTGGGTTTCTTACAAATATTAAGTCGACCAGAAATACACTGAATATACAGACACTGATATTCTAAACAAGAAAATATATTTAATATGCAAGTTTAATAGTAAAATATTTTATTAGTCGGAAACATCTTACAATGTAGCATACTCAGGAATGTCCCTTTAACGGGTGGGATGTGGTGCATTTGTAACCTTTGAATAAAGTACTTTTCGAGCAACCCAAAGTAATATATTTAATTATTAATGTTATCAGGTAAAACTTGCTTAGATTATGTTGTAGGTCACCTGTCCGTGCAGGTCATTCATATACCAAATGGTTTGATTCAACAAAAATTTAATTTGCATTATGTAAATACAAATTACTTTTTAAACAGTACATAATAGTTACGAAGCTGAGATTCGATCTCGCAGAGTTCGGAATAAATTCCCGCTACTAGAACATTATGCGTAGATCACTGAGAATTT
This sequence comes from Gigantopelta aegis, assembly GCF_016097555.1. Classification (NCBI taxonomy): domain Eukaryota; kingdom Metazoa; phylum Mollusca; class Gastropoda; order Neomphalida; family Peltospiridae; genus Gigantopelta; species Gigantopelta aegis. The sequence continues at coordinate 105,300,396 of NC_054702.1, read as the reverse complement.
TTTTTTTTACTCTGAATTACACACTCTCTCAGCAAGGGCCCGGCCTCCTACATGTTCGCCCTTCGTAACGCGTTAACGGTGTCCGAACTCACTCCTTCCTTTATGGGCGCCTTCTTATAATAATAGTGTATAATGTTTGTCATCGAAAATCTATACAAAAAAATCTGAATTTGCAACTGTACGTATTGGTATATTTGAATTTATATTTTGTATTTATATTTTGTGAGGGGCGGGACGAGCCCAGTGGTAAAGCGTTCGCTCGATGCGCGGTCGGTTTGGGATCGATCCCCGTCGGTGGGCCCATTGGGCTATTTCTCGGTCCAGGCAGTGCACCATGACTGGTATATCAAAGGCCGTGGTATGTGTTATCCTGTCTGTGGGATGGCGCATATAAAAGATCCCTTGCTGCTAATCGAAAAGAGTAGCCCATGAAGTGGCGACAGCGGGTTTCCTCTCTCAATATCTGTGTGGTCCTTAACCATATGTCAGACGCCATATAACCATAAATAAAATGTGTTGAGTGTGTCGTTAAATAAAACATTTCCTTCCTTTATATTTTGTTTATTGCACAAATCTTTTTCGTCCTAATTTGTACGTAATTGTCATTTGTATATTGTAATTCACTACACAAACCGGCCTCGGTGGTGACGTGGTAGGCCATCGGTCTACAGGCTGGTAGGTACTGGGTTCGGATCCCAGTCGAGGCATGGGATTTTTAATCCAGATACTGACTCCAAACCCTGAGTGAGTGCTCCGCAAGGCTCAATGGGTAGGTGTAAATCACTTGCACCGACCAGTGATCCATAACTGGTTCAACAAAGGCCATGGTTTTTGCTATCCTGCCTGTGGGAAGCGCAACTAAAAGATCCCTTGCTGCTAATCGGAAGAGTAGCTCATGTAGTGGCGACAACAGGTTTCCTCTCAAAATCTGTGTGGTCCTTAACCATATGTCTGACGCCATATAACCGTAAATAAAATGTGTTGAGTGCGTCGTTAAATAAAACATTTCTTTCTTTCACTACACAACTGTTTGGTTTTTGTTTGTATTCTTGTTTCTTTGGTGCTTATAATCATGCTGGCTTTGACGAATAAACCGATTCTGATTCCGTATACTGTCTCCATTACTGAAGCAAGTGATCGCCCGTCAGAGTTGCTATGTGTGGATAGACTCGTTTTATTCCAATCCAACCACTGCCCCACAACTAGTACACCTAATGTAGCAGTATGTACTATGACAAAATGTACACTGATGTGAAAACATGTAAGGGAACACTTGGTATGTTAGATCCAATTTTAAAATGTACACTGATGTGAAAAAATAAGGGAAAACTTGGTACTTTAAACCAAATTTTTAAATGTATACTGATGTAAAAAAAAGAGGGGAAAACTTGGTGTTTTAAACCAAATTTTAAAATGTATATACTGATTGGAGTGGGGGGGGGGGGGGTAAGGGAATGCTTGGTATGTTAGACCAAATTTTAAAATGTATACTGATGAGAAAAACTAAGGGAAAACTTGGTATTTTGAAATGTATATACTGATTGGGGGTGGGGGTGGGTGGGGGGTGGTAAATATGGGAATACTTGGTATTTTAGACCAAATTTAAGTCAGTACAAGCATGGTAATATCTGTATAAAATGTCATGGGACAACACAGTGTGAGGAATGTTCGAACGAGTTAAGTGACACGGCTAACGTCCTCACATTGTGCTTTCTGTCAGTCACTACCGGCCTCGGTGGCGTCGTGGTTAGGCCATCGGTCTACAGGCTGGTAGGTACTGGGTTCGAATCCCAGTCGAGGCATGGGATTTTTAATCCAGATACCGACTCCAAACCCTGAGTGAGTGCTCCGCAAGGCTCAATGGGTAGGTGTAAACCACTTGCACCGACCAGTGATCCATAACTGGTTCAACAAAGGCCATGGTTTGTGCTATCCTGCCTGTGGGAAGCGCAAATAAAAGATCCCTTGCTGCTAATCAGAAAGAGTAGCCCATGTAGTGGCGACAGCGGGTTTCTTTCGTTCTTTTTGTCAGTCACTAGTTGCTCGTACTATTTATGCGATCCCTTATTTCTTTCCTTCTGTAGATTTAAAGAACCATGGCTATGTTGCACATATACAAAACAAAAATAAAGACGAAGAAGAAAGAAGCAATAATCGATTTAGGACAATTTTAAGGAGATTTATAAGTTAGGCGTTTGTTCAAATAGCGTAGACTGAAGTACAGCATTTATTTTCATGTAGTATATGTAGCTAGTATGCCTATATGAACCAAACATAAAGAGTCACAACAGCATTGTTACTCTTTAACTTTCCCAAAGGGGGTCACGGAATCCATGTGACCCTCTCCTTGGATCCGCGCCTGACTTTTTAACTACTAGTACTTTTCTCACATAATTTCTGAACAAATGTTTATTTTTATTTTCTAGTTTCTAATATATTCATGAGGTGTACATAAGGTTAAACGTAAATAAATAGTCTGTCTCCCATACACGTCACATTCGCCGGTTAGACAATATACTGACAAACACTTCCTTCCTTATTGATTGATATACACAAAAACGAAATAACGTGTCGCAAAATAAATCCGCATTTTTAAATAATGTATATGAAACATTGTCTACACACCCCTGCGCGTGCTGTAACCTCACCGTGCTGCAGGGGTGTAACATTCTCTTTGAGAATGGCCAATACAGCACAAAATTGAAGTTTTGAGTAAAATTCAGTATCCGTAAAATTCTGTGATATTTGTGTTTTTGTACAGTTCTTTACACTGTTTTTGTTTAAACCTTGAATTTTTATATTGATGTTGATCATCACTTTATTTATTTGCATTACCATAGTTTGACACCCAATAGCCGATGTATTTTTTCGTGCTGGGGTGTCGTTAAACATTCATTCATTCATTCATTCATTCATTGTCTACACGTGTGAGCCGAAGCACCAGTTGACCTAATATTATAGAGCAATGGAAGTTTCAGCGAGCAATTTAGCGTAAATTCGATTTGCAATGATGACGTTCATTTGAAAATAAGATTCTGCCAAGCGCCGAATGTGAATACGAGCGAAATAAATGCAGGTTGAGTCGGTTTTAACAGTGCACTTGGCGATTTTGTATCATTTTTTATTTATTTTACATTCATTTTTAAATAAAGAATTCCGCAATAATGGCTTGAGAAACAAGGTTACAACATTCAGAATTGATATACTATAATATTATAGTTATTATAACTTACATTTTAACATTACTGTAGTGCTATCTTTGACTCTTAAAGACAAAATTCATTTCCGTTTTGAAAACACATTTAACATATAACACATTTAACATATACCACTCAACGAGTACAACACATTGCTAACAGAATATCAGTTTTGACGTGTTATATTTAACGACTCTCAGATAAATACGATACATATCTACCAACTCTTGGACAAGTACGTTACACATTTACCAACTCTCGAACAAGTACGTTACATATTTACCAGCTCTCGAACAAGTATGCTGCATATTGACTAACTTGTATAGGTATGTTACATATCTACCAACTCACAGATAAATACGTTACATATTTATCAAATCTCGAATAAATACGTACATATTTACCAACTCTCGGACAAGTACGTTACATATTTACCAAGTCTCGAATAAGTACATTGCATATTTAGCAACTCTTGGATGGGTACGTTACATATCTACCAACTCACGGATAAATACGTTACATATTTACCAACTCTCATACAAGTACGTTACATCTTCACCAACACTAAAATAAATATGTTGCGTATTTACTGTATTTGAAGTAAATGCGTTATATAAATACCAACTCTTAGAAAACCAGTGCATTACATATATATCATTATAAATAGTAACAGCAAATAGTGACTGCAGCAAAAACCTGCACGATAATATCAGGAAGTTAACCGTGTTATTGACACTGTCCTGTATTACAGACATTTAGTTCCACGTCACACGTGTATATTTTATACTGGCATTACTGCACTGGAAGTGAATTGCATTTGTTTTACAATACCAAGTGTTCATATAGTTTTAGGGTCGGGACGTAGCCCAGTAGTAAAGCGCTCTCTTGATGCACGGTCGGTTTGGGATCGATCCCTGTCTGTGGGCCCATTGGGCAGTTTCTCGTTCCAGCCAGTGCACCACGACTAGTATATCAAAGGCCGTGATATGTGCATATACAAGATCCCTTGCCACTAATGGAAAAATGTAGCGGGTTTCCTCTTTAAGAATGTATGTTAAAATTACCAAATGTTTGACATCCAATAGCCGATGATTAATAAATCATTGTGCTCTAGTGGTGTCGTTAAACAAAACACACTTTAATATAGTTTTCTCTAAAATAACTTAAGCGTCCCATTAAAAACGACACTGAATGTATTTTATTGCGAATTCTCAAAGAAAGCTATACGTCCATAACGGTGATATTTTAAGATTGGTTCTACCTTGTGTATCCTCCTCGCCTCAGGTGTAATAATAGAGAAATGTCGCTACATATTTGCAGATTAATGTACAGTGGGGGTTTTCACTGCAATATGGGACAGGGTTTTTAATGGCCATCAAAGAATCAGCTGAGTTCGCATTTACTGTCACAGTTCTTGCACGTGGATTGATTGTATTGTATAAGTAAGTATCATAGCCATTCTCCGCTCCTGTCATGGACAAAACTCTCTGGCGAAGTCAGAGGTTGTGCCCACGACAGGCGTGCTTGAACAGTTCTCTAATGGAAGCATGCCAAAAGTTACCTACAGCTACACACATTCTCTGCTAAGGGTTAACATTTTGGTATTGAACACTCTACATGGAGACCAATTAATACAGGACAATATGTTGGTATTAAACATTCCATAACGACTGGTGGATTTAAAAAGCTAAATATCTCTTTTAAGTTTTGTTATTTTAATTTTATGTCACATTCTACATACTTGCAGCAGCACTACACACGAAGAAGATGGTCATTGACATAAACAAGACAAACTGATGAAATCTAAGAGTCCAACAATATCTTCCAAAACCAAGATGAATGCTATTTTTATTTGAATTTATATTATTCAGTGCATTTTATTTGTAGCAACTTGTTATCTTGTTTTTGTTTCTAAAAACTGTACTATCATTCCTATTAATAATACCCGCAGCGGTGTCGTAATTTAAGCCTTAAAGATGGCCGGCGTTGGTTCGTGTTTCCTGCTGAAGACATTGCATAAAGCCAAGAATCGATGCAGCCCAAAGATACTAGTGCTTGATTGCGTTGGCTTGGGTCGGCCATTAATTGGGTCGGAAGACCACTGGTTTGCCAACTTAGACCATCTTGTGTTTTGTGATCAATAACTATTTTCTAGGTCAGACGCGGCGGCCAACAACTTACGTCAGATTTCGTCCAGGGTGTAGAGTGGCATTAGCCATTGGCATGGAAGTAAAAACACAGTGACGGGGAAGGACAAAGAGAAGACGTTGATTATGTCACAGATTTATTATGTTGAACCAAGGGAGTAGGAAAGAAGACAGAGGTGTAAAATAGTAGAAATTGTTATATATAATAAATTTGAAATCAACTAGTTTATTGTTTTGATTAAATACTATTAATAAAAATGAAACGTTCAATATTTAGAATAAATGTTGTTGTTATATTGGATTTTGTTGTTTTTACCTTTTTCTTTGTTGTGTGTGTGTGTTTTGTTGTTGTTTAGTGGGTTTTGTTGTTGTTGTTGTTTTTTTGGAGGGGGGGGGGATTTGGAGAGGGATGGCATGATGGTGTTTTTATATCCTTTGTGTTATTCTAACACGTTTTTAATTAATATCTTTTCTAACGGTAAAATTATTATCAATATGCATAAAGGAGGTCCCCAAAATTACCGCTTTCTGTTGTATGATATGCTTTGTTTTATAATTCAGTCAAATTTATACAATCAAATAACCAAATAACTGGCAATAATTTGTTTTAAATATGAATTTGTAAATAAAAAACATACATATATATTTGAAAAGAGAATGCTTTAATCTAGTTAACATATAAAACTTGGAATTATAGCTAAAACTAGAAGCAGTTTTATTTGTATTAATACACTGACTATATAATTTCATAGACAGTGTTATCAGCTATACAAGAGCTTTTTTAATATCTTTTCACACGGGATGTTAAAACGATTTTGTTATTTCCAGCCAACCAAAATAATGAAAGAAGAGGAAAGAAAAAAGAAAATGAAGAAAAAACCTCCCAAACGATGTGATCTATATGAGACCGATTTAGATTTTGTATATTATTAGACACACTGGAGTGGTTTTCAATTCAAATTCTGTCAACGAAAACATAATAGCCTCGAAACCCACTTGTGGCTATCACTGTAAATGGCCGAATGTGTATTGTACGTGTCCACTGAACCGTGACGCCGTGTTAAATCACACGGTATCCTCATGTTAGTCAGACGTTCCGTTTGGCAGACGGCAGGTAGGCCTGCTTGTCACATAGGTTATAATGACATATAATGACATTGCCCCTGTCTGTTACCCACATACGGTAATGGGTACAGCGCATCCCACAATACACAAAATAAAATTAAAATACTACGTCTTACATGTTTCTTAATTTAAAATTAATTTAGATTAAATTACAAATCGTCTGGAGAATATCAACAGCATCAATATATTCTAATGATGTCATCTCTTTACCGGCAAGCTGGCCTTTTCCATCGCCTATAATACAACTTCACATAATAATGGTGGGCATGACGTGTTATGTGGCGTACATTTTAATGACCCTTCATTCCATTGCAGTTTGCTTGGTTAAAGGCACTGTCCTGAGTGTTTTGATTTGTAAGATGTTGGCGACTAATAAAAATATTTTAAAGACTAAAATTACATATTAAATATATTTTCTTGTTTAGAATACCAGTGTCTGTATATTCAATGTGTTTTTGATAGTCTTAATATTTGTGAGTAGCCCAAACTGAAGTTGGTCTTTAAATAATTTTGTATTAGGATTTTTTTTTTATCTATAATAGGAAATAAAATAAAGTTTGATCTCGTACAAACACTAGGACAACTATAAACACATTTAATATACAGCCACTGATATTTTATTCAAAATAAATATTTAATATATAATTACAGTTATTAAAAAGTATCTGTTAGTTGGCAACATTTTAACAATTGCAGTAAGAAGTGTTGGGTTAAGCACTTACGGTAATCCCACATTTTAACTTGAAAACAAATTTGATCCAAACATTGATGTATGCTGCACGGAAAGTGTGTGTGTGAAATTTTAAGAATTTGTGGAATTTTATTTTATTATAATTATTATTATTATTATTAATATTATTAATAAAATATGATAATAATTTTAATTATTATTTTTATTTTTTATTTTTTATTATTATTTTTTAAAATTATATTTAAACATTGATTATTTATATTATTATTGTTATTAATTAATATTTTTATTTTTAAATCTCTTATGATCGCCGTTGTTTAAATATTAGGAAAATTCTTGATTAATCACTTAACTATCTGACACATTCACCGATTCTGAAGATTCAAGAACGTCTGTCTTGGGCACATCATCAAAGTCTCACGTGAAATGTGCCTAAGACAAATTCTCTGTTTTGACACCCACATTCAAACTGATCTCAGTAATCATATTCATTGGCCCTAGTTACTAAAAAATCGCACACAGTAAATGTTATATTTAAAGTTTGTGTGGAAATCGTTTAACCCCGTTAAAATGAGGGACAGTTAGTTATTACAACAACAATCATATTAATGTACGTACAGTGTATTCAGTGAGCACAATGCAACATGGAGGCGATTGGTCAGTGGACCGTGACGGGATTTATATTTATACAGGTGTGAAGAATGACTACACAAACAAGTTGACCAGGTTTAAATCGAGTGTGTATTGGGGTCAATACTTGATGCATGGCCATATATCGGCGTGTATTGTCTGCGTGTACAAAGAACCCCCGCGGCCAGCGAAACACTGACCTCAATCCACACACACCTACAATACCGGTAAACAAACACAGGTACGACCAAGTACCTGTTAACTAAAGAAAAATACCGCACTGACGTGGCCAGAATTGTATATTGGGTGGGTAGGTGGTGTGTTGGGGTGGACAACCACACTGTCTTACTGTCTTTGAATCGTGTTATGGGGCGAAAGGAAAATATAAAAGGTGGTGAAGATGCCCCTATGCCTCTCACCCCCCCCCCCCCTCCACACACACACACCAGCTACGCCAGTGAATACCTGTGTTTTATACTGTATGAACAGTATTATTGTTATTTGTTCAGTTTTTAGTGCAGTGAGGAGTAGCTGAGTGGGAGACTGCTCACACCCACGCTACGATGGGTCATAGGATCGATCGTCCTCAATGGACTCGCTCCCGTCCCAACCAGGGTTCCATACCTCGTACATCAGACGTAGCGGTATATACTCTGCTGTCCTGAGAAAAGTGCATATACAATATCATTTGCTGCTTTTTCGGAAGAAGTAGACTATGTGGCGACAGCTAAGCTCTCTCTCTCTCTCTCTCTCTCTCTCTCTCTCTCTCTCTCTCTCTCTCTCTCTCTCTCTCTCTCTCTCTCACTCACTCACTCTTTATATATCTGTCTTTTTCTCTCTTTCTCCATCTCTATCTCTCTTGACCAGTTATCGAAATAACCATAAATGTGCTTCCGTCAGGTGAATATACCATACCGTGTCAAAAACATCGTATCGTATACCATATCTGTTTAGAACGTATCATATACCATACCATACCATATTACAAGCCAAGCCATGCAGTGCCATTATAACTTGATGAAATACTGTAGATGTGTGTGGATAATCAACAACATGTAGCAAAAGATATAGCAGAAGCAACAATAGCAGAAGCAGCAGCAGCAGCAACAACAACAACAACATTTCGCAACCGATGGAAGATGCGGCTGTCGACTGTTCGACGGAGCTGTACGTAATTCTAACCAAAATATCATCAACGGTCTGACGTCATCTCGTGACGTGACTAATCCGCGCCTGTCTCTCGTGGCGACCAGGCCATAAAAGCGATACCTCTGGCAGAGCTCTAAACCATTCATTATTCCGTAAGTCCGGCGTTCGGGGCCCGCCTATTTCTCAACTGTTCCCAGTCGCCCACGACAGCCAACTCTGTACCGTCTTATCGGGGAAGTCTGTGAGTCTGGAGGCTTTTCGTATCAGGGTGTTGTCTGTCTTGCAGTCGTGAGGTACAATTTGCAGCCAGCATTGTCCAGAAAGGACGGACAATGGAGAGGTCTCGCGCACTTCACGAGCGGCCGGCAAGTCACGTGTGCGGTATAATCTCCGTTATGAAACGATGCTTTAATTCTAACGCAACAAAGCAGCTAGCAGTCCTTTGTCCAACATGATCTTTGAAAAAATAATTAGTTTTCGTTTGACATCAATACGACAAACAAAGAACGCTCAGGCCATGCGCGCCAGCTAGTTTCTGAATGTTACACAGTAATATTAATCTATTTTATATCGGAGACAGAGACAGAAAATACACTGAAAATATAAGATTACCAAATTAAATTAATATTAAATTCTGCATAATATTATGATCTTTAACTTAGTAAGATAAACATCCAAAATCAAATATTTTTAGACAGAATGAGTGAATGAGTGAGTGACTATTAAACAACACCCCAGCACCAAAAATACATCGGCTTTTGGGTGTTAAACAAAGGTTAGTGACGATCAACATAAGTTTGAAAAGTGTTCATAAAACTGTCCAACCAGATCGGAACAACTCGCATTCAAGAAAGACAATGACGCCTAATATACAAAAAATGAAAATTACAACAGGAAAAAAACAATCTCTATGGTCAGATCATATGGTAAACACGTTAATATTGCACCGAACTATTAACACAAAATGAAAAATGTATTTGAAAACATTATCACCAAGTTAAAGTTAATGACATCACTAGAGCACATTGATTTATTCATCATCGGTTATTGATGTCAAACATTTAATAATTCTGACTTAGAGAAAATCCGCTACATCTTGTTTTTGTTAGCAGCAAGGAATATTTTAAATATACTTTTAAATAGACAAGACAGCCTTTAATATGCCAGTCGTGGGGCACTGGCGAAGACGTGGAGAAATCCAATCAAAGAATGATAAGCGCTCTACCGACTGAGCTAGATCCCGCCCCGACATTATCACAAATACATGTAGAATCCAAATTAATGTTGTACGAGAGACAGAAGGGTGTGTGCTGTTCGCCATTCTCGGGGGAAAACACAAAACTGTTAACACCCCTGCACCACGATGAGGAGCAGAACATTCAGTGGTATTTTAAACACTAGATTGTGGTGTGTAGAATTTGTGTCTTTTATTGTATGTGGTTTCTATAAACTATATACTCTGTTTAATGTTTTAATGGTATATTTGTGTATTTTTACTGGGTTTATACTGGGTGAGACTTAAATAAAATTTCTGTCTGTCTGTGTGTCTGTAAATTTAACCTTTTAACGCTGAACAATAGTTAATAAAATCCACACGGTATCAAATTCGAAACAGTAAATACTAGTATAGTCAAGGCTTACTCTTTTAACTTAATTTACCCAGCAATCACAATACGTATTGTTGACATATGATGACTAAATAATTTTCAATATTTTCCGTCAATGACCAAAAATACAGCTTTTTAGAACGGAACTACTTTTACACTAGTTATGATCATCAAAGGAATTTTGTATCGTTCAAAGTTACTTATTCTTTCATTTCCAGTTGATTATTTTGATTTTTCAGATCGTTTTGAACACATCTGTTATTTTAAAAATAAGAAACAAATTGTTGTTATTTAAAGGGACATTCCTGAGTTTGCTGTAGTTTTTAAGATGTTAACGACTAACAGAGATGTTTTAACGATTGTAATTACATATTAAATATATTTTTCTGCATAAAATATTAGTGACTGTATATTAAACGTGTTTCTGATCGTTCTAATATTTGTACCAGGTTATATTTAATTTAATTTTTTTAAATATTGTTTTCGTACGGAAATTAGTTGAAGATAAAATCCAGTTTGGGCTTCTTACAAATATTAACACGACCAGAAACACATTGAATATACAGACACTGATATTCTAAACAAGAAAGTATATTTAATATGTAAGTTTAATCATAGAAATATTTTATTAGTCGGAAACAGCTTACAATGCAGCAAAACTCAGGAACGTCCCTTTAATAACTATTTTGTTTTGGTGTATACTTATTGTTGGCGACAAGGCATTCAACTACTCTGGAAAACGGAAAAGTTGTGAAATAAAATGGTGCATTTCATGAATTTTATTTTTTGTTTTATGTGGATTGCAGGATAAATAAAATAACATGATAAATGGTGAATGCCGCTCAGCAGAGCCTCTTGGCATCATTCTAACGTTCGCCGGATAAATCAGCTAATCTCTATATATGTAATTGTTCAGCAAACTAATGTAAGGTCACTTGATCAAACCGCCATTGAATTTCTCAGTAACATAATCAGTATGCGCATTAACACATTAAGATTCAGCCACTACAGTTTTGATTTTCTTTCTTTTGGTTCTTTTTTTTCACCTTCATTTTTTTATGTTCTTCATACAGAACAATTCATTTCTTGTTTCTGTTTTGAGCAGAAACTAATTGTATTACTTTAATTATTTTGAATTAGAACTACATTTATGTCTGGATATTCAACGAATTAGTTGTTTGTTTTTTTCCAGCATTTTCACGATACGTATTGCTAAACTGTGTAGGCCCTGGTTAATATAATGTTGAAGGAAATTTCCACGTATCTGTAAGTTCATCTAATCCGTGGATGAATCACATTTCAGCTAATTCGTACATTGTTACTTTAACCATTATAGGAAATTACTTAATCCCAGTTATTAGAATAATTTAAATAGTAGCGTTAACGCTAATGGGATAATTCCTTGTTAACTAATGGCCTCAGCTGGAAATATCTGATAAAGGATGTTTTCTTCTTCTGTTTGTTTTGTTTTGTTTCTTTTCTTTTTCAAAATAAAACCTTTGTTACACGAACTCCTTTAAGTATCATAATCCCTAACTGTAGGTATTGGTAGTAAAAAAAAAAATAACAACAGCAAAGCTCTAACGGTTACCATTACATTATGATTGACTGTGAAGACCACATCGCCGTTATCTGTAGTCATGGTAGTGTACCGTGGCGTTACTACCTTTCTTAGCGTTAGATTAAAATACACCGGTTCATGAACTAGGTCGTAATAATATACAGAAATGCCTTTCTCATTTTTCTTTAATGATTACAAGTCGGTTAATCAGAAAACTGAGATACTGCTTTAGCTTATGGGTTGGTAACTCCAAAGTTTTGTGGTAAACCTATATATCAAATGATGTTTTTGCATACATGTTACCTCCTAATTGTACGTCTTACGTATGCACGTATGGTGCTATGGATACTGTGATAGTTTTGCTGAATTTATTCTGACTTAAAATGCTTTGAAATGCATGCAAGAGTAAATGATGATGTGCATCCTCCATGTCGACCGGCCTCGGTGGCGTCGTGGCAGGCCATCGGTCTACAGGCTGGTAGGTACTGGGTTCGGATCCCAGTCGAGGCATGTGATTTTTAATCCAGATACTGACTCCAAACCCTGAGTGAGTGCTCCGCAAGGCCCAATGGGTAGGTGTAAACCACTTGCACCGACCAGTGATCCATAACTGGTTCAACAAAGGCCATGGTTTGTGCTATCCTGCCTGTGGGAAGCGCAAATAAAAGATCCCTTGCTGCCAATCGGAAGAGTAGCCCATGTAGTGGCGACAGCGGGTTTCCTCTCAAAATCTGTGTGGTCCTTAACCATATGTCTGACGCCATATAACCGTAAATAAAATGTGTTGAGTGCGTCGTTAAATAAAACACTTCTTTCTTTCTTTCTTTCCTCTATGTCGCGCCATGAAGCGTTCGGAATATCGTTTGTTAGAACGCAGTCTGATTAAAATCAGCTCCACTGGTCTTATAACTATTACTGGTAGACCAGTACAGCTGACTTCAGTGAGATTGGTTACAACGTGATGTCATAGTAATAGTACAGTAAAAGTGGTAGTAATCGCAGCAGTATGAGCATCAGCACCGGAGCAGGAGCAGCAGTAATAGTAGCAGTAGCAGTAGCTAACACCTTTACTGACCAAATCTATTTTGGTTCACATTAACTTTATCATCCTTTTAAAATCACTTTCTTCGATAAGAAAAACACACCTTTCTAGGAAAATAGACTCCTCTTGTGGAATTCTTAGCCACTCTTTAGTAGCTGTGTTTTGACCTCTATTGTATACAATACAAATAAAGATGACCTTCGCGCTACTGTGTTAGATAAGAACACAGTTATTCCCCTCTCCCCTTACAGCAACGTTTATTATTACTGTTCACCCTGACCTCGCATGACTCAGTTCTGTGGGAAGAGCCGGGGGACAAATTACCACTGGGCGGATTCTACCTTTCACTTTGATCACTGTCCTATAGCGGACTGGGGCGGACCTATCCGGTTACAGTTCTTTAGGTCTTATAAATCTTTGATTCGCAAACAATTGAAACATCTCTAATATAGTCGCATTTCACGAAGATATTTATAAAAATCCATTCTCTAAAGGTCGAATGATTGTGATATTTGTTGATTTAAAGTAATAAAAGAAAGAAGTATTTTATTTAACGACGCACTCAACACATTTTATTTACGGTTATATGGCGTCAGACATATGGTTAAGGACCACACATATTTTGAGAGGAAACCCGCTGTCGCCACTACATGGGCTACTCTTCCGATTGGCAGCAAGGGATCTTTTATTTGCGCTTCCCACAGGCAGGATAGCACAAACCATGGCCTTTGTTGAACCAGTTATGGATCACTGGTCGGTGCAAGTGGTTTACACCTACCCATTGAGCCTTGCGGAGCACTCACTCAGGGTTTGGAGTCGGTATCTGGATTAAAAATTCCATGCCTCGACTGGGATCCGAACCCAGTACCTACCAGCCTGTAGACAGATGGCCTGCCACGACGCCACCGAGGCCGATTTTTTAAAGTAATAAATAATATATTCCCATATTTGTTTTATTATTTACAAAAAAAAGAGTTTTAACTTTGATGTTAATTTGCAATAAACGAATCATTTATAAAAATCCATTCTCTGAAGGTCGAAAGATTATGATATTTGTTGATTTAAAGTATTAAATAATATATTCGCATAATATTTTATTATTTGCAAAATGGCTGCTTTAAGTTTGGTGTTAATGTATAATAAACGCGCCCACAATTCAGAAGCCGGTTCCGAGATGAACAAGCAGACGGTATGATGAGAAGTGACCACTGGCTACGCGCTATTGTTAGTTCGGTAACGCCCACTCCTTATTAGGCACGCGGTATTGATCGTAAACCAGTGGACGATAGACCGGTCACTTGAGGACAAACGCCTCCCGCGCTGCAAACTGAAAGGCAAGCGACAGACAAGTAGCCGTCTGAACGGTCAATGGAGGCTTTTATTCCCTGCTTTTGGTGCTTCCGTTCTTGCTGCTTCCATCCGTGGCGCTTCCGTCTCAGAATAGAAATGCTTTACTCCAATGTTATTGTTGATAGAAATTAAATTATTTTAAAACATTATTATAAAAAATACAGAAACATAGATTGTATAAAACCACATCGTATTTAATATGAAAAAAAAAGGATAAAGAAAGAGAAAAAAAGGAAAAGAAATGAAAAAGTTAAATTTTGTTTTGTTTAATGACACCATTAGACCACATTGATTTATTAATAATCGGCGTTACTTTCGCGGCTCCAACGGTGGCGACGGCAATGATGACATCAACCGATACATTCAGCTGTACGTCAGGTATTTACGTTTAGCACCAGTTCTCACAAACTATAAGTCCCAGATGAAGGAAAGTTAAGTCATAGTTTCAAATGTGAGTGTTCATCAGTGTATGTTGAAAACACTTGGAAGTAATTTTTATATAGGTATTATATTGTTACCTATTTCCAAATTTTGCGTCTATCGTTTTAGTATTTACTTTTAGCTCCGTTTTTCACAAGTCCTAAATCAACGAAACATGGATGTTCATATCCACACATGTTGCAAGAATTAAATAATTAATTGTAGTTAATAAATTGAAAGATATTCACGGATTTAAAGAAATGAAATGCAATACATTAGCTCAATATAAGTTTTTAAGTCAAACCAATTTATTACAGGCGGACGTTTTGTTTTTCTCGTGAATAGCATTTAAAAATATTTATAATAAATCCATCAAAAAACCCGAATATGTCCACCTTATTTAAATTTTCGATAGTTATGCTTATTAATAACATGTGTTATACAAGTTTTAGTATATTATAATTGGTGTAATTTAATATAACATTTTATTTCAAGTAACCAAGTTAGGTATGTGATATTTTGTATTGAAACACATACAAGTATATCTAATGCTTTGTCGTGTCTTCCTTTCAAACATACATTATAATTTTAATTCAACAATTCATTCGTTCGTTCGTTCGTTTGTTCGTTTATATTAGTTCGTTTATATTAGTTCGTTTAAATTTTATTTGTTCGTTCGTTCGTTCGTTCGTTCGTCCGTTCGTCCATTTATTCATTCATTATATTTTTTCCTAACACATCCATACATATTACAGATATTTATTAAAATTCCACTTCACAAATTAGATACATTCCAAATTCATACGCACGTCTTCGCCATTTTAATGTTCCCAGTTAGACTGTGTACTTATTCCACCGATTGCCCGACAGATGTCGATTATATTCAGCTGATCACACTCCCAGGTTTTATCATTCTCTTTAGACACTTTTTAAAATATGGCTTAAATACGGATGACAACTCGTTGTTTTAAGGTTCCCTTATATCAAATCATTTCTTATTGCCGATAATGTAAACCTGTTTACAATATAAACTGATAGAAAGCATCAGTTCACCCTGGCAGAACAGGTTGAAAATGTTCACTCTTTTCTTATTTTTCTTCTTCTTCCTCCTCCTCTTCTTCTACTACTACTTTTACTTAATCTTCTTCCTCTTGTACGTCTTCTTCATCATCTTCATCAGTATCATCGTCATTATCAACAACATCAGCATCATTATCGTCGTCGTCGTCATCATCTTTATCATCATCATCTTAATCTTCTACTACTACCTCTACTTCATCTTCTTATTGTAATTTTTATTCGTTTCTTCTTCTGCTTCTTCTTGTTTTCGATCTGGGGGTGGGGGTTGGGGTGGGTGTGAGTTTGGGGGTACATGCATGTACATGTTTTGTACCAAGAAAGTAAAACATATTTGTTTCCTTTCGTTTTCTCTTCGTACGATTGTTAACAATGTATTGCCAGTATATACTCTATTTATGTCCAGCTACTATTGTAAAAGTTCAGATGCTTTAGATTTATTTTAAACCAGTCTCCATGCTTCAGTAGTTTGCCCCTGACAATTACTCATAATAATGAGAACTATAACTTGGAAAAGTGTCATTATCCGATTTATAGACATTTTTAATGTGTGCGAAGGTGGCTAAACTATTCTGGTATTCTTTGCCAAAGATAGATTTAAGCTTAAATTGAAGGTGAACACAATGTGCGAGGTGGACTAAAGAAGAAATCGTGTTGGCACACAACCTTTTGTATTTAACAGGCCCGTACGAACCGGGGGTGGGGGCCTATGTCTTACTTTATATAAAGATAACAATCTGGCGTGTGGCCCCAACTAGAGACTGTGGCCCCTCCACTAGAGATTTCCCCTCCACTAGAGATTACTCCTCCACTAGAGATTACCCCTCCACTAGGGATTGTCCCTCCACTAAGCATTGCTCGTTTCACTAGAGATTGCCCCTCCACTAAGCATTGCTCGTTTCACTAGAGATTGCCCCTCCACTAGAGATTACCCCGCCACTAAGCATTGCTCCTTTCACTATAGATTGCTCCTCTCCACTAGATGTTGCCCTCTCTCCACTAGAGATTTCTCCTCTCCACTAGAGATTACCCCTCCACTAAGCATTGCTCCTTTCACTAGAGATTGCTCCTCTCCACTAGTGATTGCCCTCCACTAGAGATTACCCCGCCACTAAGCATTGCTCCTTTCACTAGAGATTGCTCCTCTCCAGTAGTGATTGCCCTCCACTAGAGATTACCCCTCCACTAAGCATTGCTCCTTTCACTAGAGATTGCTCCTCTCTACTAGAGATTACCCCTCCACTAGAGATTACCCCTCCACTAAGCATTGCTCCTTTCACTAGAGATTGCTCCTCTCCACTAGTGATTGCCCTCCACTAGAGATTACCCCTCCACTAAGCATTGCTCCTTTCACTAGAGATTGCTCCTCTCCACTAGTGATTGCCCCCTCTCCACTAGAGATTGCCCCCTCTCCACTACAGATTGCCCCCTCTCCACTACAGATTGCTCCTCTCCACTAGAGATTGCCCCCTCTTCACTAGAGATTGCCCCTCCACTAGAGATTACCCCTCCACTAAGCATTGCTCCTTTCACTAGAGATTGCTCCTCTCCACTAGATGTTGCCCTCTCTCCACTAGAGATTGCCCCTTCTCCACTAGAGATTACCCCTCCACTAGAGATTGCTCCTCTGCACTAGAGATTGCTCCCTCTCCACTAGAGATGACCCCTCCACTAGAGATTGCTCCTCTCCACTAGAGATTACCCCTCCACTAGAGATTGCTCCTCTCCACTAGAGATTGCCCCCTCTCCACTAGAGATTACCCCCTCTCCACTAGAGATTGCTCCTCTCCACTAGAGATTGCCCCCTCTACACTAGATATTGCTCCTCTCCACTAGAGATTGCTTCTCGCCACTAGAGATTGCTCCTCTCCACTAGAAATTGCCTCCTCTCCACTACAGATTACCCCCTCTCCACTAGAGATTACCCCTCCACTAGAGATTACCTCTCCACTAGAGATTGCCCCTCCACTAGAGATTACCCTCCACTAAGCATTGCTCCTCTCCACTAGAGATTGCTCCTCTCCACTAGATGTTGCCCTCTCTCCACTAGAGATTGCCCCTTCTCCACTAGAGATTACCCCTCCACTAGAGATTGCTCCCTCTCCACTAGAGATTACCCCTCCACTAGAGATTGCTCCTCTCCACTAGAGATTACCCCCTCTCCACTAGAGATTGCTCCTCTCCACTAGAGATTGCCCCCTCTACACTAGATATTGCTCCTCTCCACTAGAGATTGCTCCTCGCCACTAGAGATTGCTCCTCTCCACTAGAAATTGCCCCCTCTCCACTACAGATTACCCCCTCTCCACTAGAGATTACCCCTCCACTAGAGATTACCTCTCCACTAGAGATTGCCCCTCCACTAGAGATTACCCTCCACTAAGCATTGCTCCTCTCCACTAGAGATTGCTCCTCTCCACTAGATGTTGCCCTCTCTCCACTAGAGATTGCCCCTTCTCCACTAGAGATTACCCCTCCACTAGAGATTGCTTCCTCTCCACTAGAGATTACCCCTCCACTAGAGATTGCTCCTCTCCACTAGAGATTACCCCTCCACTAGAGATTGCTCCTCTCCACTAGAGATTGCCCCCTCTCCACTAGAGATTACCCCCTCTCCACTAGAGATTGCTCCTCTCCACTAGAGATTGCCACCTCTCCACTAGAGATTGCCCCCTCTCCACTAGAGATTGCCCCCTCTCCACTAGATATTACTCCTCTCTACTAGAGATTGCTCCTCGCCACTAAAGATTGCTCCTCTCCACTAGAAATTGCCCCCTCTCCACTACAGATTACCCCCTCTCCACTAGAGATTGCTCCTCTCCACTAGAGATTACTCCTCTCCACTAGAGATTGCCCCCTCTCCACTAGAGATTACCCCCTCTCCACTAGAGATTGCTCCTCTCCACTAGAGATTACCCCCTCTCCACTAGAGATTACTCCTCTCCACTAGAGATTGCCCCCTCTCCACTAGAGATTACCCCTCCACTAGAGATTGCTCCTCTCCACTAGAGATTGCCCCCTCTCCACTAGAGATTGCTCCTCTCCACTAGAGATTGCCCCCTCTCCACTAGAGATTGCTCCTCTTCATTAGAGATGGCTCCTCTTCACTAGAGATTGCTCCTCTCCACTAGAGATTGCTCCTCTTCACTAGAGATGGCTCCTCTCCACTAGAGATTGCCCCCTCTCCACTAGAGATTGCCCCCTCTCCACTAGAGCAATCACTAGAGATTGCCCCCTCTCCACTAGAGATTTCTCCCTCTCCACTAGAGATTGCTCCTTTCCACTAGAGATTTCTCCTTCTCCACTAGAGATTGCTCCTCTCCACTAGAGATTGCCCCTCTCCACTAGAGATTGCCCCCTCTCCACTAGAGCAATCACTAGAGATTGCCCTCTCTCCACTAGAGATTTCTCCCTCTCCACTAGAGATTGCTCCTCTCCACTAGAGATTTCTCCCTCTCCACTAGAGATTGCTCCTCTCCACTAGAGATTGCCCCCTCTCCACTAGAGATTGCCCCCTCTCCACTAGAGATTGCCCCATCTCCACTAGAGCAATCACTAGAGATTGCCCCCTTTCCACTAGAGATTGCTCCTCTCCACTAGAGATTGCTCCTCTTCACTAGAGATGGCTCCTCTCCACTAGAGATTGCCCCCTCTCCACTAGAGATTGCCCCCTCTCCACTAGAGATTGCCCCCTCTCCTCTCCACTAGAGATTGCCCCCTCTCCACTAGAGCAATCACTAGAGATTGCCCCCTCTCCACTAGAGATTTCTCCCTCTCCACTAGAGATTGCTCCTCTCCACTAGAGATTTCTCCCTCTCCACTAGAGATTGCTCCTCTCCACTAGAGATTGCCCCCTCTCCACTAGAGATTGCCCCCTCTCCACTAGAGATTGCCCCCTCTCCACTAGAGCAATCACTAGAGATTGCCCCCTCTCCACTAGAGATTGCTCCTCTCCACTAGAGATTGCTCCTCTTCACTAGAGATGGCTCCTCTCCACTAGAGATTGCCCCCTCTCCACTAGAGATTGCCCCCTCTCCACTAGAGATTGCCCCCTCTCCACTAGAGCAATCACTAGAGATTGCCCCCTCTCCACTAGAGATTGCTCCTCTTCACTAGAGATGGCTCCTCTCCACTAGAGATTGCCCCCTCTCCACTAGAGATTGCCCCCTCTCCATTAGAGATTGCCCCCTCTCCACTAGAGATTGCCCCCTCTCCACTAGAGCAATCACTAGAGATTGCCCCCTCTCCACTAGAGATTTCTCCCTCTCCACTAGAGATTACTCCTCTCCACTAGAGATTTCTCCCTCTCCACTAGAGATTACTCCTCTCCACTAGAGATTGCCCCCTCTCCACTAGAGATTGCTCCATTAGAGTATGTCTATTTTGCAATAATACTGACATAGAATATGAGTATCATTTCATAATTCAGTGTCCAATGTACAATGGTTTAAGAAAAACGTTCATAAAAGTTTACTATTATAGACATCCTAATGTTTTAAAACTTATTCAGCGTCTATCCCCAGAAAATAACAAAGGACTCAATAACATTGGAACATTTTTATTAAGAGCAAATAAAATCATGGACCAACGATTGCAATAATATTATAAAATAGCACTTGTCGGTTTGTCTGTCTCTGTCGGTGTTGATGTAAATGTATCTTAAATGTATATGTATGTTTATTTTTTATACTCACATAACGTGTTTTTTGGATAGTGCTAAAGCGCTCCCCACCATTATCAAAACTTGTAAATATGTGTTTATTATAATTTGCTGTTTTTATTATAAAGCTTATAAGTCGTATAACTCAAAGCAATAAAGAACTTGAACTTGTCTGTGGGATGATGCATATAAAAGATCCCTTGCTACTGATAGAAAAATGTAGCGGGTTTCCTCTCGAGGAATATTTGCCAAAATTACGGAATGTTTGACATCCAATAACCAGCCATTAATTATCAATGTGATCTGGTGGCGTCGTTAAATAAAACAAACTTTAACTTTATTTTTAAAAGATTATACCAAAATATTACACTTAAATCAGACCTTTCCCCGGGATTGTTTTACGTCGCTTACATTTTCAAAATTCAGCCATTTGGAGTTTGATCAATGATACATATATAATATATTGTATGATATAAAATCAAACAAATTGAACGAAAAAAAAAGTTAAATCAATATATTTTTTAATTTACTATTAATAAAACATTATCTCTCTCTCTCTCTCTCTCTCTCTCTCTCTCTCTCTCTCTCTCTCTCTCTCTCTCTCTCTCTCTCTCTCTCTCTCACACACACACACACACACACACACACAAACACACGCACGCACACATCAGTCAGTTGGGCTATCAACAGCACAATGTTTCTTTGTATTCACATAGCAGTCAGCTGACATATTTATGATGCAATGTTTGTTTGTTAACATTAATCCGTCTGTTTTTGAGTGATGAACAAGAAGATGAACAAGCTTTGTTAGATCATAAGCATCGGAAGCGGGAGGGAGAGCAGGGTAGCATTGCCCCCCCCCCCCCCCCCCCCTGACGAGTATGCATTCCATCTGTCGAAAAGAAAATTAAAGTAACCGGCACCTCCAGCTGATGTAATATTTTGATGAATAAGTTTGAGAAAATGCCTAACAAAAGGTCTCAGAGTACAATAAGCACTGTGAGCATCCACACTTCCTGACAATGTGACTGAAAAAGCAGCGTGTTTATTACTGTTATAAGACTAAGATTTTATCGTATTCATTGTATGCACAATATGTAAATTATATTATTAAATATCAATGGAAATGTATGTTTATTTTTATTGATCAAAACAAAAAGCAGTCACGTGATCTTCATAAATATTATGGTCAATAAGTGATATATAAAGGTTTTATTCACAAGTTAAATAACAGTTTATTCAGTACACGATTATTAAACAATAAAAAGTCTCACAAGCTGCATGTGGTCACTTGGTTTATCGACCTCACTGTTTATAACAAAAGAGCTGTCACTGTTAAAAAAACCCGACATACACTTGAAAAAGTCCAGGTGTAGCCACAAGGTGCACTGTTCACCTGACTAACAAAACATTTCAACAGTCCTGTGTCCAGTCCTCCTCTTTACTGGCTGTAAATCTTGGGATCGCCGCCGTTCAGAAAGACAAACTGCTGTTGGGTCATGCACCACGTCCTATTCAGAAAGAAGCTCGCTCTCGTCGGTCATCAGCAGACGCCACTGTGACTTCTTCGGAATCTGTTGCGGGACGTGATAAGTGGACACTCTTTCAAACCATGTGCAGACGACAACACTCGTTCAAACCCGGTGCAGACGACAACACTCTTTCAAACCCGGTGCAGACGTCTTTAGAATCCTTCCCAGGCCCGTCTTCTCGAGTTAGGTCATGTGATGTCAGGAGTGACACACTGTAAAGCTGGTCTGGTCGCCCAGGTGATGCGGACCTGAACCTGTCGTCTGCTTGTCTTCGGTTCACCTGGTCGCACCAGCAGGTGAACCTGTCACACCACTAGTGCATGCAGACGTGAATAGTCGTCGGTCCATCAAAATCGATCATCTGCTTGTAATGCGCAGCTTTCATAGATCACCGGCTTGTGCAACAAATTATAGCTTTTGATACTTCACTGGGATGGTTCATCCCAGCGGGTGCACGGCTACCCGACCAAACAACTACAACAGACACAGCCGGACCTGATGCAGGGGACATCTTGAACAATAATTAACTGCATGTCTGCAATGGGCAACTGGTATAACAATGCAACGAGTATAAAGGACATTTCAATTAAGTCCCTTTTTTGCATACAAGCCACGGGTTTCAACCTGTATTAACAAGTAACCTGATAAAAGGATCTTTTGTTGATAACATGGATGGCTATACAGACATGTTTGATTGTTCCGTGTAAAGAAAGATTTTGGGAGTGGGAAAGTCAGATGGGTCATTAACATAATATCTCTCTATGGCGGGAAACTATCAAATACAATTGATATTTCGTAGACCACAATATGAGTTTAACAGCATTCTAGATCTGTTATTAATGAACATGTCAGCAGTGTTATTTTTAATATGTTTTATTTTTTATTAGTACTGTGCTCGTTCCAGCCAGTGCATCACGGATGTATATCAAAGGCCGTGGTATGTGCTATCCTGTCTGTGGGATGGTGCATATAAAAGATCCCTTGCTACTAATGGAAAAATATAGCGGGTTTTCTCTCTAAGACTATACGTCAAAATTACCAAATAGTTGACATCCAATAGCCGATGATTTATAAATCAATGTGCTCTAGTGGTGTCGCTAAACAAAACAAACGTTATCACTGTGCTAATATTATTATATTCAAATGGCACTATAATTTGCAATATCTCCTTCTTTTGAAGAACCGCTTTATAACTCCAACTGGAAGATACGGATGGAAGTGGAAAAAGAGGATAACCTTGAGTCACTGGACAGAGCACAGCAAGTAATCATCTTTAGAATGAGGACTGGCCACTGTCGCCTGCTCTCCCACCTCTATAGACTCCGACTTGACCACACTGATGAATGTCCCTGTGGTACAGATGCCCAAATGCCTGAACACATTCTTCAGTCCTATCCATCATATAGCACCCAGAGACAAGAAACCTGGCCGTATCCGGTGGACCTAAAAGAGAAACTTTGGGGACCGACGTCGTCCTTTCGACTGACAGCGGACTTCCTGGTGCGAACAGGACTGGAAGTCTGAGTATGGCCTTGGGAACGCAGAAGAAGAAGAAGATAATCTTGATTGGTCTAATTTTAATTACAAGACAATGTTTTGTTACGTCACTGTGTTTGTTTTAGCGCTAAACCTGCCATTAGTGACGTCACGCCACTGCCGTTCTGCTAGTTTACGTCGACCGCTGACATTCAACCCACATTACTGACATTGTTTACAACTGTTGCAAATTAAAATAATGATAATGGATGATAAAAAGAATACACACACACACACACACACACACACACACACCCCTCGTGTCTTGTGATATCATAATTTATCAGCACTCGTTGATAAACGTATAAAATCCTCGGCAAGCCTCGGATTTCATATTTTTATTAACTCGTGCTGATAAATTATATCACAAGACACTCGGGAAGTATCCTCTATATGTTAAACATTGTACAATATTTTATTTTAGTTAAAACTTGGGTTCTTGCTTGAATTGTATTTCTGAAAGTATAGTCAACTATGAATGTGTCTGCCAGTCCATAACGACATATTATAAAATCGTATTTCGAGAGAAGTAAATGCTTATACATGTATTTGTGATCAGTTAAAGTAAGTTTAATAGACACAAACTCAGATTATTCATCAGAATGCGTTTTTTTTAAAGTTTATTACAAAAAACACAGTATACAAAATGATGGCGCGCACCAATAGGTCACACGAAGACATAGACTTGAACTTCTATAGGCATTAGAACATCCAAGAAGACAGGTGGGCCCGTGCTTATAAACTTTAAAGTCTAGACTTAAATATCTAATGACGTCACACGCATACAATTTGTATGGAGTTGTCAAAGCATTAGAATATCGGACTCTATAAGAGTCTTGATCCAATAGCCGATGTATTTTTTCGTGCTGGGGTGTTGTTAAAAATCCATTCATTCGTTCTATAAGAGTCTTGAGTCTAGACTCTAAAAGTCTTATAAGCACCAGGCCTGGTATACACAGAAATTAATATTCTAAACAAGAAACTTTACGTTTCAACCAAAAGTACCAAGCATTGTTTTAAGAGGACCATGTAATTTTAACATCTATGTTGGGTGGACAGTAGATGCCACTGAGTTATGTGTCCAGAATAAGCGTGCTTTGGTCGTATTTGAACATAAGCATGGACATTAGTTATGACGTGAACAGATGACCAGCAAAGACATCTTTCTGAAACGATTAGGTGGACATGTCATCTTAATACTCTTCTCTTTTAATCAGACGACAAAAGATCAACACAGGAAACAACACAAAGAGCTAAAATCAAAGTTTCTATTTACTTGTCATATTTGTGTTTTCTCTAACGGTCTCGGGCGAACCAGACGTACGTGTTTTTCACGCGCGAGAAGCGGAGATAAAGAACTCGAGTCGCTTAGCCCTGACCCGACGCCACCCTCTCAACCTCGGCCCACTGCGCTTGAAAAGACTCCGCATTGACCATCTTCCGGACAGGCAAGGACATCGCTCATCCAGGCAATTTAATTAATAACTGACAGCAGAGGGCGTGCTGTACTTAAAGCGTATTACCCGGTATTACGGGCCGGTCGACGTCACGTAGAATCACGTTATCATCACATGTCCAGCGGCAAAAGCGTTCCGCCAGCAGGACATCTGGCGTTTGTAAAGCCGGCCTCCCTTGCCGCGCCGCACATACGTACTATTGCCGTTACCCGGCCAGTTTTTTAATCACGGGGATTCGCAGCAGGGGGCTAACTCTTGACAAGCCATATTATTTCACAAATGGTTAGTACAAATTAGGCCATCTCTCCTCTCGTTTTCCCTTGTCCTTCGATTGTGTTGAGAAGAACAAAGACTTGTTTTTCTTAACTCATGGGCCAGTAGGGGTTAGAAGTAGTTGATTTGGGGTTGTTATTGTACAGCCAATATCGATTTTCACAGAAACAAAAGAGGTCAAATTGAACTGATTTGAGTAGTAAATTTCTATAAATTCAATAATAGATGGTTTTGTCAAAGAAATTACCTCTGAATTTAAAAATAGTTTCCATTGAAACCACCTTAAAATTCAATGTTCATACATTTAAAAATGGAAGTAAAAAGATCTTTGTTGTGGACAGCGTGAACCAAGAACGCTCCCAACCAGTCGTACTCATAACAGTTTGTTGGTCGTGTTTTGGCTTAAAATAGTGTTCATTTTGTAAAACATAATTTAACAAATTTAAAATTTTACTGTACTAGGTCTAAATATGTTCATGTGTCTGGTTGGTTGGTTTGTTTGTTTGAGATTTTTTTCAAAATTCATTGGATTGCCCTTTTAACGATTTGGTTCATGTATCCTTTTTCCTTTAGCTATGAAACACAGAGACATTTCGGAGTGGGGCCCCCAAATGTGTCATGGTCTGATTCTGCATTTCATAGTGTTATTGTAACACTGCAGATCCATACCTAGTCTAAAAATAACTATGCGAGGGATTGAAAAAGTGAACCGGAGAACAATAATAAGTCTTCTCCAGATAGAGAAAAAGGCAATGTCAAACTAAAAAAGGTGCATTTTGTTCTAGTTCAGCGTGGACTGCAGCTGCCTCCTATCCCCCAGTAGGTAGAGCCTTGGAATGGCTGAAATTATCATACACGAGGAACCATCCACCGAGAGGATTCGATCCGCAGCCCGTTAGTATTACACTGTGGCCGCGGACTCTGTAACGACCACCGCTCTACACAGATAATGAAGTTTCGCTTGCTCTTATGACATGTACAAGAATGCCCAACACGATTACTGAATGTGCAATAATTAATCATCGAATTTTCTTTTCTTTCCTTGGTTTGTTAAATGTAGTAGAGCCGGAGGGATTAAGGAGTGTTGTAGAAAATCCGTGTCTGTTTTTTTAAAAGGGTCAGGAAGAAAGGCTGTCTAATAACAAACTGAAAACTATTTAAATTATTAATTATAATTTTAATTTTAAAAGTAATTATTATAACTTGAATTACAACCCACAAAATCCAAAACTGGAAAAAAAAAAATAATAATAATTAAAAAAAATATATATTTAAAATAAAACAGCAAACAAATTCGCCACCCTCCCCACACACACCACCACCACCACCGTCACCACCACCAACACCACCACCACCACCACCACCCCAAACAACCCCACAACACTAAAAAAATAAAAGTAAAAGAATCATAAAAAATATCACACAGACAAAACAAAATTAAATAATTTCATTTATTACTGCATATATATATATATATATATATATATATATATATATACACACACACATGTATATGGTATTGGAAAAACCAGCATGTTGATGTCACAGCTTGACAAAGAATTTGATTTTTTTTATTTATTAATACGTGATAAATTACATGCCATGCGACTCGATGTAGTAGGTTCTAATCCTGTCAGCTGACACTGTGTTTTTAAATATTATTAGAAGTACATATGCCCCTTGTGACAGAATATGATGTTTGTACAATTAAAAAAGACGTACATCATTGTAAATTAACCCCTTCTCGACTATCACCCATACGTCTCTCTGAAAATTACCTTTTCAATCATAAATTATTTCAGTTGTTATATGTATGCAAAACAAGTGCAAATTCCACTGTTTTACTACATAGAACATTAGAATAAATTTCAACTATATTTAATCATTACAGTAAACTTTTAAGGACAGTTTTAACCCCTCAAGGCCTAAAAACAATTGTGTTTCCGAGAAAATGCCGATTTTTGTTATGTAGGGTACAAAATAGCGAAATGTGACACTTGCAAATTTGATAAGACACCTTTAAAATTCAGATAATTAATATATGAACAAGAACATTTTATATGCTGAACGTTTATGTTCAATACCTCAGGAGTTTATGTTTAATACCTCGGGGTTTATGTTCAATACCTCAGACTGAAATGACGGCCGAATCATTACAAAACACGGAGATATTGATCATTTGCAGGATGTACGTTTTGCATCTACATGTTACGTCAATATATTTTATCTTTCATTAAGATAATGCTAAGACATAGCATGCTAAATTGTAATGCTGCATATGCCATAATTCAGCAACGATTTATTGTTTATTTTTCGGGCTTTCCAACGTTATTTCCGGGCTATGGGTATAATTGTGTTAAAGGTCAGAAGAACTGTGGCTCTTTAGCATACTCGTATATGTTCAATGTCCCAGTAAAAGAATACATAAGGGTTAAACTATAAGGATTATCGTGTTAAATTACCCATTTAATACACTCTAATTATTTAAGGCTATTCCTGGAATGATCATACTGTCTCGAAAAGAGGCACAATGGAATTAATTGTCAAAGGGTGATAGCACTGCAAGAAAATTTTAAATGGAAATAATGTCGAAATGTAATTCTTTTTTCTTTTACATTTTCTTTCGGGTTTTTTTGTTTGTTTTTTTCTTTTTTTGTTGTTGTCTTTTATCTCTTTTTTTCTTGTGACGATGATGAGGCAAAGTAACAAAAAACATATTGGTTCCTTTGTGATCTTATGTGTGACAGCCCATTTGGTTTTTAAATATTTAGTTATGTATTATTATTATTAGACATTCTTGCAGTACACATATGATCAGGGTGATATCCCCCAAAAGTGAAAATTCTGTTTATTTAACGACATTACCAGAGAATACTGATTCATTAATCATTGCCTATTGGATGTCCAATATTTGGTTTATTTAACGACATTACCAGAGAATACTGATTCATTAATCATTGCCTATTGGATGTCCAATATTTGGTTTATTTAACGACATTACCAGAGAATACTGATTCATTAATCATTGCCTATTGGATGTCCAATATTTGGTTTATTTAACGACATTACCAGAGAATACTGATTCATTAATCATTGCCTATTGGATGTCCAATATTTGGTTTATTTAACGACATTACCAGAGAATATTGATTCATTAATCATTGCCTATTGGATGTCCAATATTTGGTTTATTTAACATTACCAGAGAATATTGATTCATTAATCATTGCCTATTGGATGTCCAATATTTGGTTTATTTAACGACATTACCACAGAATACTGATTCATTAATCATTACCTATTGGATGTCCAATATTTGGTTTATTTAACATTACCAGAGAATATTGATTCATTAATCATTGCCTATTGGATGTCCAATATTTGGTTTATTTAACGACATTACCAGAGAATATTGATTCATTAATCATTGCCTATTGGATGTCCAATATTTGGTTTATTTAACATTACCAGAGAATATTGATTCATTAATCATTGCCTATTGGATGTCCAATATTTGGTTTATTTAACGACATTACCACAGAATACTGATTCATTAATCATTACCTATTGGATGTCCAATATTTGGTTTATTTAACATTACCAGAGAATATTGATTCATTAATCATTGCCTATTGGATGTCCAATATTTGGTTTATTTAACGACATTACCACATAATACTGATTCATTAATCATTACCTATTGGATGTCCAATATTTGGTTTATTTAACATTACCAGAGAATATTGATTCATTAATCATTGCCTATTGGATGTCCAATATTTGGTTTATTTAACGACATTACCAGATAATATTGATTCATTAATCATTGCCTATTGGATGTCCAATATTTGGTTTATTTAACATTACCAGAGAATATTGATTCATTAATCATTGCCTATTGGATGTCCAATATTTGGTTTATTTAACGACATTACCACAGAATACTGATTCATTAATCATTACCTATTGGATGTCCAATATTTGGTTTATTTAACATTACCAGAGAATATTGATTCATTAATCATTGCCTATTGGATGTCCAATATTTGGTTTATTTAACGACATTACCACAGAATACTGATTCATTAATCATTACCTATTGGATGTCCAATATTTGGTTTATTTAACATTACCAGAGAATATTGATTCATTAATCATTGCCTATTGGATGTCCAATATTTGGTTTATTTAACGACATTACCAGAGAATACTGATTCATTAATCATTGCCTATTGGATGTCCAATATTTGGTGATTTTTACACGAAGTCTTACAAGAAACCCGCTGTTTCCATTAGCAGCAAGATATCCTTTATATGCACTTTTTGTACAGACAGGACATCACATACCACAGCCTTTGATATAACAGTTGTGGGATACTGGTTGGACTGGGGGGGGGGGGACACTCAGAAGGTGATGTCGGTCTCCGTCGGCCGTGGTATTTGCTATCCTGTCTTGTGGGATGGTGAATATAAAAGATCCCTTGCTACTAATGAAAACATGTAGCGGGTTTACACTCTAAAACTACGTGTCAAAATTACCAAATGTTCGACATTCAATAGTCGATTATTAATAAATCAATGTGCTCCAGTGGTGTCGTTCAACAAAACTCAGGCGAGCGCTCTACCGACTGAGCTAGATCCCGAAGCACAGTGATACCAGGACTAAAACTAGCTAGGGTTGGCAGTACAACACAGCAGGGCAACCTATTAAATTATAAATTAACATAAGTGTACGAGACGGGGGAGGGGCTGGCAGTACAACACAGCAGGGCAACCTATTGTTTAAATTATAAATTAACATAAGTGTACAAGACGGGGGAGGGGCTGGCAGTACACCACAGAAGGGCAACCTATTGCTTAAATTATAAATTAACATAAGTGTACGAGACGGAGGAGGGGCTGGCAGTACAACACAGCAGGGCAACCTATTGCTTAAATTATAAATTAACATATGTGTACGAGACGGGGGAGTGGCTGGCAGTACAACACAGCAGGGCAACCTATTGCTTAAATTATAAATTAACATACGTGTACGAGACGGGGGAGTGGCTGGCAGTACAACACAGCAGGGCAATCTATTGCTTAAATTATAAATTAACATAAGTGTACGAGACGGAGGCGGGGCTGGCAGTACAACACAGCAGGGCAACCTATTGCTTAAATTATAAATTAACATAAGTGTACGAGACGGGGTGGGGGGGGGGGATAAGGGGCGGACTGTCCCCCTAGTGCTGCAGCAAAACCTCAAATTTGTATAAAAATTATAGAAATATTCGGTACTAACCTGAGACTTTTTTACCATTTATTTCCATCATTCAACCTCAAACTTAATTGTAATCCAGGTAAAACTGCGTAGTGATTCGTCTGCAACCCTAATTAGCTGTTTGGTAGTTATGCTAATATGAATAACTGTTGTTATCTAGATTCAAGCATTTTCGTTTAATTCGGGCAAACACCAGCCTGCCCCCTACCGAAATGAGAGCCCGTACGTCTATGTCAATTATGGCAACCCCACCGTGTTTTTGGTCACCGTGGTATTTGTAAAAGCGGTTAGATTCATTTTCAAATACAAAAGATACGTACCTTAGTCGAAATCAACGGTCAGTGTTTTTGGTCACCGTGGTATTTGTAAAAGCGGTTAGATTCATTTTCAAATACAAAAGATACGTACCTTAGTCGAAATCAACGGTCAGTGTTTTTGGTCACCGTGGTATTTGTAAAAGCGGTTAGATTCATTTTCAAATACAAAAGATACGTACCTTAGTCGAAATCAACGGTCAGTGTTTTTGGTCACCGTGGTATTTGTAAAAGCGGTTAGATTCATTTTCAAATACAAAAGATACGTACCTTAGTCGAAATCAACGGTCAGTGTTTTTGGTCACCGTGGTATTTGTAAAAGCGGTTAGATTCATTTTCAAATACAAAAGATACGTACCTTAGTCGAAATCAACGGTCAGTGTTTTTGGTCACCGTGGTATTTGTAAAAGCGGTTAGATTCATTTTCAAATACAAAAGATACGTACCTTAGTCGAAATCAACGGTCCGTGTTTTTGGTCACCGTGGTATTTGTAAAAGCGGTTAGATTCATTTTCAAATACAAAAGATACGTACCTTAGTCGAAATCAACGGTCAGTGTTTTTGGTCACCGTGGTATTTGTAAAAGCGGTTAGATTCATTTTCAAATACAAAAGATACGTACCTTAGTCGAAATCAACGGTCCGTGTTTTTGGTCACCGTGGTATTTGTAAAAGCGGTTAGATTCATTTTCAAATACAAAAGATACGTACCTTAGTCGAAATCAACGGTCAGTGTTTTTGGTCACCGTGGTATTTGTAAAAGCGGTTAGATTCATTTTCAAATACAAAAGATACGTACCTTAGTCGAAATCAACGGTCAGTGTTTTTGGTCACCGTGGTATTTGTAAAAGCGGTTAGATTCATTTTCAAATACAAAAGATACGTACCTTAGTCGAAATCAACGGTCAGTGTTTTTGGTCACCGTGGTATTTGTAAAAGCGGTTAGATTCATTTTCAAATACAAAAGATACGTACCTTAGTCGAAATCAACGGTCAGTGTTTTTGGTCACCGTGGTATTTGTAAAAGCGGTTAGATTCATTTTCAAATACAAAAGATACGTACCTTAGTCGAAATCAACGGTCAGTGTTTTTGGTCACCGTGGTATTTGTAAAAGCGGTTAGATTCATTTTCAAATACAAAAGATACGTACCTTAGTCGAAATCAACGGTCCGTGTTTTTGGTCACCGTGGTATTTGTAAAAGCGGTTAGATTCATTTTCAAATACAAAAGATACGTACCTTAGTCGAAATCAACGGTCAGTGTTTTTGGTCACCGTGGTATTTGTAAAAGCGGTTAGATTCATTTTCAAATACAAAAGATACGTACCTTAGTCGAAATCAACGGTCCGTGTTTTTGGTCACCGTGGTATTTGTAAAAGCGGTTAGATTCATTTTCAAATACAAAAGATACGTACCTTAGTCGAAATCAACGGTCAGTGTTTTTGGTCACCGTGGTATTTGTAAAAGCGGTTAGATTCATTTTCAAATACAAAAGATACGTACCTTAGTCGAAATCAACGGTCAGTGTTTTTTAAAGGGACAATTCCTTCCTTTTCTCCCCGTTTTTTTAAAAGTCAAATTATACGTGTGATGCTAATTGTCTTGGTCCGTTAAATTAATCAATACACTATAATGTTACATGTATAAGTCTGATTAAGGACATGTCTGTTGGTATAAAAAAATACCAGGTTTGAAAAAACCAAAACACGTCTATTATGAGTATGTCACGTGTATGTCCTAATCTTGTAGCTAGTCGACCTTGATATACGGCGCTATAAATCGATAGCTAAAAACTAAAAGCGAAAAACAACATCGAACAAGATAAAACGAGAAGATACATAAACACTGGTTTGCGGACTCTGCTATCACGTTCTCATGCAAAGTGCGAACCGGGACGCGAGTCCGGACGCGACTCTATTAGAGCAGCATTAGAACTTATTTACCATCTGTAGTGCAAGGGAAATGACTTGATCATACCCTGCCCATCTCGATTGCAGTCTTTTGTGGCAAAACTACATTAAAAAGCTCTTTCTCCTCAATAATGTTTGTGCCGAGCCTACCCCAGCAGATTGTTAACTGTCCGCTGGTCAACATAGTGGCCATCATATTGTCGTAAATCACGAGCCCGAAACCTCGGACATGCGAAAGTAACGCCGCCCATTCCACAATATAATGATACGTTTCCAAAGAACACATTACTGCTTTGGAAAAAAATAATAATGACTTTTTTTTTCTTTTTAGTCAGTGAATGACACTTATCAGCCACATCTTAATTTGATAGCACTGGACAACTCTGGAGTGAAGTCGTGGCTTGTCACCGGACTTAATTAATTTTCTCTCCTTGGCGTTAGGGGCAATGCTGCAAAACACGCCCGGTTTTCGGCAAGGATTAACTTGCAGCACGAAAATAACGCGGAAACGTTTAAAATGTCAAGTCGCTTTGCGCCTCGCGTGTGAACAGAGGTGTAGCCATATGTTGACCAGCGTGACGTAGAACGCCGTCAAATAGAACGATATATAAAATAAATAAACAGTGGAGAATCTGAAGAAGTGGGCAGGAGGTTTAGACCGCCTCCTTGAGTCCATTTAATTCCATTTCAGAGACTAAAAGCTTCAACAATGTTATTCTCAGTTACTTTTTTTTCATTGATATACAGGTAGATCTACACAAATACTAAACAAAATATAACTTAACAACACAGACGTATGCACACGTAAGCACGTGGGCACACACACACACACACACACACACACACAAACAGATGAAACAACCCCCCCCCCAACCCCCCCCCCCCTCAAAAAAAAAACCCCAACCCAACAACGAACAGAAACAAACCTAAATGAAACAAAAAAACCCAACCCAAAAACAAAACAAAATGAATGTCGTAGTAATGCATTGTAATTGATGTCTCGTAACCTAACTGAAAGAATTTGTATAACGTCACACATATTTTCAAATATTAGGCTATATATATATTTGGAAAGAAATGTATATTAAATGTAGATAGAGTGAAAACATGTATTATATATGTGAAGCAGTATATAGATCAGATTATCAAAGCAGTGTATTATTCCCCTGCGCGTGCTGTAACCTCACCGTGGTGCAGGGGTGTAATATTCTCTTTGAGAATGGCCAATACAGCACAAATTGATTTTTTTTAGTAAAAGTCCGTATCTATCTGTGATATTTGTATTTTTGCACAGTTACTTTTACACTGTTTTTATTTAAATCTTGAATTTATATATTGATCATCACCATATTTGTTTACATTACCATAGTGTGACACCCAATAGCCGATGTATTTTTCGTGCTGGGGAGTCGTTAAACATTCATTCATTCATTCATGTTCTTCATCCTTTGACGGTATTTATGGGTAAAACATTTCACGTAAAATTTTCGAAGTGCATATTCATCAATCAATCTGTCCGGTGTAAACAAAGCTAATATTTTGAACCCCGAAGAACACTAACCGGGAATCAAGACTACTTATTATTCCCTGTAATAACAATTTAAAATAATAAACAAATAAAAACACAATAAAAAAAAAACCTGACCTTTACAGTAGAATTTTGGCGGTCAAAATTCCACTGTAAAGGTTGGGCTTTTTTTCTACCGTAGAAATTGTATATTTTTAAGGATAATTTTGGACACAACATCCATATTTTGTTTTATTGTTTCACCAAAAATATATGATATTGACGATCTCTCTCTCTCTCTCTCTCACTCTCTCTCTCTCTCTCTCTCTCTCTCTCTCTCTCTCTCTCTCTCTCTCTCTCTCTCTCTCTCTCTCTCATTATCATGTCCCCATGTTGTCTGACGCCATATAACCATAAATAAAATGTGTTGAGTGTGTCGTTAAATAAAACATTTCTTTTCTTCCTTCCTTCCAATAGCCGTGATTAATTAATCGATGTGCTCTAGTAGTGTCGGTAAACAAAACAAAACACTTTTAACTCTCCCCCACCCCCCCCCCCCCCCCCCCCACCCCCACCCCCCACCCTCTCTCTCTCTCTCTCGGTCAGAATTTTATCGGGGTCAAACGTCTACACCGGCATTACCGAAATCAAAACCTTTCAGATATAAATTGAAAACATTTAAATACTTATATTCGTGATCATTCGATATGTTCTGAACCGACACGTATCTTGACCATTGTAAAAAAGTAGCATTAACCAGAAATTCAAAGTATAATATAATGTGCAAACCCGTTTCAACAGTTTCCGATCATTTTGACCACTTTTCCTCTTTTAGTTGGTACTATCGGCCGCCTTCTTTTTACTTACCAGATGCCGCATTTCGTAAGGATCTTTTTGCGCTTAGGTCCAGTCGACTACATTACACATATCGTGCTATATATTGCGTACAAAGATGAATTCCATAAATTTAATGACTATGGAAGTCGTCATTTTTGTCACTTAACATAGAAGTGGCTATGTTCACGGCGACCGTGTATGTAGCCTTGAGTAATGAGGGCTGACTATCTAAACGACAGTCGTGTATTGGGGTGGGGGATCCCAGCGTAAAGCTACCATTCCTCATCTAAATGTTCCCGTCTTAAGCGCAGGTTAGATCTTGTACGATATAATACGAGGAAAATGGACCTTTAAAATTCGTATTTGACGAGGGAAACTTCAACGTATACATAAATAAGTTTCTTTCTGAAAAGCAAACTCGGTGCATTATTTCATATTAGTAGGTAGGTAACTAGTTTTACGTGCTCATATACCACTGGGGTTTCGAACATGCCCGTATTTCATATGTACTCAACACAATTAATTAAGGGCCGGTAGATATTTTCAGCGTTATATATGGTATAAAATACAAAACCCCCACCCCCTGCAACATTTTTGCGTGCATCACTGGTCAGAATTTACTCAAACAACGTTCAGAAATCATCTATGATAAAAAGTTGCTAACATAATAAAACACTGGCAAAAACTGACCAAAACGTTTACTAGGCCTTAATTAATGTTGTTGAGTATATATTTCAATTCCAAACAAAATCTGTCTTTGGTCAAATGAAGAGCAAGATCTTGCTTAGTTGGTACAGCACTCGCCAGAGGTTCTTTAACGTAGGAATTACCAAACGTTTGACACCCAATAGCCGATGATTAATAAATCAATATGCTCTAGTGCTGTCGTTAAACAAAACAAAGTTTGACTTTTTTGTCGTAAGGATTGGGTTTTGTCCCTTCCCCACCAGTGCACCACGACTGGTATATCAAAGACCGTGGTATGTGCTGTCCTGCCTGTGGACAAAATGCATATTATAGATCCCTTATTACTAATAGAAAAATGTTGTGGGTTTCCTTTAAAACTACGAGACAAAATTTACCAAATGTTTGATGACTAATAAATAAATGTGCTCTAGTGGTGTCGTTAGACAAAACAAACTTCTTGGTCAAATGACTGTGCGTAGTGGTCACTTGGTGTATGATGTCCAGAGTCGTACTCTTCTGACCGGGGCGAGTAGTCGCCTGACTGCGGCCATTAAGACACAGGGTCAGCTAGTCGCCGATAGCCACAATAAACTTCATATCTCCCTCGGCTGAAATCGATTCCACTTCAATATGGTGGCCGGAAATTATTTCTCTAAAAGAAATTTACAATAAATCTTTCCGATACAATCTGGCCGAGTTACCAGAGGCCATTGTTGGTTCGGGTTACGAAAGGCCTTGGTGATTTGGTGGACAATATTTTTTAACACGTGCTGCGTGTCACATACACAACATAATTTGAACTCTCACAGTTTTTGAATGCAAGAAAACAAAATTGGCCCGTGGAAAAAAAAAAGAGATAATTTAAAGGGACTGTCTCGAGTTTACAGCCACTGTAAGTTGTTTGGCGAGTTAACAGTGTCTTTTCAGTGAATAAAATTACAACTGAAATAAAAACAATTGTTTAGAATACCAGTGGCTGTATATATCCAATTTGATTGTGTCCGTGTGTTAATGTCTGCAGCTGTCATTTTTTATTTTCTTCGGAACAATTGTTTTTTTCGTACATATGGAATTATTGGGAGATCAAGTGCGGTTTAGATTACTACAAACATTAGGATGACAACAAACACATGGTTTAGACACTGGAATTTTAAACACAACAATATATTTAATATGTAATTTTAGTCACAATAAAGGCTCTGAAACATCTTACAATGGAATCAAACGCAGGGTAGTGCCTTTAATGCAGTGACAAAAAGCATTATTTTGGTATTCACTTTGCAGTGGAACGTATATTACTTTCAACAATGTTTCATGTATATGTAAATGCTTACCTTTTCTCCTTAAAAAAAATACAGGTAATAACTTGAGAGAAGTTGTTTCTTATTTGAACATAATTTAGTACGTTTCTGATTTGAACATAATTTAGTACGTTTCTGATTTGAGCATTATTCAGTACGTTTCTGATTTGAACATAATTTAGTACGTTTCTGATTTGAGCATAATTTAGTACGTTTCTGATTTGAGCATTATTTAGTACGTTTTTGATTTGAACATAATTTAGTACGTTTCTGATTTGAACATAATTTAGTACGTTTCTGATTTGAGCATTATTTAGTACGTTTCTGATTTGAACATAATTTAGTACGTTTCTGATTTGAACATAATTTAGTACGTTTCTGATTTGAACATAATTTAGTACGTTTTTGATTTGAACATAATTTAGTACGTTTCTGATTTGAACATAATTTAGTACGTTTCTGATTTGAGCATAATTTAGTACGTTTTTGATTTGAACATAATTTAGTACGTTTCTGATTTGAACATAATTTAGTACGTTTTGGGATCGATGTATGTGCTATCCTGTCTGTGGGAAGTGCATATAAAAGATCCCTTGCTGCATTATAAAATTTTTTTTAGCGGGTTTCCTCTGTTGACTACGAGTCAGAATTACCAAATGTTTGACATCCAATAGCCGATGATTAATAAACCAATGTGCTCTAGTTGAGTCGTTAAACAAAAACAAACAAACAATTTTTTTAAAACTATCTTAATCTGTTAAAAACATGGTTTCATTGTGTATTTGTGAAACAGTTATATTTTTATGTTGTTCTACTAACTAGTGAAGAAAGACCAAATTAAAAAAAAATAAAACCCCACAAAAAACCAACAACCTCACAATAATATTTTTTAAATTAATAATAATACACTGAAACCCATATAAACTGGACCCTTGTTGCTGAAAAACATCGACTTTAAGGAAATAATGACCAATACCCACAAAATCAAGTTTCAAAAATACCATATATATATATATATATATATATATATATATATATATATATATATATATATATATATATATATATAATAATAATAATAATAATAATAATATCAACAAAAACATTACAGCATGTAGGCTATAATAATATCAATAATATCCTACATCAGTATCGTCTGCAGTGTCGTTTTTGAGTCGTTTATGTGCAGTATGTGACAACACATTCCAGCAGAGTCAACCTTTAAAATCAATACACGTATTTCTCCAAACTGTGAAATGTTGCTGATCAATGTGGACTGCCCCCTGTAGGTGCAAGTGTCGTACGTGGCTATTTGTGGTAAGTAACCATAAATTAATTTATCCCTCAAAAAAAAAAATTGCATAATTAACGAGAGTAACTATCGATGTACTGTCAATCGGTGTAAACCTCGGCTTCCTTTTACAATCGCGGTCAAAAAATATACATGAAACATAAAAATCTATGTCACATGTCCATAAAAAATTAACCATTTGTTTGCCGCCAAAGAATTATGGATGAGAAACATTTGAATACTGTGACGTCACGTTATTAGACCTATCACTCTGGCTCCACTTGAGTCTTCTCAAACTAGTTCAGGTTGTACTATACCAAATAAAATCCCATAAGCAACAATGTTAACGTTTGTCGTTAGAAACACTATATGCAATATATCAACACAAATATCAGTAGTAAAACTCCTCCCTCAAAGTATTAATTGAAGAACATAGCACCTATCATGGCTCATTTTCGATATAACCGGTTGTTTTTACAACACCCCTAGTTTTGCGCAAAAATGTAGCATTTAGTTTTACAGGTACCCCATAAAATGTTTCAAGCACAAGGCTACTTGACACGTTGCATATATTTATTGCCCAGATGAAACTTTTTTTTTTTCACAACAAACACTCTTACATTTATCACCACCAATGGATGTTAACTGCTCTATCAAAAGTTCGGTGCACTTTGACCCAGCCGGATTTTATTTGGTTTAGTACTACTTTTAGGTCACCTTTTAAGAAATAATAAGTATTACAAAAGAAGAATTTAAATATCAGTGTTCAGCATGGTAATATCTTAAATGACTCATCAGAATCCAGTTTACAGGAGTGATTAATCACTCACCTAAAAAAAAAATTCACGACGGTCTAGTTTTCCCCTCGGTCACATTCTGTAGATTTTTTTTCACAAAATTAAGATTTATCTAATAGTCAATGCAATTATTTGGTTGTAATGTTTATGGGCATGTAGTCCATGACAAAATCTTTACATTTCAAAACCAAAAATAAACAAATAATTTTAGGCATTATGCATCTTTGAGTTAGATCTTTAAGTTTGGCTTCAGCTGGCGAAAGAAGAAGATGCCGCATAAACTGCACGCACATGCATATTTAATGAGTCACAATAACATATACATATATTTGAGAGTCATTTGTCAATTATTTATTAATGAAATACACGTAAACGAAAGAGCAACAATTTTGTGAAAGAAAAAGTATGTCGTAGATTACTACAGAAGATGATAAGAAACACATTGGATATACGGAATCTAAACAATAAAATACAAGTAATTACTAATATCAATTATCACAAATGGCCTTAATAGTGAAAAATAAAAAATAAAAAAATATTTTATTTAACGACGCACTCAACACATTTTATTTACGGTTATATGGCGTCGGACATATGGTTAAGGACCACACAGACACTGGGAGAGGAAACCCGCTGTCGCCACTTCATGGGCTTAGCAGCAAGGGATCTTCTATATGCACCATCCCACAGACATGATATTACATACCACAGCATTTGATATACTGGCCTGTCACCTTAAGATATACTGCGTTCACACTTACACTTTCCGCTAGTTTAACTAAACTGGTGAAACTAAACCAGTTTAAAATGTAAGTGTGTGTGTATGTATGTATGTATGCATGTATGTATGTATGTATGTATGTATGTATGTATGTATGTATGTATGTATGTATGTATGTATTGATGTATGAATATCTATATATTGTATGTATGTCGAGGTTGACTGTTACATACATAGATATTAACGCACTGGCGCAGGGGATAATTAAATCCTTTCTGGACTCACAAATTGCCTCATGCCATTGCTGGGACTCGAATCTATGGCACCGAATCGCCCGCAAATTGCTAAACTACCACGATGCGTTCTGAGCTATCCAGACATGTATGTATGTATGAGCTGAATTTACCAACTGACCAATGGAAACACGAACATTGCGTCACAGTGACGTCATTTGGCAGTCGTAAGGAAACTAGCTCAGCACTTAGCACATCGTGTTGCCGAGCAAAACGTCTCAACTAACATTTTTCTCAGCTAATAACAGTACTCAGGTCAGGTCAGGGCATAGGGTTTTACGTGCTCATTCAGAACAAGCTGTTGTAGCGCACGCCTGTCATGGGGGGGGGGGGGGGGGGGGTAGTACTCTCATCTTCGGTAGGCTTTAAACTAGTTCAATGCGGAAGTGATAGTGACGTCACAGTCAGACTATGCAATAAGTGCGTTAGCAACGGCGTAACAGACTCGTAGTCCATTGTGAGGATAACTACAGTTCCGGTTTTATACCGATATAACTATTATATTATGTGTGAACGCTGGTCATTTCCAATCAAAAGTGTTTTAACTAAACCAGTATAGTTAAACCAGTTTAACTTGTGTAAGTGTGAACACAGCTAAAGTGTCTTCTTGTA
Source organism: Gigantopelta aegis (assembly GCF_016097555.1). Classification (NCBI taxonomy): domain Eukaryota; kingdom Metazoa; phylum Mollusca; class Gastropoda; order Neomphalida; family Peltospiridae; genus Gigantopelta; species Gigantopelta aegis. The sequence goes on along the minus strand of NC_054702.1, from coordinate 105,259,410 downwards.
ACCGTGTGCCGCGCAATAAAATGACCATGTAACTTGGGGGTTTTTTGTAAGTACATTTGAGAAATACAGCATGCACAGAATGATAAAAATACAAGCAAGAAACAGTTTTAGACAGAAATGTCATAGAATGTAGTTAGAGATCCAAGAACTTTTCTGACACCCAATAACCGATGTGTATTTTTGTGCTGGGGTGTCGTTAAACATTCATTCATTCAGGTCCAAGAACATTTAAAGGTTGCTGTTTGAAATATGAATTTTTCCAGGTAAAGTCTGAACGAAGGAGAATACTGTTGCTGAAGATGTTTAATATGGAGTGTTTGTCAAAGTAAATGTATTGACCGCCATCCGTGGTAATGTTCTCGGATGAAAGTGAGTTTGAATACAGCAGGAAGTGACACAAAGGTGTCCGCGTCGTTGCTGACCAATAAACGGCGACATTGTCTAACGGTTGGCACGGCTTAGCGATGTGACCACCTATTATCTATTTATTTATGGCTCGCACATTGCGATTACTGCGGTAACTGACCTCTTCCGGTCACTTGAGGGCTGTCCAAGGCCAACAGTCAACTGTCACCTGTATTTAAATACTGCAACAGTGCCACAACTTGTCACGGGCTCTCTGTCGCCTGCTATACGTTAGACAATAAAACGACAGACACAGAAAGATAGACAGACAGACAGAAAGATAGGGAAAAAACCCAGAGACAGACAGACAGACATACAGACATACAAACAAACAAACAAACATACGGACGGACGGATGGACAGACAGACAAATAGACAGACAGACAGACAGACAAAGACATATAGGAAGATACTGTACATTGGCAAGTAGTCAGGCAGGCTGTACTTTTATTTTTTGAAATTATTGAAGAAGAAAAAAGAAGAGAAATTTATAATTGTAATTTGGGGTGTTAACATTTTACTTGAAAGTCGTGTTTCGTTATGCTCTTGCACTGTATTATTGTAGTCACATTAACATAGGGGGACAGGCTGGCATTTGCCCGAAATAAACGAAAATGTCCAAATCCTGTAACATTTTCGTCTTCTTCATATTAGCATTACTACCAAACCGCTATATAGGGTTGCAAATTAATCACTACGCATTTTTACATGGATTACAACTAATTTTGAGGTCAGAATGATGGAAATATATGGTTAAAAGGTCTCAAGTTAGTACATTTTTTCAGAATATCTGTATAATTTTTTCCCGAATTTGAGGTTTTACTCATGCAACTAGAAGGGCAATTGCACCCCCTGACCCCCCCCCCCCTTCCGTCTTGTACGCTTATATACGCTTGTTTCAAATATATATGTTGAGATGTTCGTTCGTTCATTCGTTCGTTCGTTCACTCACTCACTCACTCACTCACTCACTCACTCACTCATTTATTCTTTCTTTGTTTCTTTCATTCATTCATTCTTTCTTTTTTCTTTCCTTCATTCAAGGATGTACTCTTTGTGCCCTTGCGTGTGCATTTCCGTGTGTGCGTGTTGGCGTTTTCGTTATAAATATGTTTCAGTGGAAATATGTCAAACAGACTAACATAACATAACATGGATGAATTCATACCACACAATACAATAACTGGGATCAATTCGTTAGGTTTGGCGTATATTTTCTAAACATAAACAGCGTTTTATAGACACAAATCATCAAATTTCGCTTTATCGTTTAATGACACCACGTGACTTTCTATCTTTATTTTCAAAACTGTTGGCGACGTATTTCTTATTGTGTAACTGAAAACGAAGTAAACACAAAATTCACTTAGGTATTGGTTCTCAGATGGACGATTCCAAAAATTAACCAATGAAAATGAAGCTGTATCGCGTAGAGACCAAAAGTAGGCGGAGCTTTTAATTTCGTGGCCACTTATTCTTAGCACGTGGAACTTTGTCAGTCGCGTGCATAAATTAAGTGCGTCTGCGGTTGGTGGTATTGTTGGTGCGACTGTCCACGCGGCAGGTGATGGTATAATGGCCGTTTTGTCAAACACTGCAAGCCGTAAAGGACATTAATCGTAACCTTGTAATAAATGTACACATTTATTGTCATTATTTTCACATGAAAAAAAGTGAAGCAAGCTGTTACAACGAATAGCTAGCTGTCTAAAGATCAGCTGATTTTCAATCAGAGTACAGTATAGCTATGCAGTACAATGATATATAATTATTGTAGGAACGAGATTCTAGGGTGACTTAATTTGCGCACTGTCCACCAGGAACTACCAATAATAAACTTCATTAATTTGGCTCAACTTATATTTTACGAATTCCATTGGACCCAGTATTCATATTGTTTAACTAAGTTAGCTATATCTCGGCATCCCATATTCGGGGGTGCAACCCCTCCCCTACGCCATTGGTATAGCTATGTAATACAAACTAATGAAAATGTCTTACGTTACTAGTTTAATAACTGAACGCATACGGGAGAGGTGGTGAGTCGTTGTTTGCACTCACCCACCCCAATCCATCAAAAACAAAATTAAATAATTATATTTTATTTACATTCATAAATACAAACACCCAACATGCGTGAACATTTTATTTCAAAAGCTGTCCTTACCAACACGCGCAATTAATTCTTGAAAAGCCCCTGTGGTTCTCTGAATACCAAACTGAACATTTAGACTTTTACAAAAATCTTAACTTAAAATAAAACGAATGGTGTTTAATAGAACACTAGACTGCAGTAACCTATTATAATTATAACATGCATGTTCTTTTTATTGTCACGAACTATACAATGTACATATGACGTGAGACTAGCGGATATGGTGCCCTAAATCAATTAATATTTTTTAATGGATGGGATATAATCAATGCAAGTGATATACATTGTATGCTTTTTCATATCATTAGATAACGTGTACCGGTACAGCAAAGGCGCTCCCCCAAAACAGTTGTCTTGGGGGGGGGGGGGGGGGGGGTGTTGCCATGGGTTTCCTTTTTGGAAGTGAATCCATGCCTCTTTTCGTTTAATTAAGTCCTTGTAGTACGTACCCGTGGTTAGCGGGGAAATCTGTGAAATCTCCATTTTTCGAATTAATTGGGTGACCTTTGACATCTCATTTCATCCGTATGAGTCGCCTGTGAAAGGGTCGTTGTTAATGGGAGACATTCAGGCGCGTGTGCAAGGGGAGGGTTTCGGGGGTCGAAATCCCACTCTGCTCCCACTCCCACTTTTTTCTTGATACATTTCCTTGGGGAACATGTCTCGACCCTCTACAAACTTCGCTTGCCACAGTCTAGCCCCTCCGCCCCTCTAAAATTCCTGCACGTAAAAATATACTTACTAAAAATATTTTCAACTGAATAACTACATATATGTAATTATGGACAAATCTTTTGTTCTCAGTACAGTGACTGTCACACTACATCCTGAGGTCTAGTACCCATCTCGTGTTTTTCTCACTTCACCCTATACTGACCTGTCTTACAATCCTAACAGGACTGACTAGGGTGAGGGCTTGTTTGGGTGCCTGACACTAACATCCTGAGGTCTAGTACCCATCTCGTGTTTTTCTCACTTCACCCTATACTGACCTGTCTTACAATCCTAACAGGACTGACTAGGGTGAGGGCTTGTTTGGGTGCCTGACACTAACATCCTGAGGTCTAGTACCCATCTCGTGTTTTTCTCACTTCACCCTATACTGACCTGTCTTACAATCCTAACAGGACTGACTAGGGTGAGGCTAGGGTGCCTGTACGCTTGTGTTGAAGTGTCGTTAAACATTCGTTTATTCGATCGTTCGTCCGCCCGTCCGTCCGTTTGTTCGTTCGTTTATTTACTGTGCATTTGTTTATTCATTCATGTAACATATATTGATGGTCGAAGGTTTTTTAAAAATAATATTCTCGAGCAAAGGTACGTTTATTAACAAACTTCTATATTCATTAAGAAGAAAAGAAAGTTTGAACAGTATAGTTTTAACATACCGAGTCCAGTTTAAAACGGAATTATTTAATTGTTAATTGTATGAATACTATTGTATTACACTACAGTGAGTATAGATTCGTAAATATCATGCTATATGCACCAATATATTACACCACAGTGAGTATAGATTCGTAAATATCATGCTATATGCACCAATATATTACAGTTATGTAACGATACACGTTGTAAGATCGTCAACAACGTTCTTTACATTGTCCTTAGAGTTAAGCTTGCAACCGAGGGCCGCTTATTTTTCGTTCCAGCCAGTGCACCACGGCTGGTATATCAAAAACCGTGACATAGGCTATCTTTAATGTGTGATGTTGCGTATAAAAGAACCCTAGCTACTAATGGCGAAATGTAGCGTGTTTCCTCTAAGACTGTATATCAGAATTACCAAATGTTTGACATCCAACAGTGTGCTTTAGTGGTGTCGTTAAACAAAACACATAGTACACAGTTTTTTTTATTTCTTTCACTATACATTTTGTTCACGTTCTACTTGACATAAATGGAGTACTCGATGCAATTGCAAATAATATTATTATGTTTGTTGTAAAAGTTAGATCATTAATGTCACACGTAACAGCACCATCTAAACAGAAAAAAACCTTCACAATTTTAGTGAATTAAAAATAACGACAATTATGTAACGATACACGTTGCCAGACCGTCAACAACGTTGTTTGCATTGTCCCTAGAGTTAAGCTTGCAACCGAGGGCCGCCTCTTGAAATGTCTTGAGTGAAAAGAGGAGGTTCAAATGTGTCAAATCACTATTCCATAACAAGAGGATTACCCAAGCGTTGCCAGCCATAGAGCACCTGCCCTCCGCCCTTTTCCTTAGGGGCTCTCTGGCGCTGGCCCGGGATAACCCAGCTCTTTTGCTGATCGGAGGACAAGGTCACGCCACGGTCACGACTCATCGTCTGCCCGAGCCGGGTTACCACTGGTTACGATAGCCCGCAGACGATAATGGCATAGCATCTTCTGCTTCATCCGAGACGTCACAAAAGCGAGGTCACAGGTCAGCAGGTGGCCCTTTGAGTTTACGTCACTCGGACCAACATGCGTCGTTCGTGGAAGAAGAGGTCTGTTGACAACTATTGTGCAAATCAGGCGTCTGGCCTCGAATTAGCCAATGCCGATTTTTAAATAATAACTCGTTTAATAAGAGTGGTTTGCAGATCAATTCAAAACTCATAATGGGGTGGATTTGAGTGGCGATGGTTTGCGTACAGGAGTATTACATGGCCTCAGGGTCGAAGCTTAATGGATACCAAATGAAAAACCGAGAACCGCTGTGGTCCGTGACATTGTCGGTACAGATTGTCAACGACGTGACATTTTTCTCACTTTTCCGATTGACGCTATACATTATCCTGACATGTTATACAATACTGACTGTGATCTGGTTTCAGGGGTGTAATAACGTAATGAAACGTAAAGAGAAAAAAAAAGACGGTTAACTATATATATATAGCATATACTAAAACAAAATTTTAAACTTGCGTATTACCGAAAATTGTTAGTAATCATGGAAATATTAATTGAATTTTAAAAAACAACAACAACACCGAATATCTATACGTGCTAATAGCATAATACAAGAGCATACCCCTTGAAGTAGGCCTATGGTCCCAGTGGTCGAAATTGGCTTTTCTGTCCGCCGTCAAGTAACAAAGTCTGCCGGCCAGAAAACCTGTGGGACCAAGCGTGATTGACTCAAACTAACATGTGAATATAAACGTAGAATAATTGCCTGTTCAACGGGACGGCAGACAAAACAGTCTCCCGGCCCGTGGTCATGTCGTCATCAAAAACGGGATGGCAGTATTTCGACCCCTGGACCGAGCGAAGGATTGTACACCCTACCCATACGTTTTCATGCTAGGGATTCCACTGACATAGCCAAAGAGGACCATGGGGGCCATGCCCTCCCCAATCACACCACTTCTTCCCTCACCTTTTATATTTGCCTGTTGCCACCCAATATAAAACTCCTGGTTACGCCAGTGCTCCATGCTGGTATTATCAAATGCCGTGCAATTATATCTTTAGAACACTGCACTCAAAACGATCCCTGGCTGCTATCTACATTGATTCATTTTAACTTGATTTTAGTCCTTATAGCCAATTAAGGTTCAAGCACACTACCATGGACACATGTCAGCTATCCGGGTTGTGTGTACAGGACTGGGGTAAATGGCTAGTGGGCGGGGTTAGTTTTCTTCTTCCATAGTCTTACTGTTTATAATCCCATGATCAGTTGGCAATGCCAAGATTGAAGAGCCTTGATTCGTTTTCTTACAGAAAAAACGATGTCTCTTAATCTACATTATATTCGTACTATACATACAACAATACAATTACATACATATGCACCGCCTTATGTTGTTGTTGTGCAAGTGGCTGTGTACCACTATAACCAAAGGAAGAAAGGAAATATTTTATTTAACGACGCACTGAGCACATTTTATTTACGGTTTGTTATATAGCGTCAGACATATGGTTAAGGACCACACAAATATTGAGAGAGGAAACCCGCTGTTGCCATTTCATGGACTACTCTTTTCGATTAGCAGCAAGGGATATTTTTATATGCACCATCCCACAGACAGGGTAGTACATACCACGACCTTTGGTATACCAATCGTGGTGCACTGGATGGAACGAGAAATAGCCCAATGGGCCCACCGACGATAACCAAAGGATAATGGTGTTTGATGGTAAGAAAATCAACCTGGATACTTGATTAAATAACACAAATATTATCTCGAGATTGCAGGTTTAAACAAAATGTCGCCATGACTTTCCAATAAGTCCATTTTTAATAGGAACTTGTGCACCAATCATACACAGACGTTCGAACACTCATGCTGTTCACTGCGATTCGTGGTGCTTCCCTGTCGGTGACAATGAGCATGGTTCACCTGTAGCTAACGATCAAGTTTAACACTGTTGTTAATTGTTACAGCATACGATTGACATTCAGGGGATGTTTAAGAAGAAAAGTCGTGCTTTGGGCAACTGTATTTTTTAGACAGGCACACTTGAACAATAGCTATTAAAATGGGAAACAAAATCAATGCAATATGTTTTCAAATTGAATCTTTAGCAGAATTATCGCATGGCTGGACGGAATCGAAATGATCATTCATGTTTTTCCATTGTCTACTTCACCATTGATAAATGCCATATCAGTTCGAATGTCCTAAACTGCATCATATTACATCTCCGTGAATCTAAGGGAAAAAACTTCTCACTAATATTACAGTACATTAGACTGTTATTTGGACCGTGGCATTGTCTGCCAGTCCTGGTGTTTTCGTCAGTTTGTCTTTTTCACGTTGTAATGAGTGTATGGGAGTGTGTGTGTATTTGTGCATGTCAGTGTATGTGTGTGTGTGTGTGTGTGTGTGTGTGTGCGTGTACGTGTGGGGTGTGCATGCATGGTGTGTGTGTGTGTGTGTGCATATGTGTGTATGTGTGGGGTGTGTACATGTGTGTGCACGTGTGGGGTGTGTACATATGTGTGTACTTGTGGGTGTGTATGCATGTGCGTGTACGTGTGTGTGTGTGTGTGTGCATGTGTGTGTATGTGTGGTGTATGTGTATGTTTGTATACGTGTGGGGTGTGTGCATGTGTGTACGTGTGGGGTGTGTGTATGTATGTGTGGGTGTGGGGTGTGTTTACGTGTGGGGTGGGTACATGTGTGTACGTGTGGGGTGTGTGCATGTGTGTGTACGTGTGGGGTGTGCATGTGTGTTTACGTGTTGGGTGTGTGTACGTGTGAGGTGTGCACATGTGTGTTTACATGTGTGGTGTGTGCATATGTGTGTACGTGTGGGGTGTGTGCATGTGTGTACGTGTGGGGTGTGTACATGTGTGTGTGTAGTACATGTGGGGTGTGTGCATGTGTGTGTACGTGTGGGGTGTGTTTACGTGTGGGGTGTGTGCATGTGTGTGTACGTGTGGGGTGTATATACGTGTGGGGTGTATATACGTGTGGTATTTGCGTGTGTTTGAGAGCGTACATGCGTGGTTGTCTCTCTAAACCGAATAAATCAAAATCAATTTGTATGCGATAGAGTATCCCAAATATTCGTTTCCAGCTGGTGGTAATGGTTGAATGTTACTCCCGTGTATTGATTCCTGACAGGCCTGAGGTTTAAATACTCACCCCCCTCACCCCCCCCCCCCCCCCCCCCCCCCCCCCCCCCTCACACACACACACACACACTGGCGTTTAACAGTTTTCAAGTTTCTCCTTTGTCACACCGGATACTGACTACGTTCTTCATCCATGTGGACGTAGCCCAGTGGTAAAGCGCTCGCTTGATGCGAGCGCTCGCTTGATGCGCGGTTAGTCTGGGATCGATCCTCGTCGGTGGGCTCATTGGGCTATTTCTCGTTCCAGCAAGTACACCACGATTGGTATACCAAAGGTCGTGGTATGTACTACCCTGTCTGTGGGATGGTGCATATAAAATATCCCTTGCTGCTAATCGAAAAGAGTAGCCAATGAAGTGGCGACAGCGGGTTTCCTCTCTCAATATCTGTGTGGTCCTTAACCATATGTCTGACGCCATATAACCGTTAATAAAATGTGTTGAGTGCGTCGTTAAATAAAACATTTATCTTTTTTTCATCATTATCTTTAATATTTTATCGTACTTTTGTGACACAATGGTACCTCTATTCAAACTGAAACACATGTATTATTAGTTTTTGTTTCACCAACGTTTTAGCTGCAGACAAGCGGATATCAAAATAATATATAATAAATAGGGTTTTGAAAATGTTTGTCTTCAAAAATATCGAGGGGGAATATGGTTTCGGTATCTATAAATGCATTTCTATAGAAATTTGTAATACAAAGTTAATTATTTGTAAGGCGTTGCAAAATGTCATTGAAGTTAGACAGATCTTCCATGTGCAATACTTTATTTATTGTTCACATATAAATAGAAGATTCTTGTTCAAATCTTAATGAATCGCACAGTTCCTCGCATTGTAACTTACGTAATAACAGATCCGTCTAGCTATCTCACCATTGGTAATAAACATCTTTGTTACATAAGAGGACATTAATACAGAGTAAAATAAAACTTCATATTCTCCCATTAGACATATCGTCTACCTACTCTGGAATTCGACTAGTTCAAATTGATCAATCGTTACCTCGATGTCACTACGTCCTACGTAAACGTGTTTTATCATGCAACCATGCTTCCTATTGACCAGGGGTCCGTTCCACGAAACGATCTTAGCCCTAAGATCATCGTATGTGCATAGCTACCTTATGCCCTTAAGATGATCTTAGCGCTAAGATCGCTTCGTGAAACGGGGCCCTGGGCCCCGTTCCACAAAGCGATCTTAGCACTATGTGACGGAACATGCTCTTATCTTTTCGCCTGTGGCGATGTTAATTGTTTTAGAGGGCCGTGTGCGGCTGGGTTACGTAATACCCCCGCGCGACGGTGGTCGAGCTGTTCCCAGTACACACCTAGACCAGGTGTGGAGGCCATGTGGCCAGTGGTTACGTAATACCTCCGCGAGTTCTGTTTTACGACCTTGCATTCCTAGCGGAATGGCGACAGTAAGTCTGGTCATCTAAGAAAATATTCCGTCTTGGTCGCTGTGGAAATATCCCATGATAGGGGGAGTACCGCGATGTGCCCCCAGGCGATATTCGGTTTTTTGTAATAAATAGCTAGGATTTTAGATTTATCGGGGAGAAACATAGGAAGGCTCCCGGGGAACGTTGTCCGTCTGGACTGGTAAATATATTTTTCTGCTCTGTTGTATAACCTTGATGTGATTGATGTGACTTTTAATATTTTAATACTGTATTATACCAATATTATTTAGACAGTGTTTCCGGTAATCTGACGAAGTAAATTGTAGGCTTCACTGTTCTAAAAATATAAAGCTTAGCCGGTCATCCTAGAGGACCTAGGTAAACTGTATGTTATTGTCTTTATTGTGATAGGTACCAGTATTAATTCTGTATTACAAGGTTACTGAATGAGTAGTTAAGGGTTAATTAAAATTAACCAAGTAGGAATAGAGTTGTAATTCCTTTATTAATTAAGTTCCCCTGGAAGCGTTTCTCAATTATCACACGTGTGAGTGTTGTGTCACGGTGAAGTGATTAGAATATTGTGTAAACTAGACACCTAGAGATTGACTAATTAAGTGATCAGTTCTGGGTTGTTATTATTTGTTGTTGTTAATTAACTACTGCGGCAGTACATTTGTCAGCGTAGTATTAATACAGATTCCAAAGTGTATTGTGTTTTTGTTGTGTTTTCTAGTGAACTAAACGTGCTATAATAACATATACTTTATATAAGATCTTATCTCTGATATACCTAGATCCGAGCCACTCGGGTATTGGACTGCCCGATACAGAGAGATCTAATAGATATACAGTTAGGAGAGATATTTGGATAATCGTGTTTTATTCAGTTACGGGTATTATAGGATCCCCGTGACACACTAAGATGATCTTAAGTGCATATGTTAGCTGTACAGTTACGGTGATCGTTAAGATCGCTTTGTGAAACGAGGTCCTGATAACCACTACCTGATAATTCGAAGTGTTTGCTAAAATTTTAGGTAGATCGGTGGGTGGTTTTATTCATTTTTCAAACATCCATTTACAGCAATAATTGTTGAACTGCATAAATAAATATAACATTTACACTTCCTGTAACATCAAATTACCTCTTATTTTTCAATTCTCCATTATTCTCTCCCATTCGGAACTAGCCAGCGTTTTGAATTAAGCATTTTGAAACAAAAAAGCAAGTAGCTTCCTACAAAGAATGTTTACATGGGAACAACGTCTGACTTCACAGTCACTAGTAGTCAGTGATGTAGATCTTCTTCAGGCCACACATAAACATGAGTTTATTTTCATAAAAAAAGGTACAAAAATTGTACTGTTGTGACACAAAACACTTTGAAATATAATCAAAGTATTTTAAAATTTGGAAACACATAACTTTTAGGCTGGCTATGCCATTCCCAAGATGCTTTGCGGCACCTGCTATTGTCCGATTTCCGGTAGTAATTGCTACACGATAAAACTAATAGTTTCTTTATCGCTTTTGATTGAAACATATTACAAAAACATAACTTGAAAGGGGCTGCATGATAAAACAAATATCAGGTTACTACGTTTTGATATCGTGTTTATTTGGCTCGGTTATCTAAACCTCGTCAAATAACCACGATATAAAAACGTAGTAACCTGATATTATATATATAGTCAACTGTTACTCATTTGACTATAGTAATGCATATTAACGTATGAACGCGCAATAGTCTATATAAAATAACAAATTTATTTTTTGTTTTATGTTATTGTTCCAAAGTTAGTCTTCCATATCGCATTTCATCAGTCACTAAAGACAAGAATCTTTGGTGTTTGTAATGTTCATCAGTACATTGTTATAATATGGTAAGGCAAGACTATGTTTAGTAAACCTATAGTTGTGTTTATATATTATATTATATTAGTAAATTGTATTAGAATATAAATAGGCTAGATTGGAGTCTATTAAAATCTGTAGTCCGTCAAACGGAGGACGTCTTTTTTATGCTATAGAAGTTACTACAAGTTATTTATTTCTGAGCCGATTATTTTTTAAATTGCACACATAAATAATATATTTTTGTTATTTCCAAAACACTTTTACTTTTCTTCTTACGTCAGACCAAACTGAAATTATTATTTTAAAAAATTGTAGGAGGATGGGACGGACTATAGTTGTGTTTTTATACATTCCATTAGTAAATGATGTTACAACATGGTCATATTAGACTGTGAGTTTATTAAAACTGTATTTTGCATTAGTAATTGGTGTAATAATTTTGTGAGGCAAAATTGCAACTTTAAATTTAGGGATGGTCATTTCAACTCATTTGTGGTATAAGAATTTGTTTTAAATGCCAGATACATTTAACACATATACAAGGGCATGGTTTGAACATCACAAACACACAGGTTTGTCTTTGGATGATGATGAGATGAATGGTGAAGCAGCAGGTTTTTTTCCATTTCAGTGTACGACTACTTGATAAGGCCGTGCTCCACGCTTGCTAACACATGATCATAGGCGTACGGCCTCCCATTTGTGTAAAGGGGGTGGGGGGCTGATTTCCCCCGAATTAAACAAAAGTGCCTGAATCTGGTGCCCGAATTTCTCTATTGTTTTTGCCCGAATTTGAGGATTTTCTCCTGCCCCCTGTCTCGTACGCGTATGCACATGAGCCATAACGGTATCACTGGAGCTCGGAATACATGGAAGCTGGGGAATGGGGGTGGGGTGTTAATCATACACTCGTACCCGCGAAGTGGGTGAAACTCGTTGTATATGGCCTTTCACCTTATATTACACTTGAGTCTAACGATGCCCTCAATTGGAGTCTGCACTGGAATGACAAACCCCCATTACCTAAGGTGGGATATGAACCCAGTACCTACCAGCCGTAAGGCCGATGGCTTAACCACTACACCACGAAGTGAGGTGTCGTACAGAAGAAATATTGGTTCTGTGGTCATTTCCAATTATATTCAGTGATTTAAAGGATGCTTAACTGTTACTTCGTGAAGCATATTCCTCCGTAAATAAGAACCATATCGATATTAAAATGTGCCCGAAAATTTATTTTCAAATTGTTTGGTTTCGAACACTTTATATTTTCTAAAGCGATCGATGAATTATTTTAATGGTATCAAGGTATAATACATTTTTAATCGATCAGTATATCAGCGCTTTCATTAAAACGTCTTTATCTGTCGTAGTATTAATATGCCTGTTCATTTCGAGCGGACGGGTGATATAATTTCAGACTCGAGCTCTTGAAATCATGTCACGACTTAGAAGTGATGATTTGTATTAGCATGACTGCTGAATAATACACAGACAAGGTTAATGTGTAATAAAAGACAGATTTCCGTCCAGGCAAAAATGTGAACCGTGTCTGATATAATCTTATTCCGTGATCAAAATCGTATCATTGCACAAAGCAGAGTCAAACGTATGTTAGGCAAAGTCGTGATTGCTTCCACGATCTACACTATCAGGTGCTCGTCTTTAGGAGGACCGCCTTTCCCCTAGGAGATCTATATCAGAATGTTTTATCTCTCCTGCGTCATCTGTAGGATGACTGCCTTACCCCTAGGAGATCCGTAACATAATGTTTTATCTCTCTTGCGTCATCTGTAGAAGGACTGCCTCTCCCCTAGTAGATCCGTAACGGAATGTTTTATCCCTCCTCCACCATCTGTAGGAGGACTGCCACTCTCAAGACTAGCTTAGAAACCCCAAACTTGCACAGGATAGAGCTCAATGGAATATATACAGCGCTGATAGCATGCACTCATGAACCATTGTAAAGACAGGTGTTCGCATAAGATGAGCATGTCCTGTCCATAGTTGAAATGTAAATAAGTAAAACTTTATCAAAATGTCAGCTTCAGACAAAATTTAAATCTTCTCTTCAACAATTGACCCTCTTCCCTCTACACCCCCCCCCCCCCCCCCCCCCCGCAATATCCACACATTCCATCTCAACCCAATCTAAAATTGTAATTCAACTTCCAAATTTCTTTGACCCTGATCAATGCAAAATGATAATTACAGATTATTTTCAAAGGAGCAGTTGTTTAAGAGCAACTGACAAAATGATTTCCGACTTATCCAGCATTACTCGGGGGACTTAAAACTGTTTTTTGTTATATAAATGGACTTTCCCCTTTCTCCCTGTGATATCTATTCATTTGAAATGACAGACAACGAACAATTTATTGCTCAGCCGTCTGCTATGCTATGGTTATGTCTGTATTTTGATATATTGATGCTGTCCTCAAGCAGGGGATGGATCTCTGTTGAAGTCCGAGATTACGATCTCTGGAACAGGTGTATGCTGTCCATATCGACCTGGGTCTGCACCGTCTGTATTCGGATGAAGTCAAGCTGAACCGTATCAAAAATTAACTGCGCGAGACTCGGACGAATCGCGCATGTACACAGACCGCAAACCACAGCACGCAGATGTTAGTCTAGCATAACTTGTCGTCTGCTTTTGCTAGATTCATGCACCTGCGACAGGCGATTTCCTCCTTGTCGTCTGCGTTTTGCTCTTCAGGCACCTGCGATAGGCGATTTCGTCCACCGAGGCGTCAGCCATTATTTTGCGTGTTGTTTGCACGTTACGTTCGTCTGTTTTTATTGCTTTCATGTCGCTTAATGTTTATACTGGCGCGAACCGCAAGAACTGGACATTAACATGCACGTTGTAGATCTGTGATATTAGCAAAAGGTTTTGCTCCTTTTTTCAGACTTCTCATTTTGTAGTTTAGATAAATATTATATATGTGCATTATGGTATTTTAGTCTGTACGTATTTCTCTGTACATATTTTTGTACGTACAAAAAAAAATATATCTTTAATTTTTTGTTATCATTATAAAATTGACATTGGGCTACTTCAGACAGTAAAACGACCAGAAAGAGTAACACAATGAAAATACACACACACACACACACACACACACACACACACACACACACACACACACACACACACTGATAATCTAAACAAGAAACGAAACATATGTAATTTTAATGGTTAAAAGGCTACTAGTAGTCCGAAACACCTTACAATGGTAGCAAACTTATGACAGCATTTTTAAAACAAAGGCTTATTTCCAAAATGTAAAAGAATAGTCTATTTAAGAGGGTCAGGTAATGCATTCTACACTCTATATGACAACTGCCATGTTTAACATGTAATGGCTCATTCAGCATTGTTCTGGGGCTGATGTTAAATCTTGTTATACCTAGTTCTGTGTGAAACGTGTAGATCTTCAAAATGGACACGGTCAGACTTTATTTGGAGTACATCGATCAACCTTGTTTTGATTGTGAACTCGCCAGTCGTGAGTGTGTGAGAGTGTGAGTGAGTGTGTGAGAGTGTGAGTGAGTGTGAGTTTTTGCCAAACCAATTTGTCTGATCTCTGGGAGTTAGCGCCAGAAAGCTCGTGGTGTGCACACCTGGATTGCCCCTATCGGGTTTCCTCTCGATACACTGCCCGTTTACACCTGACAGTGTAGTCTCGATAACCCAGTTTTCAATTACTTTCTGACGGACAAACACTTTAGAGACTTGTGTGCGTATCCTTTAACCGAATTTTTATTACACGCTTTTTTTTCCTCTTTTTTTAAGAACAGATAGTTGTTTCCTAATTCTGTAAACGATCACTTGTCTAATGATCAACTTGGCAGCATGGGGTTCCTAGTTTCAGAAACCAGACAAGTCCATTTAGACTAAAATTTTCTCATTTTACAGTCCAACATGTTTACAAAATGGACCCAAGAATACTTATATGAATGCGCATTTCATAATGCAGATGAAAATGCATGTCATTATGCACGGTTAAATTGTGTTTTGTTTAACAACACCAATTGAGCATATTAATCATCGGCTATTGAATGTCAAACATCTGATAATTCTGACATGTATTGTCTTCAAAGAAAACCCGCGACTCTTTCCATTAGCAAGGGATTTTTGATATGCAGTTTTCCATAGACAAGACATACCATGGCCTTTGAAATTCCAGTCGTGAGGAACTAGTTGGAACGGAGGAAAAATCCAGTGGAATCGCTGAAGGGGTTTGATCTTTTGACCGACCCAAGCACCTCAGACAAGCGATCTGTCGACTGAAGTGGATCTTTCCCTTTTCTTGTCTTGATCAGAAAGATCAGTGTTGAACAGACCGCTGTTACAAACTCTTATAAAGTATGTCTAGTATAGCAAGTTAGAGTCTAAGTTAATATCTACCTTTAAAGTTACACACAGTTAAAAGTTTGTTTTGTTTATAAAGTATGTTTTGCAGAGCACGTTAGAGTCTATCTAAATCTACCATTAATATCTAGCCTTAAAGTTTGTTTTGTTTAACGACACCAGCAGATGGTTTAATAAAACATCGGCTATTGGATATCCAACATATGGTAAATCGAAACACATAGTCTTAGACGGAACCCTCCACATTTTTTCATTAACAACAAGAGATCTTTTATATGCACTTTCCAAAAGACAAAATAGCACATACCAAGACCTTTGATATTGCAGTTATAGTCTTATAAAATCACTGTACTCTAAAGATTACATATCTAATATCCGATGATTAATAAATCAATTTGTACTCTAGTGATGTCGGTAAATATTGCCCAGATAACTGAGAATCGTGGGATACAGAACCGCATACTTGAATCCTATTAAGCAGCCTAAAGTTTATTTTGATTAGCAAAACCTTTTTTAAAAATAAACTAAGACAAAAATACTATTATCACTTTGGTAAATGTGCTTAAATAAAAATCAGACTGGATTCAATTGATCCATCATGTGTCAGTATAAGTAACAGGAGATTTGCAATACAAAGTGAAATGAGTAACTCAAGTCACTGAATGCAGCTTACTTTTAAAGTACAGTGCGATAGTACTTTTTGTCTTTGAGAGAGTTGCTTTAGAAATTGTTCATATTCAGAACCGTGCATGATAGTAAAAAAGCTAGGGCTGTCGTAATAAAATAATCAGGGCACAACCACACAGGGTATACTTACTTGAGATAGTTTTTACAGAAATTGCCCACATTCAGAACCGTACTTTTATTTTTAAAAACTAGGGAGACAGTAATAAATAACCAGGGCAGAGTGGCATACGGTATTCTTTAACCTAGGAAAAAAAAAAGATACTTTTAAACTGATATCCTAGCCACCCGCCAGTTATGGTTTTGCCCTGCATCTATCTGTCTAATCAATAAAAGCTCGCTCAACAATTACGTTAAGCAATATGACGTGTTTTTTGTAAATGCATTTTTCTTTCACCAAAACAAAACAAAACAAACTTTAAAGTTTGATTCTCGTGTTTGTCTCATAATAACATTTTGTACAATGTTTAACCATAACTGTATCACCCACACACGCTCATCAATGGCCTTGACTTTGTGTTGCTACGGCCTCGAATTTCCTTTTGAGGAAGTAGTTTAATAAAACGATACTTGTCAAGAGAAACGATTTACTGTAATTGCTTTAATTAAAAAAAGTAAAACAAATTAATGCGGTTATATAAATGTAACTTGCTTTTGTCTTTGTATTTTTACTTTGTTTAATCTAAGTATGTTTAATACGACGTGTATCTAACAGAACAAATTGGTCATGATTAACTGCATTAGTTTAAAAATGATAATTGTTTTCAAACTAGCTGTGATTAGCTACATTAACTGTATCAATGAAAATGAGACATTGCTTTGAGCACTGTGAAGAATGTAACAAAGGTAAAATAGAAATTTAAAATAGAAAACCTTCTTTTGAACTTTTATATCGGTTTTGTAATAAAATATGAAATAAACACACGCGCACACACACACACACGTACACACACACACACGCACGCACGCACACACACGCACACACACGTACACACACACGCGTACACACACGCACGTACACACGCACACACACACGCACACACACACGTACACACACACACACACACACACGCACGTACACACGCACACACACACGCACACACACACACACACACACGTACACACGCAAACAATTCTTTCGTCTCATCATTATCCTTGAACGACTGTTAAATTATTATATTTATGTATGCGATCAAGTAAGCGATTGAACAGGCGTACCATCATGTGTATCAGTTGATGAAATAAAGAACTTGTTAGAATACGCACATTAATTAACATAGTAATTAGCATATGGATTGCAAGGTATTATCACGGTGTGGTGATTTTTTTTTATTGATTTTTTTTTTTTTTAAGTTTGTTTGTTGGGGTTGGTTGATGTGTTTTTTTTCTTGGGTGGGTTTTTTTGGGTTGGGGTGGTGGGGGTGGGGAGATGTGTGGTGCAAATGTCCAGTTTCGACACGAGTTACTTTCAGGTTATGAACGGTATCGTTTCCAAAAGTATTTGTTACATTACACTTTTTAACGGGTTTTTTTGTGATATAATTTTTAATATTTTTTATAGTTTAATTTATATTCCATTTACAAAGAAAGAGCTATTCCAGAAACAGAAAACGGGAGTGGACTTCACTGACATGGGTCTGAATTATTAATAGGAAAGAGTTATATATTGGCATTCCGAGAAGTGTCTGAATTACTCATTTGTATTCTGTTACGATGGAATGCTGGGGTTGCAATAGCTTATGTTACACCACCCGTTTTATACCAGAATATGTTTTAGAGTTGCATACTCTATACAACGATTTTAAAGCAATGATGACTATTATATTCAACTATTGTGTTCACGGTTACTGATTTTAAAAAAAGCTGTTTCTTTCTTTCTTTCTTTTTTTTTTCTTTCTTTCTTTTTTTTGGCGGGGGTGGGGGAGGACATTAGAACACAAATTGCATCCCTGATAACATTATTCTTGGAATGAGAAAAAGCACCGAGACACGATGTTACTTACATTTTGTATTTTTAAAAAAAGTTTCCACTAGAGCGCATTGATTTATTAATCATCGGCTATTGGATGTCAAATTTTGGTAATTTTTATATATAGTCTTAGAGAGGAAACCCGCTACATTGGATGGGTTTTTTTCATTAGTAACAAGGGATCTTTTGTATGCACCACCCCACAGACAAGATAGCACATATCACGGTCTTTGATATACCAGTCGTGGTGCACTAGCTGGGACAAGAAATAGCTCAATGGGTCCACCGACGGGGATCGATCCTAAACCGACCGCTCATCAAGCATATTTACTCATATCCTCATTTCTTCACAGTGAACTGTGTGTATTTTTGGATGCACATCACATAATATAACACAATGAAATAAATAAGCTATTATATTCTGCTATAACTATGCTAATGAAATTCTAACTGAACCGCGAAATTCTAATTGAACCGTGAAACCCCAAACAATTAAGGTAGGTGCAAAGTAATTGCATGGTGATGGACTAATTTACGTTTTGTACATATGAACGCACACATTGATCTATACATGTGTCTGTCTCTTAGCGTAACATAAACTAGATTCGGTTACGTAAATTTGAATTAATGATTATCATATGAGATAGCGTAGTGAAATAAATATGATATGATATTATATATATAATGTTAGAATTGCAACACAATGTAAGAAGAAAGACATATTCCTGAAGTGTATTTTTCACCTCGTTTGCGTGAATATATAGAGAGCCGTTTATATTACGAGTGTTTTCAATCGGACACAACGAGCGAAAGCGAGTGATGTACGATTAAAAGCACACGGGATTGAGTATAGTATTTTATTTAGTACACCGTACACCAATGCCAAATTGAAAATAGCTAAACAAGACATGAAAATACACAGAGCGGGGGAAATGACGTCACTTCATTTAGCTGTTTATCAACGAAACTTTGAAGGAATAAAATGTTTTATTTTACGACGCACTCAACACATTTTATTTACGGTTATATGGCGTCAGACATATGGTTAAGGACCACACATATTTTGAGAGAGGAAACCCGCTGCCGCCACTTCATGAGTAGGCCTAATGAAACTTTGAATTCCTACGCCACACATCTATCAATGAAGTTTACACAAACAATATTATAAAAATATTCAAGGCTAAACAAAATTACTTATATATATATTTTGTTAAATTATGCTGTTAACATTAATCTAAGAAATGACAACAAGTATTTTTACTATTTTAAAAATATGAATTTGTTTTATCTACGCAGGGGCGGATTACCCTTTAGGTAAGGGGTGTTTCCGAAACAATATGTAAATGTTTATAATTTTAAATTATAAATTTTACGTGGACATCAATTTAGATCTACGTGGTGGGGTTCGTTTTTGTTTTTTTATCCGTCACAGTTCAAGAGCCTGAACACGGTTCGGTTATGTCTAAGATATCCAAAAAAATGTGAATATTAGTTTTACAAAGTAATGCCGATGTATTGGGATTCACATTATTATGTTAAATAATATGGGAAACAAAATAAATGGAAGTTCAAGAAAGGCTACATGTCGTGACGTAGATGACACTGAGATGGGACACCATGCAGATTTCAATAAATTTGAAATTGAAATTGGCCAGATAGATCACTGCTGCCGTTACGATTACTTACTAATGATACTAGCTGATGAAGAAAAATAGAGACAAAAAGTAGTCAAACTGTAATTTTAATTGGACCTGAAATCTGCCAGTTACTGCAGAAAGACTTTTAAAGAGACTATCCTGTGTTTGTAACCATTCTAAAATGTTTCCAAATAATAGTTTTTAACATAATTTTTAAATTTTTATTTTTTAATCTTGAAAACAGTTTATTGTTTATAATATCAGTTTCTCAAATTCTGTATATCGAATGTGTTCTAATATTTGTGGTCACTCAGATTTCATTTAACGTCCTAATATATTTTTTTTTTTTGTACGAGTTTTGAGCTGCTACAACTACTAGTACTTCAGACTTTAGGATATAGACACTGATATTTTAAATACAAAAATATTAGTTTGCTTAAAATGTTACAATCTCTACAAACTCGTTGTAGTCCCTTTAAGATATAAATCAGTGGCTTTGGTGGATCAGTTAGTTATAGTCGTCGTTCTTTTCAACTGATTTGGACGACGAGTTTGATCGTCCCCATAAGTAAAATATTTTAAAGTCATCAATGTTGAAAATATACTCGATGTTGCATCTTTAATGAAGCTAAAGGTTAGCAGAATCGACTTTTAATGTCTTGGAAACATCCCTCTTTTGATAACTGAATTACCATGTGTAATTTGCCAATAACTTGACCAATTATAATCGGTGGCAATCTCGGATTCCAAAGAGGATTGGCTGCAGTGATTGATGGCTGGACAAATGCCGCCTCAAGCCAATGACCGCTTGAGAAGCGCATGTACTTGGCGCGGGGCCAACTGAGGACACTTACAACAGCTGGTGGTCGGTGGTCAAGCTTGGATGATGGGTGATGGCTAGCGGCTTGGGTCATTCGAGGCCAGGCCTGGTCATCTCAGGACAAGGCTGTTGGACAGAACAAGTCAACCGCTAATATAGCACCGAGCAAATACGGCATTTTTAAATAAACTATAATAATATACTTGACAAACAGAAACTTGGCTGACTTGGTTGTCGGTATTGTAGCTACACTTCATTGCAAAGTAGGCCTTCTATTGAACTGGTTTATTAAATCTTGTAGTCGTGGGTTGTAGAGTGTATCAATGGTTTATTATTACAGTGTATACGGTGAACGTGTTGTGAAATGATCATTGTTTTACACCTTAAAAGGAGGGCTAGTTGTTCGTCTTACAAAACTGTGTAGTATTTGTAGCTGGAACTTTTTCTTCAAATGCATGTTAGTATTAATAAAGAATGCGGGACGTAGCCACGCACGCACGCACGCACACACACACACACACTGTGCATTGGCTATTGGGTTTTAAACAAGGGTAAGCATGTATGAATATGATTACCTAGCCACACCAGATACCACTGGAACGGTAGAGTCGCTCGCTGTCTCTGAACACGGGAACGAAGTGTGTGTGTGTGTGTGTGCGTGTGTCTGTGTGTGTGAGTGTGTGTGTGTGTGTGGCGGGGGTAATTGTCACACACCATTCATTAGGATGTTTACTCGCTATCTCTGAACATGGAGACGAAGTGTGTGTGTGTGTGTGTGTGTGTGTGTGGCGGGGGGGGGGGGGGGGTGAGTAATTATCACACACCATTCATTAGGATGCATTTTACAAAAGCCAGTATTTTTCAAATTCTGACCCGCGCAAAACAATTGCACCATGCACAGTTATAAGCAGCTATGAACATGGTAGGAGTGTCATATAATGTTGGACCTTTAAAATATTATTTTTCTATTTCAGTCTTTTGTGCCCTAATTTTCAACTGATGTAATATGTAACTGGTAATCCAAATCTCTTTTCATTAATTGTAAAGTTAATATGAAATAAGTTGAAATCTAAAATGAACTTTATGTGTTTTAAAGAGAGATGTATTAATTGTATAACATGTGCTAGTGTCAGACTACCAACTGTCACGGCGTAGTTGGCCTAACTCGTCGATCTCACGACTTCTACAACTGACTGTACAGTTGCTAGTATGAGCTCTCTTCTCGTAGGATACAACTCCTACGACCGATTCGTTGTTAATCTGAGCGCACCAGTCGTCTTTTGGAAGTGGGGGAAATTACGACGTAACTGTCGAGTTATGAACAGATCGGTTATTATATATACAATATATGCTCATACCGCCAGTATATACCGTGCATGTACCATGCTAACACACAGTATATGCTCATACCGCCAGTATGTACCGTGCATGTACCGTGTTAACATACAGTACATGCTCACACCGCCAGTATATACCGTGCATGTACCATGCTAACACACAGTATATGCTCACACCGCCAGTATCTACCGTGCATGTACCATGCTAACACACAGTATATGCTCATACCGCCAGTATGTACCGTGCATGTACCATGCTAACACACAGTATATGCTCACACCGCCAGTATGTACCGTGCATGTACCATGCTAACATACAGTACATGCTCACACCGCCAGTATATACCGTGCATGTACCATGCTAACATACAGTACATGCTCACACCGCCAGTATATACCGTGCATGTACCATGCTAACATACAGTACATGCTCACACCGCCAGTATATACCGTGCATGTACCATGTTAACATACACTACATGCTCACACCGCCAGTATATACTGTGCATGTACCATGTTAACATACACTACATGCTCACACCGCCAGTATATACCGTGCATGTACCATGCTAACATACAATACATGCTCACACCGCCAGTATATACCGTGCATGTACCATGCTAACATACATGCTCACACCGCCAGTATATACCGGGCATGTACCATGTTAACATACACTACATGCTCACACCGCCAGTATATACCGTGCATGTACCATGCTAACATACAGTACATGCTCACACCGCCAGTATATACCGTGCATGTACCATGCTAACATACAGTACATGCTCACACCGCCAGTATATACCGTGCATGTACCATGCTAACATACAGTACATGCTCACACCGCCAGTATATACCGTGCATGTACCATGCTAACATACACTACATGCTCACACCGCCAGTATATACCGTGCATGTACCATGCTAACATACACTACATGCTCACACCGCCAGTATATACCGTGCATGTACCATGCTAACATACAACTTACAAGGAGAATTATTAATAATGGAGATGGCACAGGAATCTTGAAGTTATTTTTATTATTGCATGCATATGACGTTGTTCTACTAGCTGACGATAAAACAGATATGCAAATATATATATATGCCTGTCGTTTGAATGTTCTCTATGAATATAATATGAGACGGAGATTGTGTGTAGAGACTAATTTATACCTTAAATCATGGTATTACATAAAGGTGGAAGGTTTTAAAATGATTTACAGTTTAAATATGGCGATCATATCATAGACATTGTACGTAGATTGTCTTATCTCAGTGCTTTATGTGGGGTGGGTTTTTTTTTATCCAACTCTTTGAGCATTTACAGAAATGCTAGATAGCAGAGAAAGCATAACCATTTGTTATTCAAACAATTTCTCATTTCTCTGGTATTTTTGACAAAGTAAAGTAAAGTAAAGTTTGTTTTGTTTAACAATACCACTAAAGCACATTGATATATTAAAGGGACATTCCTGAGTTTGCTGCATTGTAAGATGTTTCCGACTAATAACATATTTCTACGATTAAACTTACATATTAAATATATTTTCTTGTTTAGAATAGCAGTGTCTGTATATTCAATGTGTTTCTGGTCGTCTTAATATTTGTAATAAGCCCAAACTGGATTTTGTCTTCAAATAATTTCGTATGTACAAAAAAACAATATTCTAAGAAATAAGATGAAATGTAACCTAGTACAAATATTAGAACGACAAGAAACACGTTTAGTATACAGCTACTAATATTTTATGCAGAAAAATATATTTGATATGTAATTACAATCGTTAAAAGTCTGTTAGTCGATAGCATCTTAAAAAGTGCAACAGACTCAGGAATGTCCCTTTAATCATCGGCTACTGGATGTCAAACATTTGGTAATTTTGACATACGTGCTTAGAGAGGAAACCCGCTACATTTTTCCATTAATAGCAAGGGATCTTTTATATGCATCATCCCACAGACATGATAGTACATACCACGGCCTTTGATATACCAGTCGTGGTGCACTGGCTGGAACGAGAAATAGCCCAATGGGCCCACCGACGGAGATCGATCCTAGACCAACCACGCATCAAGTGAGCGCTTTACCACTGGGCTACGTTCCGCCACACTGGTATTTTTAACAAATTAATATTTCTTATTTTAAATTATGGCTGTGAAGTTTGGAGTTTTATTAAAGCTAGAAAGGTTACATTTAAAAAAAAAAAAAAATGTATAAGGGGTGAAACAATCTTGTCAAATGATTTTAGATAACAGATTTCTTTTGATTATTCATAGACAATGCTGAATTATTAAATTACGGTTTAAAATTATAAAAAGTAATACTATAACATTTATCAAAATATGTTATGATATGATGATAATTTGTTTGTATTCTAATAAAAGTAATTGGACTGTTCGTGGATGTTTAATAGTCTGGCTGAATTAAAGTGTAGGGAATCAGAAGAAATTTGTTTTTTAAATCATGTAATGTTATTGAAGATGCATTTCGTTTTGTTGTTGAATGTCTTTTATTTATCTTTGAGATAACGTTATATTCTTAAATCGTATGTTATTAATCCTAGTATGTTAAAAAATTTACAATTATTAAACAGCACAAAATCTGAAACTAGTACGAAGGTTGACTGGATTTTGTTATAAAGCATTAGAACAAAGATATGTCGTACTGTTGAAGTGTTTAAAAACTCAAACCATGTTATATACATGTACTACTAATCAGAGATGGGGTTGGTGAGGCCATTAGACCACACCTTTGCATTTATTAATTACTGTGTTTTGCTACTGTGTGTCAATATATCTTACTACAAAAGAATAATATATAAGTATGCCATCATGTATAAGCCATTTGGCTTAATGCAATAACAAACATCCATCTTCAACACGAATATACAAAAAAACGTTTCATACATTCAAACATGTATACTTGTATTTTTGTTTCTTCGATGTTTTCATATAATATTATAGTCATCTGAAAATAGTTTTTAAAAGTGTATTGGTTTATCTGTTATCATGTAACTCATTCGTATTGTTCTGTGAGGCTAAGTAGCTTTGTTGCCCGTGTGTTACGATGATGAAGAGTTATACCTTAAGTGGTCTTACAAGACAGGTTGCCTTCCAAGATGTTCTGTTCGAATTTACATACAATTTTCAACCAGTAACTGTAGTTACACAATACTTATATTATTTTTGTTGTTGTAGCTTTGGTTGTAAACTAAAGTCGTAATACGCTTATTACGTTCTCGCACTTTTTTCAAGCGGAGCATTATGTTGCAAATCGTTACTAGAAGTCACAGTGATGGAACGCGCCTATAGCTAAAGTCGCCAAGATGACCCACTGTTATCAGTCCTCCAAAAGGACACTGTTGCCGTCCAAAAGGACACTGTTGCCGTCCAAAAGGACACTGTTGCCGTGCGGCTACAGAAAGATTCTGCTGTTATACGATTCAAATGGAATGCTTAAGTGAAAAGGGTGAAAACTTACAGAAGCGGGCAATGTGAAGTGTCAAACACCCCATTCACAGAAACTCGCTGCTTTATGTGTGTTTTATGACGTCGTGTAGAGCGACTAGCGTGTCCGGCCGTAATTTAAAGAGGCAATCGCGTCCTTTCTTTCCACAAATGTCCACATTAGGCCGGCGGACTGACGTCTACTTTCGCCGATGCTATCATTACCTACTTAAAAAATGTTTTCTCATTATTCTAAATAGAAGACTCGCAATAAAGCTACGAAGAAGGGAGCGGAATGAAAAGACCATCTCTGGTCACCCGTTGAAATGATCGACGAACATAATAAGCATGTTCACTATCCTTTTGGCGGGTGACCAAACAAATAAGTATAGGTGTCACGAAATGAAATAGAAACTCTGACCTCTAGACGTCACTATCAAAAGTTTTCTCCAGCCATGCTAAATTATCTACAAGATATTGCTTAGTGGTTTAAGCGAAGGTGAATTATTACATGTTGTCATGGAGAGGAAATCTGTTTTATTGTTTTATTGGAGAAAATATATTGTAATATTTGTTTGTTTGGGGGGCTTTTGTACATTTTTATAAAAACTCATTTTTAATTTATTTGTTTTTGCTTTTAGAAGGCTAAAATATAGACAGATATATAGATGGATGGATGGATGGATAGATGGATGGATACATAGATACATACATACATACATACATACATACATACATACATACATAAATAAATAACTAAAAATAAATCAATCGATCTCACGCATATTTTTTGCATAAATAACTCAAAACCGTAATAGGACACGGAGACGTTTGAGTTGTTTAACGACACCACTAGAGCATATTGATTTTTTAATCATCGGCTACTGAATCAGAATGTCAAACATTTGGTAATTTTGACATTATAGTCTTGGAAAGGATTTTTCATATGCACCATCCCATAGACAGAATAGTACATACCACGGCCTTTGATATACTAGTCCTGGTGCACTGGCTGGTACAAGAAATAGCCCAATGGGCCAACCCACAGGAATCTACTTTAAACCGACCGTGCATCAAGCGAGCGCTTTACCACTGGGCCTTTATATGCATTATGCAATAGACAGGACAGCATGAATCACAGTATTTGAAATATCAGTCATGGTGCACTGGCTGGAACGAGAAATAACTGACGGTGATAATAGGACACGAGGACAGAAAATTAGTCAACGACATCCGTCTGGCATATAACGTTATGGAAAGAAATGAATGAATGTTATATAACGACACCCCAGCAAAAACATACACATCGGCTATTGAGTACCGTACTCGTCTCAACTGAAAATTCCGTCGGCCGTCTGCTAAAGATTTTGTATTACTTTTGTTTCTACTAGTAACTTAAATGAGTTAGTTGTAATAGCTTAATGGGTGTTTAATTGAAGGCACAATACTTACAGTTCAAAGCAAAAGTCGCCATTATTTAACGTTGAAATAGTACCTTTAAAATGGTGACAAGACTTGAGATTTATGTAGGCAGTAACTGTTGACAATATCTGTTGATGCCGAAAACAACACAGTTATTAAAACTGTAGTTGTGTTTGCATTTTACATTATTAAAGGTAGGCCTGTTGTAACATAGAGACGGGACACTGCAATTTTAAATAACAATGATTTTTGTAATCGCTTGGTTTGCTTCCTTCTATTCTTTATGCGCAGCGTGAGCCTGAAATTACTTTCTAGAAACTATATGCAAGAAAGTCAATGTTTATTAAAATGAAAGAGCGTTTGTAATTTTACGTTAATAAAAGATATGAAATATTCTGGAAGACAAGATAGCGTCTTTAAAAAATGTATTTGCACCACAAAAAAGGTAATAACCACGCGAAAGATGGCACTTGTCGATACCTTTAATACTACTACAAATAGATGCATACAGCAAACGATTTAAAGTTTGTTCTTTCGTCCATAATTAATGTGCACTATAGCGCAAAATAAATTTTAAAAAAAAAGACAATGTAAAAAAAATAAAAAAAATAAACATGTACAAGTAAAAACAAGAAAAACTGTGTGTGTATTTTAAAACAATAATCTGTTCACTACGTTGAATTTTGAATCATAGAAACAAATTATATCCATTGTATCCATCAGTATAGTAGAGAGACGTAGTCCAGTGGTATCTCGTCCCAGCCAGTGCGCCAAGACTGATATATCAAAGGCCGTCTGTGGAATGGTGCATATAAAACACCCCTTGCTACTAATTGAAAAATGTAGTGGGTTTCCTATCTAAGACGATATGTCGGAATTATCAAATGTTTGACATTCAATAGCCGATGATTAATAAATCAATGTGCTCTAGTAGCGTCGTTAAACAAAACAAACAAACAGTCCAGTGGTAAAGCGCTCGCCTGATACGGGGTCGATCTAGGGTCGATCCCCGTAAGTGGACTCACTGGGCTATTTCTTTACCACGGCTGGTATATATATATAAAAAAAAGGGTAAAGTTTGTTTTATTTAACGACGCCACTAGAGCACATTGATTTTTTATCTTATCATCGGCTATTGGACGTCAAACATATGGTCATTTTGACACTGTTTTTTTAGAGGAAATCCGCTGTCGCCACATAGGCTACTCTTTTGTGACAGGCAGCAAGAGATCTTTTATTTGCGCTTCCCACATGCAGGATAGCACAAACCATGGCCTTTTTTGAACCAGTTATGGATCACTGGTCGCTGCAAGTGGTTTACACCTACCCATTGAGCCTTGCGGAGCACTCACTCAGGGTTTGGAGTCGGTATCTGGATTAAAAATCCCATGCCTCGACTGGGATCCGAACCCAGTACCTACCAGCCTGTAGACCGATGGCCTAACCACGACACCACCGAGGCCGGTAGCTGGTATATCAAAGGTCGTAGTATGTGATATTCTTCCTGTCATGGACGGAGGAGCCGGCCAAGGCCGGCTCTTGTGCCCACGACAGGCGTGCGCTACAACAGCTTGTTCTGAATGTGCACGTAAAACCCTATGACATGACATGACATGATATTCTGTCTGTGACAAAATGCATATAAACGATTCCTTGCTGCTAATGGACAAATGTAGCCGGTTTCCTCTAATTCTTCGTGTCAAAAATTACCAAATGTTTGACATCCAATAGACGATGATTAATAACACAGTGTGCTCTAGTGGTGTCGATAAATAAAACAAACTTTTAACCATCAGTATAATAATACTACTAATGCAATGTAAATAGCCACTCTCAAATGCCTTTTATAAGTTGAATTTTTAAAATGCATTTGTTTAGCTCGTGGAAGTATTTTCGTAGCAGCCATTAGTTGTGAGCAGTGTTGGTGGACAGCCATCAACATTTCACTCAATAATTTGTACATGATTCATGAAGATGAACAATGCTGGAGTGAAAACGTGAAAACATTGAATTCTGTACATATGTGTACAGTTGAGAGACGGTTATAGTTCTCGTGACAGGAAAATCTGGACAACTGTATAACAGAACTCAGATTTTGGAATATCCAGTTATGGTTTGACGCGAGCAATTGCTCTTGCTGGTATATGCTTGCGAAAAACGATTTCTGCATGGGCGAAAAACTACTCGCCTCGTCACACACAAGATGTTAAAATTTGCTTAAAACCAGGTTTTTTTGAGAATATGTAAGAAATAGAATAATTCATTCGTGTCCGTTAAATACCATTCATTTCACAACTCGTTGTTTAAAAACGTATCAAACTCGCTTTCGCTCGTTAGATACATTTTAAAACAACTCGTTGTGAGATAAATGGTATCTAACGGCCACTCATGTATTGTGGTAAGTGCTGTCCCTTGTAAAAAGCGTTCTTGTAAACCTTAGAGAAAGTGTCACAATGTTTCGAGGTCTAATTAAACAACAATGCCTTTCAATTCCGTCACTACAGAATACTTGACTTGAATGGTTTTTACATGCTCATATACCATGAAGGTTTCGAACATGTCTATCCCGAATCCCGTCTATCCCGAGTACCGTCCCGAGGATCGTATCTAGCCTAAAAGAACGGGTATATGTGGGGAGGGGGGAGGGGGGGGGGGTGCAACAACATTATCAAAATGAAGACATATGGTCTTCGACAGACTTACAAAAGGGGTACTTCTAAAGTAAAAAAGGCACCACCCCATCACAACACGACAAAAGGGGTACTTCGAAACTAAAAAATCACTATCACCCATAATTTTGAGGGGACAATTATTGCTCCTTCCTTCCCAAGTATTATTCTGAATTTAGAGCTTTTCAAACGGAACTTCAGACTGCAATTCATTAAATAAGTATGCTTCGGCAAAACTGCTCATAATACCGTATTAATTATGTACAAGCAGTTAAAGATTATTTCGCCCACGTGTTCACATTATCTGAATATGATTTGTGGTAGCGACGCAGACGACAGGGTTACAAGTAACGTCTGTCTTGCTGACCCGTCCCTAGTTTCTGTCATGCGAAACGGCGCTGTCGTCACGCTCCACTGACCAGCCACTATCACTTCATAGTGTGTTAACTCGGACGGTGGCCTGGAGTCGCAACAATAAATACATACACAAACAGATAAAAAAAAAAAAAAACCTTTTCAATCCACCGTGGGTCGAATACATTTGTGCTAATATAATCACTTATGTAGGTCGATGGTTTAACATCGCGTCCAGGATTGTATGCATGACGTCACGGTGCATGCACTAACTTATCATATATTTATACACATGTTGCACAGTTGCAGTCAATTCATGCGGAGATATGAGAAACGAAAACGTTTTCTATTTAATTTGTTGGCTTTTTCTTTTCTTTTTTCTTCTCTTTTTTTAATCGCAAGTCGATGCATGTTCTCATGTAATATGAATTCATGTTTGTGGTCAGTTTAGTTAAATAAAATTTCACACTAGGATATAATCTAAAACTCCGTTTGTGTGAAAAACGATTCTAGAAAATAATACAAACATCATTGGGTCACTGTGACATTAAATACAAGCGCGCGTGCAGGGAATTATGAAAGGGGTGTGGGGTGGCGTGTCTAAACGGTGGCGATCGAAGTTTCTTGTGGTGTTAAGGTCACGCTAACCCGAAAAATATATTTGAAAAAAAACACCCACTCCGAAACCCAACCCTCGACTCTGCATAGACGCTTGACATAATACGACTTACAATAGCAACAGACAGACAGACAGACAGAGCGTTTGGATGAACACGTGTATCAAAATGACTGGTGTACTGAATGCTATTACAGTATACATATCTGTGTGTCACACTAACGCCTGTCATTTATCTACGTCTGGCAACCGGAATCGGAAAGTGTCCACTTGTTGTGTAACTGTCCACTGTTTCGTGGCTTTTCTTTCTTTTTTAATGTAGGCTGTTATTTTTTATTTATTTATTTTGAGTTGTATGGTTGGGTGGACTGATGGAGGGAGGAAGGGAGGGAGGAAGGGAGAGAGGGAAGGATGTATGTAGATAAATATTTATACTAGTATTCACCACCAAACGAAACGCGAATGTAATTTTCAGCTGTATTATTAAATTTAGATTTTTAACAAGAGATGAACACATACTGAGACTGAGGAGAATTACAGGTTGATGTACAGTTTATCATGTCACAGAATCGAGTGTTTGTATCAAGTGTAATCCTAGACCTATTACAAATTAACCATATCCTTGCGTTTCTTTTGGTGTTCAGTCTCTCTCTCTCTCTCTCTCTCTCTCTCTCTCTCTCTCTCTCTCTCTCTCTCTCTCTGTGTATCTCTCTCTGTCTGTCTCTCTCTCTTCCTTTGTCTCTCTCTTTCCCTCTCCCTTTCCCCTTTCTCGTTTTCTTTCTCCCTCTCTTTCTCTTTCTTTGCCTTTCTCTCTATGTTTCCCTTTCTATCCCTCCTTCACTCTCTCTCGCCCTCTCTGTCACTATCTCTCTCCCTCTGTCTCTCCTCTCTCCTTCTTTTTCTCCGTTTATCTCTCTCTGTCTCTCTCTCTCTCTCTCTCTCTCTCTCTCTCTCTCTCTCTCTCTCTCTCACACACACACACACACACACACACACACACACACACACACACACACGTCTATTTATGATTATGATGACCCAAACTGTCTATGTCTGTAGCTCCATTCGTCCATGAAGCCCTCTAGGAGATTGTATAGGATGAAACCATTAAAGTGAATTAAGCTCTGCTGTTGCATTTTACGGTCACGTTCGCATGTATACAAATAAACGAATTTGACGAAACATGTGTTCGCCAATACCAGCAACACCAGCAGACCGTGTGTGCTGTGACAGTGGAAATTATTATCAATATCTTCTGAGAATCATTCCTTTAAATGTGTCAGTATCTTCTGAGAATCAGTCTTTTTAAACGTGTGTCTATATCTTCTGAGAATCTTTATTATTTTAAACATGTGCCAATATCATCTGAGAATCATTGTTTTAAACGTATGTCTATATCTTCTGAGAATGATTTTTTTTTTAAAACGTGTGTCATTATCTTCTGAGAATCTATCCGTTAAATTGTGTCAGTATCTTCTGAAAATCATTCTTTTAAAGGCATGTCATTATCTTCTGAAAATCATTTCTTAAACGTCGTCATTATTTTCTGAGAATAATTCCTTTAAACGTTTCAATATCTTCTGGGAATCATTCTTTTAAACGTGCGTCAATATCTTCTGAGAATCATTTCTTTAAACGTCGTCAATATCTTCCGAGACTCATTTCTTTAAACGTCGTCAATATCTTCCGAGAATCACTCTTTTAAACGTGTTTCAATATCTTCTGAGAATAATTATTTTAAACGTGTGTCATTATCTTCTAAGAATCATTCTTTTAAATGTGTATGTGTCAATATCTTCTGAATATCATTTTTTTAAACGTGTGGATCTGGGGAAATATAATTCTATATAAAATAAAATAATTACTGTGTAACCAATATTTTTTTCTTTAGGGTATGATTGTTTAAATATTTATAGAGAGTGACCTACAAGTTAAACGCGTGACGTCACAGTCCATTCATAGGATGAAAACTATCACGAATTCAGACAGATATATTTAATACACATTTTTAGTCTACTTTCGATTTTAACCAAGTATTTTTGAGAAAACCTCTGGCAACACATTGCAATTAAAAAAATAAAAATAAACAAATAATATATATATATATATATATATATATATATATATTCACAGATCCACTGCTTACAGTACAGATACGGAAGAGATTAAATACATTGACCATTTTAAATCCATCGTTTTATCAGAATAATTATGCAAATACTATGTCTGGGATCCACTGGTTCATAATTATTTTAATACATTTAAATTCAAAATTAGCGAAATTTGTAGCATTTGTAATTATGATAATCTTTCTTTAATATAAAACTGATATTTTTAGATATCGAAGAATAAGCTGTCACGAGCTGAAAACAAAACGGACGATCTATTCTAACATCTTAAATATGAAACATTTTATTTTATTGTCCTTTTCAGTTATTTAAAGCCAAAGTTCTTTTGCTAATGTTATATTTAATTATATATTTTTTAGTTATTTTCTTTACGTACGCATGAAAACAATCTCACTCCAACAGTTCATATATAATTCATCATCTAAACTGCAAGATATTTCGTGTGGGTTTATACAGAAAAAATGCACATGGCCTTTATTTCATGAAACAAGATATAACGGCCTCCACACAGCTTTAGAGTTTGATAGGAGAAAAAGAAAAAAATGTATTCAAAACGTACTGACATTTATATATATATATATATATTGCAGTTTAGATGATTCATTATATATGAAATCTGTTGGGGTTTGAGTTTGTTCATGTGTATGTGACCGGCCTCGGTAGCGTCGTGGTAGGCCATCGGTCTACAGGCTGGTAGGTACTGGGTTCGGATCCCAGTCGAGGCATGGGATTTTTAATCCAGATACCGACTCCAAACCCTGAGTGAGTGCTCCGCAAGGCTCAATGGGTAGGCGTAAACCACTTGCACCGACCAGTGATCCATAACTGGTTCAACAAAGGCCATGGTTTGTGTTATCCTGCCTGTGGGAAGCGCAAATAAAAGATCCCTTGCTGCTAATCGGAAGAGTAGCCCATGTAGTGGCGACAGCGGGTTTCCTCTCAAACTCTGTGTGGTCCTTAACCATATGTCTGACGCCATATAACCGTAAATAAAATGTGTTGAGTGCGTCGTTAAATAAAACATTCCTTCCTTCATGTGTATGTAAAAAAATAAAACAATTAGGAATTAAATGTAAGTTTAGCAAAACACTTAGGTTCGAAAGAATTGAACAGAACTATTGTTACAATTTCTACCCAACATTTTGGCAGCATCCCATCTTTACTTAGCATTCAAATTTTATGGATTTCCTAGTAAAGGTGGTCATTACATTATAGTTAAGAGAATTACATTATAGTTAAGAGAATTACATTATAGTTAAGAGAATTACATTATTACATTATAGTTAAGAGAATCACATTATAGTTAAGAGAATCACATTCTAGTTAAGAGAATTACATTATAGTTAAGAAAATTACGTAAGGAAGACAGCGAGATATTGTTAAAACGTTAGGTAGAAATTGTAACTAAAATAATAAAATGTGTAACTTTTCCCAATTTAGAATTTTCGTATAGTGTATTAAAAATATTAAAAATATACCCTGTTTAGGAGTTTCAAATTTTATAAATACTACGTAACACCCCAAATTGTTCAAGTGAAATGCTGCTTACATACATTTTACTGAAAATTATTCGCATTCTTACTAATGTGAAATGAGTTTCGTCTAATGCAACACAAAAATTATAACCAGTAAAGGCAACTGCAATTCTGACTGGTAGTAATACGTAACAGTGACTGATTCGTTTATTTATGCCCATTAAATTCGAATACTTTAATTTAGTCCACACTGTTGCTATGTAAAGTATACTGGATATGGAACTCAACAGCGCCTGTAAGATACCGCAGACATTAAAGCGGCGATTATAGGGCAAACATTAGCTTTGCCTGTAAAAACATCGTACAAATCAATTAACTATATTATGACACTCAATTTTGTTTTCCGAAAGAATTAACAGCTTAATTATACAATAATGATGTGATATTCACTGCTTTGTTAACGAACACTCATCCTTGTGTCGGAACGTTGGTGAGAAGAGAGTTTGAATAAATTTTGTCGAATAAGGACTATTGGCCCAAATATTATATTTACAAACTCGAATTATCTATTTATATTTAATGATTTGCTAATAACATACAACTAGGAAATCAAGGTAAGTGGGAATATTGTAACAACAGACAGAAGATCGATCGGTCAACACGTTCAAAGTCAAATATCCAGCTATTATTGCCAGCCTCGGTGATGTAGTAGCTAAACCATCGGACTTAGGGCTGGTAGGTACTGTGATCGCCTGCCGGAACTGGCTCCCACTCATAGCGAGTTTAACGATTCAATGCTTCTCTTTCACTAAACACTAATATATAGCCCACTCTTCTGAACAGACAGTCCAAATAGCTGAGTTGTGTGTCCAGAACTGAATTGAATTGAATGGATGAATAAATGAATGAATGAATGAATCCAGTTATTAAGGTGAACCAAGTTCAGGGCCATGGGACATTTCCTAAGTTTATATGCGTGCATGCCCTTGTTTACCTGTTGGTGTATCAAACAGACATACAATGTCAATAAA
This sequence comes from Gigantopelta aegis, assembly GCF_016097555.1. Classification (NCBI taxonomy): domain Eukaryota; kingdom Metazoa; phylum Mollusca; class Gastropoda; order Neomphalida; family Peltospiridae; genus Gigantopelta; species Gigantopelta aegis. The sequence continues at coordinate 105,224,038 of NC_054702.1, read as the reverse complement.
AACTATAACAGTACAATTAAAGTTATTTAAAATTTTTTTAGCAAACTAATTTGCTGTCAATCTGTAAAATAAATCCAGTCGATCTGTAAATTGACTGAACTATTTAGGCTTTAAATTTGTACAAACTGATGATTATAGACATTGACTTACACATTAAAAGTTAAAAGTAGAAGGAACTGCTTGCAACAAAAAATAAATGTTCCACTTATTTCAAAGTTACATTCTCTGGTTATCATATTATAACATCATGTACAAATGTGAAATACAAGCTCAAATGCACTTTTAAAAAAACTCGTGTGTGTTCGCTATGAACGGATATCGTCAAAAGTATACGCTCGATTCGTCGCCTGTGCCGCCATAGCTCGGCAAAGCACAAACGACAGCCTGTTGTCAGTTTCAGTTAAGATGTGCGTTGGCTAATTTCAAATTGTAGGGTTCGTCTCAAAAAATTAAAAGACAAAGCTTGCGCTGTACGAAGAACGTTCAGTGGAGGATACGGTACTAGAGTCTTTCGTTAAAACCGGTTTGATCTTGACAACGTATTATCGACAATTGTACCTTTCTATTTCAGAATTAATATTTTATAAAGTGTTAGTAGAACTTTCAAAGTTTAGTTTGTATACTAGTAACACATTAATCATATATATATTTTTAAAATAAAATATACTAAAGTAGACAATGAACGTTTTCACTTCTTAATTTTACGTGTGTTAAAATCGACAAATTCAAATAAAATATTCTTTCGTTTGGAAAGGGTAAAGTTAGGGGTTTTTTGTTTAACGACATCAATGTTAGAGCATATTGATTTAATAATTATCCTACGCCATTTAACGGTAAATAAAACATATCCTATCCTTCCTTTCTTCTGCTGTTGGATGTCTAACATTTGGTACTTTTGACATATAATCTTAGAGAAGAATCGGGTGCATGTGCAGGCGGAGGGTATTGGAGGTCGAAACCCTTACCTGCTCAAGCTTTAAAAAAAAGTATTTTCTGGGGGAGCATGGCTCCATATAAACTTCGGTCAACACAGTCTATAACCCCAACCCCGCTGAAATCCCTGCACACGCGCCTTGGAAACCCGCTACATTTTTTTTTTTAGCAACAGATCGTTTATATGTACCATCCCACAGATAGGATATTACATACCATGGCCTTTTATATACTCGCCGATGGGGATCGATCCTAGACTGACCGCGCATTTCCAAAAAACACCTTTTTAGGTCTAAGTAATGAATAAAAATAACATATAGCCTTGAAAAATGTTACGGAAATCGAACACAACACCCTCTTCTTCTACCCCTTGAGCGTTACGTAATTAGTAACAACCCCTTATATGTAACGCGTATGCCAACAGCTGGCCACTGTCAAAATTTCAAGGCAAATCCCCCACCCACCGACCTCTGGAAAGGCGTTGTACCATACCTCTATGGATATAAATATGTTTTGGAGATATGATACGACTCCTCAATCAAGACAGTTAAATTTGTTTAAAATCACGTGAGAAGCTCAGCGCCTGCGCAAATCACGTAAAGTCCCAGTTCTACTGGCGTCCCGCTAAATGAAGAAAAACAAAGCTGGCCATTGCGTGTGTAGTTGACCTAGATAATGTAGATAAGCGAGCATTGCGAAACTATAGCGATGTGATGGACCTTTTATGTACCAAACAGAACTAAATCATCTATTCTATATGCTTAAATAATAAAGAATACTTCAGGGACTGCAGTTTTAAAGTGTATTCACCTCAAAAAGACCCCCACACACCCCAAAAAACAAATAAAACCCTGTTCCAATCCCCCCCCCCTCCCACACAAACACCCCCTAACCCACACCCGAAAAAAACCCATACAGAATGGGGTTTTGCATATTACCGTTTTTATTCTTTTATTTGTTGTTACCTATTCACAGACTGCAAGCGCATAGTGTATTGAAACGAAATGATGCACGATCGTTTTAATTCATTAGGAAACGACCGTCTACCCTGGATGTCATTATTTTGCAATAAACACTGTTGTTCCAGTATTATATTTTACAACATTACTCATATTTAAAGACACGCTGTATCACACATTACAGATCGCATTTCATTATTATTAATAGTGTATTCATTTGTCAATGTAAGCTTTTTCTTTTTCTTTTTAAAGCAGTGGCACATTCAGAAATTGGGGGGCAGGATTTAGCTCGGTCGGACGAGTGTTCACTTGAGGTGCTCGGCACTGCTTGCGTCGCACGATCCAACTCGTTTTCACTCTAGCTAGAGCTTAATAGATCATTTTCGATATGTGATATCTATGAAGCCATTTCTGTTTCTGGCGTCCCAATTTGTATAGACGTATATAATCTGTATCAGTAATTAAAAAAAAAATTAAAAAAATTAAATAATAATAAAAAATTAAATAATAATAATAATTATAATTACAAAAAAAATAAAAATAAAAATAAGTAAATAAAAAAAAGTTTAATGTTTTTTTTTTAAAATAACATAGGTACACCCTATACACAATACGTAAACACATTGCGTACATAGAATATGCCGCTTTAAGGTCGTTTTCCCGTGTGCTCGACTTTTGACGCGGCCAAGGCGTTGGTTATCAAACATCGAGTCGCGCGTTGTTGTTGTTGTTGTTTATACTTATTTTCGTGTTTAATTAAGGTTCAAGCACACAGTCCTGGGCACACACATTAGCTATCTGGACTATCTGTCCAGGACAGTGGCTTGGTGGTTAGATTGTCCTGATTAGTGTAGAGGTCTTATACCTACCAACTGAGTCGTCAAATTCGCTCTGGGAGGGAGCCGGTATCGAGATGCGAACTCAGCAATTGCCAGCCTTAAATTTGATGGCTTAACCACGTGTCTACACCACCTAGGTCGGTGCCGAGCCGCGCGCGTGAAAACACTACAATTGGCAACCAAAGAATGGATTTTCTGAAGCGTTCGTTTTTACTATTCTGCGCCCGCACCGCGCCGAAAATCGCCCAAATGGAAAACTTTTTCCCTGAAGTGGTATTGGTGTCTTTATACATGCTCTGACTGGGCGGGTTATTACACTACATAATTCAGTTGATATTGCGCCAGTGGGAAATTATATGATGTGAGTGTGTTGGGGATACAACACCTTGATAGTAAACAAGTGAATGTACACAGACAACGATGATTAATTAATGGTCTTTAACTGACTGTCGTATTTCAATAGGTTATGCTTGACTTATGTATACTCAAAATTTGGTTTTGTTTTGTAGTTTTGTTTTATTATTAAACCCGATAGACAAATTACGAAAATGTTAGACAAATTAAGAGTTTCTGTAAAAAAAATAAAAAAATTCTTAGCAGTTATATGGCTAAATGTCAATGACGACATCTAAAATAAAATGTAGCGTACACTTTTAAAGATATTTAAATGCTGGTCAGGGAGTGATGGTTAGAACATGAATGAATGAACGAACGAACGAACGAAAACAAGAACGAACGAACAAATGGTTAGCTACAACCCAAAGCAAAAAATATATATCTCGGTTACAAGGAATCAAATGTAAATATATAAACTATGCACTTTCCCACAGGCAGGACAGTTCATACATTGGCATTTGATATACCAGTCGTGGAGCACTGGTTGGGACGGGGTAGGTATACAATAGCAATGACTAAACAATTGTTTTCTCCAACAAAATATAAATGATTCGCGAATGGAATTTCCTTATATCGACGGTTTCTGAATGGATGATTCGAGAAATCGGATCTTAATATCCATTATGTTTACATTGCTGGGAATAAAAATAGTGTGACTATTTCTGCAGTGTGGGTAGATTTGCAGGAATTAATGCAAATACATGTATATAGGGGTCGAATCATGCTCCACCGAAAAATACATTGGGAAAAAAGAAGAAAGTTTGCTGCTGGGTTGGGGTGGGGTGTAGCACGGGCAGTTTCAGTCAGACGCAGTTACGAGACTTTAGTAAATACATGTAGTTGTCATGTAATAGATATTTAGTAGCAACTGATCTGGCTTTTCGGATTATTATCGCAGACGTTACTTTCGTAGCCAGTATAGCTTCAATAATACACAAAAAAGAAGAAAGTTTGCTGGTGGGTTGGGGTGGGGTGTAGCACGGGCAGTTTCAGTCAGACGCAGTTACGAGACTTTAGTAAATACATGTAGTTGTCATGTAATAGATATTTAGTAGCAACTGATCTGGCTTTTCGGATTATTATCGCAGACGTTACTTTCGTAGCCAGTATAGCTTCAATAATACACAAAAAAGAAGAAAGTTTGCTGGTGGGTTGGGGTGGGGTGTAGCACGGGCAGTTTCAGTCAGACGCAGTTACGAGACTTTAGTAAATACATGTAGTTGTCATGTAATAGATATTTAGTAGCAACTGATCTGGCTTTTCGGATTATTATCGCAGACGTTACTTTCGTAGCCAGTATAGCTTCAATAATACACAAAAAAGAAGAAAGTTTGCTGGTGGGTTGGGGTGGGGTGTAGCACGGGCAGTTTCAGTCAGACGCAGTTACGAGACTTTAGTAAATACATGTAGTTGTCATGTAATAGATATTTAGTAGCAACTGATCTGGCTTTTCGGATTATTATCGCAGACGTTACTTTCGTAGCTAGTATAGCTTCAATAATACACAAAAAAGAAGAAAGTTTGCTGGTGGGTTGGGGTGGGGTGTAGCACGGGCAGTTTCAGTCAGACGCAGTTACGAGACTTTAGTAAATACATGTAGTTGTCATGTAATAGATATTTAGTAGCAACTGATCTGGCTTTTCGGATTATTATCGCAGACGTTACTTTCGTAGCCAGTATAGCTTCAATAATACACAAAAAAGAAGAAAGTTTGCTGGTGGGTTGGGGTGGGGTGTAGCACGGGCAGTTTCAGTCAGACGCAGTTACGAGACTTTAGTAAATACATGTAGTTGTCATGTAATAGATATTTAGTAGCAACTGATCTGGCTTTTCGGATTATTATCGCAGACGTTACTTTCGTAGCTAGTATAGCTTCAATAATACACAAAAAAGAAGAAAGTTTGCTGGTGGGTTGGGGTGGGGTGTAGCACGGGCAGTTTCAGTCAGACGCAGTTACGAGACTTTAGTAAATACATGTAGTTGTCATGTAATAGATATTTAGTAGCAACTGATCTGGCTTTTCGGATTATTATCGCAGACGTTACTTTCGTAGCCAGTATAGCTTCAATAATACACAAAAAAGAAGAAAGTTTGCTGGTGGGTTGGGGTGGGGTGTAGCACGGGCAGTTTCAGTCAGACGCAGTTACGAGACTTTAGTAAATACATGTAGTTGTCATGTAATAGATATTTAGTAGCAACTGATCTGGCTTTTCGGATTATTATCGCAGACGTTACTTTCGTAGCTAGTATAGCTTCAATAATACACAAAACCTGTCTTTCTAAACTTCAACTGATTTTATATTAGAAGCTCTCCTAGCTTCCAACGTTGGACTAATATCTGAATGCTCTACTAGCAATTTCAACGCTGAACTTCAACACTTTAAAGATAACCTGTTTAAAATTAATAACACGAGGAATGGACAGAACAACGAACCACGGCAACCTCTCCTGTGAGGCTGGTTCACCCCTTCCAGACCTAACCTCATAGGGCATTAAATACATGATAGCAGGATTATTATTATTATAATTTTTCAAATGCCCATTCTAAATTCTGCGCCATACTAATGGTTTCGAGGTAATTCCGGTTTACACAGGGTCTAGTTTTGAGAGGTTTCACTGTATTTATTATATAATATATCTTTTTAAAAGTTTGACTGGCGTCTCCAGAATATTCCTGCCTTTTTTATAATATATTCAAAATTTGCCCCTAAAATAAATATCCTTTGTCCCAGATCAGCCCACTGACCATGCCAGAGACCGGACCTGGGTTGGATGTACCTGAGACTATAGCACGTTAATATAGTTACGAGTACAAGTACAAGTACAAAAACGTTTATTTATATGTCTAGACTATAACGTTTATTGTAAAAACAAAACATATATGGACATCTCGACAACCACCAACCTTTTTATTAATAAAAAACAGTAATAAGGAAATGTTCTAATAATATGTTATATGTGTATATGGTTATCTCAGTCGTTTGTCATGCTATGGGTTAATGATCAGTACAATGGCCTTACACATCTGAATATAACTTAATTTACACTCAGGCCCTAGTCTACGGCATATTAAGATATTCACATATAACAACCATTATGCATGTAACTGTAACAAGATGGTGTATGTACATTAACATACATAAGTATATAATACACACAAAAAATATCAGCCAGAGGATTTCCAAAACTACAAAATATAGAAAATTTTCCAAGGATACCAGTTTTTAAGATTTAAATAATTTACATACATATATATCGTTCAGACCGACAGAAAGAACATAAATATTTAATGAAACTAAACTTCGATGTCGTAATTATTACATGATGGACAAATTATATTTTGTATTGGTACATTTTTCCCATCTGCACGTTTCAAGTACATGTATGTTTATGGTTTAAAAGTCTAAAACGTAATAATGGACACCAGTGTTTTCTCTCTATAAGTGTGAGATATGTTTCAAATGCAACAGTCTTTTTAAACAATCTACACTTTGAAGCTCTGGATGAGTTATTAATGTAGGTCTAAGTATACCATGATTATGGGTACTGAGCTGCTAAAAATATATCTTGGGGCATCGGGATGCGATCTCAGTACCTAACAGCCTTTAGATCGATGGCTTAACCAGCAACATCAGTTTTGAACCTTAATCATTCACACCAAATTATGTTTTATATGTATGCAATCAATAGGTTTATATATATATTATTCTACGGCATGGCTATCTTAGTTATGCTTTTAAAAAACCAAACTTGGCCCAGTGATGTTTTGTAAAGGTTACTTAACCATTCTGGTGCATTTTGAAGCGAATGACTATTGTGTATCGGGTATCTGACTGAAGAGAAAATGAATACCGCGAATAGGATTAAATATTGATGGTCTGGTGACATCTCCCAGACGAAAACCGCTATCTTGCCACATGGCTATCAGTCTACTGTGCATACATTCTTCTTTCCTCAACGTCGGATATCACGACCATTTCCATAGTCATTCATCAATGCTATATATTCTAGTTTTCTTAAAATACCACGTGGTTAACAAGTATGTTTTGGAACATACATACTTTTCGTTTTAATTTGTAAACAGAAAGTTAACGGACTGGTAAAATACTAAAGTAAAACAATGTCATTAAATAATTTTAAAAAATACAGAACCAATTTAACAAGGAATATGCCAACAGGTTTAACGAATCGACAAACGGAGAGATCAAATTTATTAAAATTACATAGAAATGGTTGCTGTCCTTTTAAACAACATATCTCTATTAATAGTACTGTTGTGATTGTTTGCATCTCTGACCGAACGTGCATGCTATGGTAAATTTGCAATGTGTTTATTTTCAGTATTGTGGAATATCACATTGTATCATTTAAATGGATATAAATTTCGTTATATATAAGTGTGTTGATAGCATGTATTAACAATGCATTTCTCGTTTGTGAATGCTATAACAGAAAAGGGAATTTATTGTCTAAAATAAGGCTAAAATTAGGATGTATGAAATCTTAACGAAAATGTGCACGTACGGTTTTTGTCGTTATTTAAATACATTTATGCACATAAGCAGAACCACACGATAATTATGGTTATTTTAAAATATAAGCTGTTTTAGGATATATTTGTCCCCTCAAAATGAATTACATCAAAAGTCCTGAACTGAGTATTCCACAGCACAAGACGTAGCCCAGTGGTAAAGCGCTCGCCTGATGCGTGGTCATTATAAACTGGGCTATTTCTCATTCCAGCCAGTGCACCACGATGGTACTAGTATATCAAAAGTATGTGCAATAGTGCATATAAAAGATCTCTTGCTACTAATGAGAAAATGTAGCGGTTTTCCTCTCTAAGACTATTCGTCAAAGTTACCATATGTTTACCATCCAATAGCTGATGATTATAGATCAATGTGCTGTGGTGGTGTGGTTAAAGAAAGCAAACATTTTAAATTGCTACATCCCATCTAGTACTCTGTAACTGTTACGTCAAAGGCTGTGGTGTGCACTTTCCCCGTGTTTCTTATCGGAATAATAGGTCCTTTGGCGGCGACAGGTTTCTTCCCTTGTTTAAGTATACCTAGTGTCGTGAATCATATTCTTAACACCTGGGTTTACAATGTGCTGGATATTGTAAAATCGAGCAGTCTTTTCCTTTATATTCTATTACCGCCAAGTCTCTCTGGTGCAGTTAAAAACTCATCACTACTATCACAGCTCATTTGTGCTACTGAATTTTGTATTCTAGATATAAATCATTCAATGATGTAAGATTTCATGCAGAACCATGTCCATTTTGTGAGAGATACATTCATATGTGTACAGGCTCCCATTTTGGTAGGGGGCAGGCTGGCTTTTGCTCGAATTTAACGAAAATGCCCGAATCTGGATAACATATATTCATATAATTAGCATTACTACCAAACAGCTACGTAGTGTTGCAAACGAATCACTACGCACACGGATTACAACTTACTGTGAGGGTAGAATGATGGAAATACACAGTAAAAAGGTATCAGGTTCAATCTAATTAAAATTAACTCCACTATTAAATGTGGATCTAACGGCAGGCCTCAGACCACAATTAATTTCGCTATATGTTTCTATATAGCCTTAGTGGCTATAACATTTTTTATTAATATCAGCAGGCCAGTGAAGTTTTGTATGTACCTTTGCCTGCATGGGGGACACATACCCTGAAAAGGACAACCCCTGTTGTTCAGCTCTTTCTCCCAGCATATTGGTTTAAACAGACACACCCTCTAAACCAGGCCGGAGTATACCCATTTTACACAAAAAGCACTACTTTTGCATGGGCCGGAATTACCACAAACAAGTCTTCATTGTCAGCAAGTTACACATGTTTACAAACTACATGCTATCCCCTGTCACTTCAGTCAAACAGTTGCCACTTCATAGCTGTTTGCCATGAAATAATCACAGTCAAACAGCAGACTACTTGCGCGGTCAAATTTCCGGATTTTTGGACAACCAAATGGGAAGATAACTGTAATCTGAGGCCAGCAGCCCGTTGGATCACTCTGTTGTAACTGTATCCAAATTTCTTTTTATGTATTCACCTTTCTAGAATAACCAAATTTAGTGTCACTTTTCACGAGTTGAAACTATGGTCTGAGACTTTATTTATCAGCAAGAATATATGTGTTGGTTTAATGGTTAGTTAAATAATTCTGTTTTAATAATGTATAAGCGTGTCGTCGGCTGTTGAACTTAAGACTTCACTTTGATTCCTTCGAAATGTCACGGGTGGCGGTTGATTTTATTTTATATTCTTTATTTTTTACTTTATTTTTTTCAAGGCATTGTGAAAAAAAAAAAAATCCGTAAAACTATGTGGGACAGACTGACGGAGAGACTGTAGACTAATAAAACAATGTGTTCGTTACTTTTTGAAATCCTACTGAATCTGAACGACAAAACCGTTATGATACATGTCAAAACCGTATATCGGCGCAATATACTCAAATGGGTTCAAATTTGATTCCTTGAAGTGATAATAAAATTGCCCATTGCATAATAATTGAGAGTGATCTCCCTTATTTTCTTGAGAGAACATGATTTATATAGAGGCTCTGTCAACATAATGGTGGCTTTCCGTCAAAAGTGCAGGCCCGTAGTAACTGGGGATGGGGATGGGGATAGGGATGGGGGTGGGGAGTCCTGTATACTTTTCGTCCTATTCTACATACATTTTTTCTTAATGTGGCTTATCCCCACACTATGGAGTGTTACTCCTCACTAGAGGTTACCCCCCCCCCACACACACACACACACACATAAACACACACATACACATAAACACACACACACACACACACATAAACACACACACGGGCCTGAAGTGAATAGCATTTATTATTATTTACCGTATTTCTTCTTCTTATTATTATTATTATAAATTATGTATTCAACTATATCCATCATATAATTTTATTTAACAATAGAAAACAAATTCTACTGGGGAAAATCTATAGATCTACGTGGCGTATATTACATGTTTGTTTGTTTGTTTTGTTTAACGACACCACTAGAGCACATTTATTGTTTATTAATCATCGGCTATTGGATGTCAAACATGGTCATTTTGACACAATCAGAGAAAAAACACGCTAGTTTTCAACTAGTAGCAAGGGATTTTTATATGCACTATCCCACAGACAGGATAGCACATACCACGGTCTTTAATGTCCCTTTAATCATCGGCTACTGGATGTCAAACATTTGGTAATTTTGACATACATGCTTAGAGAGGAAACCCGCTACATTTTTCCATTAATAGCAAGGGATCTTTTATATGCATCATCCCACAGACATGATAGTACATACCACGGCCTTTGATATACCAGTCGTGGTGCACTGGCTGGAGAGAGAAATAGCCCAATGGGCCCACCGACGGATATAGATCCTAGACCGACCGCACGCCAAGCGAGCGCTTTACCACTGGGCTACGCCCCGCCCCTATATTACGTGAAGGCTTATTTTCTATTTTTACCAATGAATTCGTGTTCTAATTTTGATACATTTAAAGGTAAATACATGTACCTAAATATGGTTAATTTATCTGATGATACGAAGACTTGAAAAATTAATAGCAGTTTTGTATTGTATATTATTTATTATTTTTAATAAGTTTAGAAGAACAAAAAGAAGAAGAAAAAGAGGAAGAGAAGAAGAAGTAGAAGAAGAAGAAACGAATAAAAAATAAGAATATAGCAATACACATGTCTATCTGGCACCGCATGATACTGATTTTCGTTTCTTTTGTTCACATACCCATTTTAGGCTAAATACATTATTTAAAGACAATAGTTTATACAAGTAACTTCATTTTATGTTTCTCTAAATTTGACTAATAATGAGCTTTAATATTAAAAGTTGGTAGGATACTTTTATAATAATTACCTCATTGTTTAATTTATAGATGCATTGTACGTTAAGATTTATTGCGCGCCGTTACGCTCTGAATGTCACTTCGCGGTGTTACGTCAGTTGGTGCTTTGATCGGTTCTTCCAGTTGTAATTAACGGTTTATCAGCACCGGTTTGGCGCCTCCGTATAGCGCAAGCAACCTGAATCGCACCACTGACCCACTTTATAGCCCAGGTCGAAAACTCGCATACATTACGGAGCGCGTGAGGTCAGTGGTCCGAGTTAAGGACACGACCCGCTTGCACATGGTCAGTTATCAAGTCGACCTAGTGAGTCCCGCGCTCTCTGTACACGCTCAATACTTCTATAACACGACCAGGCGAGCGAGACACTCGAAATAGACCAGACATTAATGTCAATACATAGCCGTCACTACAAACATGTACAGCGTCAGTACTTGGACACTAGATATATCTGATTTATTACAAGTGTACTGCTAACACCTGTGGTGCGTGAAGCAGCAATAAAATTAGTCTTCTTGAAAACAATATATTTTATCAGCGATGTTTAGAGCATGTTATTTATCTCTTTAATTATTTGTTGTTATATTTTCCGGGAACTTCCTTTCGTTCATTTGCCAGACAACTGTTACACGTAATCATGATGTCCATAAAACCTTCCACCCCTGGATCAAAAATGGATTGCACCGCGGCCGGGTCAGCCAACTGCAGCGCATTCGGGTCCATCACGCTTCACTTGACCATAAGACTTTTGGGCGTGCATACTGACGTTATGTTAGCGCTCTACATAGGGATATACTGTCGGCAGCTATTGGACTGATAAATTCAATATGAGGGCGGCCAAGCCACGGCCTGTCAGCCGATAAAACAGACCTTACGAGGGACATAGTCTCAAAGTGACAAATAGCCAATCGTGTGTTCTCTACGAGTTGGCCACTTTCGTCCAAACATAACAGTTAGACGTAATAGTTTGACAGTTCGTACACTGAGATTGACCATCTCGTAAGTGCTGAAATCGACAGCGTTAGCCCGTAACGGCTATTGTGACTTTTAATCACTCAGCGGACAGTGGTCAGTTGGTCAGTGTTGGACGGTGACCTTAAATAACCTTTGGTGGCGGGCAGACGATCGTGACCTGACGGAAGGACGGAAGGAAAAAGCCAGACACGGACGAAAGAGACAGGTGCGGGAAAGTGTTTTCCCATGATTCCGCTGTAAAACCGCCATCTTTGTTGATATTCTTTGTCCAGATGTAGCCTCGGAAGTTCAGGGTTTTAATGTATAGGTCGGTACGATGTCACGCCGAAAACAAGGCCGCCCACAGCAACGGAAAACCATTGATTCTTGTAAGTACAATTTTATTGTTTGTTTGTACTTGTTTTATTCGAATTTTCGGTTGTCATGTAATGACACTCGAACACGGACTTACAGGGTCTGCCCTAAATGGTCAGGCGAGGGGACCTCCGTAACTATCTTTCTCTTTGTTGTTACATCACGCATACGTAGAATTTCGCACGCTTCGCATCACGTTGAGAAGTGCGCGGAACTCATAAAGGCTATATAAAACAGAAAACACCTTATGAAATCGTACGAACGTAAAAGCATGCAATAACAAAAGTATTGGATCACTATGGATATTTTTTCTTATGCATGTTTTTTTTTTTTTTTTTTTTTTTTTTTTTTTAAGTAAAATATAAGAACATTTTAGAATAACCCAAAAATTAATTTCTAATTAAATACTAGTTAATTAATCCAGTAAAATAAATTCATATTTGTTGTAATGATAAGTTTTGCTGAATTTGGTAGTGTTTTTATTTAGTAGGTAGGCAGCTAGGCTGAATAAAAATGTTCAAAAACAATTTCCTATTTCAGTAAATTTAAAGTAATTTTAAAACAGTTTTGAGAAGTTGATATTATATTTTCTTTTGCAATATTTTGAATATTTTATTATTATATTTTCAGGGCCGTAGCTAGGGTTTTTTGTTTGGGGGGGGGGGGGGGCAACTGAGTAGTTAAGTCTAAAACTCCTTAAACAGTTAAGAAGAGAATTTTCTTTAAGTTTCTATAATCTTTTCCGGATTTTTTTCAGGGACCCCTTGCCACCCTGCTAGCTACGGCCCTGATTTTAATGTTTTGATTGAACCCTATTTTCCTATTTTATATGGTAGATATGCATATTAAAAGTTTTTATTTAAACTCATATTTGAAAAGAATATTACAAGCTTTAAAAATAAATGTCATAGGTCTATTCTCAGAAAATTACTGATGACTTTTAAACAATTTAATGACCAAAACCAACAATAACTACTTTTTGTTGATGTACTGGGTTTTGTTTTTCTTCTGTTGCACTCCCTTTCCATTTTATGGTTGCTTAATTACTTTTATGTAAAAACTAATATACTTACTTGAATTAAATAATATTTGGATAATTATTTAGTATTTAATTAGTGTATTTATTTGTAATAAAGATCAATTTAAAAAAATCATATTTTATTGATCTGTAAATTAATAAATAAATAAATATTATCCAACATATTTATTTTTAAATTGAAGACATGCATTTTATGGCAGTTTAACCTGGTTTCTGCCTAGCCATCAGTTTAAATATGATGAGTATTTTTTAACTAATTATTAATTCATAGATCAATATGACTTAAAAATATATTAAATATTAAAAATATGTTGTTTTAGTATATCTTGTAAAATATAGACATTACAGAAATGAGTATGGGGAGTGAATGCCATCAAAGGTAATATTTTTTTTAATCCAACACCCACCAAATAAAAATAAAAACAATTGTTTATATTATTAAAATAAATAAATCAATAGTTTTTAAAAAAATCAATGCCTTCTCCATCCCCAGTAATAATTTTAGGAACAGTCCCTAGCCACAAGTCTTCCTACAGAATCAATTTGTTTCTTTTTGAGTTTTCTGCCCAGAAGAGGGTGTGCATAATGAAAATAAATGCTTCAATGGCTAAGGTGTGAATGTGTCCATTGCTTTCTGATGGGTTTATTGGGATCAATTAGTGTGACTCTGTTTGCCTTATTTGTATATCACTTAGCATAAGAGGCCACACCCTCCAGCAGTAGTAGTAGCTTCCTGAAGAAGTGTGTTGTTTATTGGAAGTAAACAGCTGGATAGCTTTCTGTTGATCTGTTTCTTCACAAGAACTTGAGTTGCAGTTCTCACATTGTAATAATGTTATTTGGCGATTTGGCAGTTTTCTCTTGCTGACTTCACAAGTTGGTTTGCTTTCTTTATTTCCTGGTTTATTTCCACCACATGCTGAAGAGATCCATTCTATAGTCTGTATGTATTTTATAGTTGACAGCTTCCCACACTTTTAAGACAATGTTATGGGTTTGATTTTGACCATTTAAATTTATATCTTAATTTTGCATTTTGTAAGGATATTGGTACAACAACTTAGCAGAAAAGCACAATTGTTTTATATTTATTTTGTTACATACAAGTTAACACTTGACAACAACTGAATCTGTTGTAGCTGATACATTGCTGTTGTTTTTAAACATGTTGAAGATGGTGAAAGATTGTTACACTGATTACATTACACTGTTTTATATAATAATTATGTTTATTGTATGTATGAGAGTACTTGTAATTGAACCAATGTTGATTAGATATGTTTGGGGGTTGATACACTTTATTTTTGATGTCATGCCATTTTTATCGCAGCATGTTTATTTTATTTTGTCTTTTTGGGGCTTTAATTTTTTTTTTTACTATTGTAAAAAATAATTCTATTTCTGTCCAGTTCTATTTTTAAGTGGTAATAAATTCTTATTAACACAATACTGATAATGTCGATACTGGTACCAATACCTATATCAAGTAGAGCTTTTGGTATACTCGGCATTAAATGCATTCCCGAGTTACAGCTCACCTGCTAATTTCATATCTCTTTTTCAAGTTTAAGTTTATTTATTGCTGTACATTTTGTAAAACTTAAAATACATAATAAATGCATGTCTGTATACAGTATGTACAGTATAATGGTGGGGAGTGATTTTCACATAATATGGTAAATCATCAGCCATTTTGCATTCGTCAGATATATTGTTAGTGCTTTACTAAATGGCGGAAAACATTTTTCAATACCAAGATTTCAGTATTTTGAGATTTGCTTGGTACGGTAAATCTGTATTGTCATGATGCCGATACCGAACAGTATATGCAGTATACTGCCCAGCTCTAACATATATTCATCATGCTTTGGGTTCTAGGATTGAACCTTCTCGGTAAACCCTTTGGTTTTTTCTCTCATTCTAACCAGTGCTACAAAACTGGTATATAAAAGCTGTGTTATGTGCTGTGTAGGAAGTGAATATAAAAGTCTCTTTAAATGTAGCAGGTTTCCTCTGATGACATGTCTGATATCCAATAGCCGATGATTAATTAATTAATTAATGTGTTCCAGTGGCATTGTTAAACAGTTTAAAGTTTGTTTTGTTTAACGACACGACACCACTATCTAGTGCATTCATTTATTAATCATCGGCTGTTGGGTGTCAAACATTTGGTAACTTTGATAGAAAACCTGCTATATGTTTCCATTAGTAGCAAGGGATCTTTTATATGCATAATCCCACAGACAGAATAGTCCATACCAAGGCCATTGATATATATATATATATATATATCATTACTGGCTGCATTGTTAAACAAAACAAACAAGTATTAATCATCACCATCATCATCTCCTAGGGACAGAATGCTTAAATTTATCTTTAATCTGTTTGGTTCTGGTTATTTTATTGAATAACACCTCAGCAAATTTTTAACCGGCTATTTGCTGTTTAACATGCTTGGATGGTTTGACACTTCTAGATGGTAAGAGTGGAAAGCAACATCCACAACATATATTACTCGTGCTGAATAGACCATAAATCTCTTTATGTATGTATGTATGTATGTATGTATGTATGTATGTATGTATGTATGTATGTATGTATGTATGTATGTATGTATGTATGTATGTATGTATGCATGCATGTATGCATGTATTGATGTATGTATGTATTGATGTATAAATAATTATATATTGTATGTATGTATGTATGTGTCTGTGTGTGTGTAATACTATGTGTGTGTGTCTGTGTGTATGTATTGATGTATGAATATCTATATATATTGTGTGTGTGTGTGTGTGTGTGTACTTTTTTTTAGATGAGGCGACTAGTGATATTTCAGTCATCGACTATAATCGAAAATTCATTGCTTGGGCTCACCAGTGTGATGATCGATTGTAAAATTCATAGTCGATTGTCACGGAAAATGTTAACTAATTACAGTTGAAATAGTCTGGGGTTTGAATAAATATATTAAATGTAGGATCTGACCAAGTGAGTACAACAACAGATGCACAGTCCTAATAATTCAAATATTTATATATTCTTACAGATTATGTAACCAAACGTTTGCCAGTTGTATGAGGTGATCGATGATGAAATTCCAACCGATTTCTAACACTAGAGACTGCACATACCTTTGATATAACGGTCATGGGGTATTGGTTGGCAGTGATAAATGAAGACAAATAATGTTTGTTTATAAGTTATCTTAACTGTCTGGCATCTTTCACTTGTCTGTCTTTGTCAAATGCTTCAACAAATTTATTATAATTTGTCTTGGTCAGCTTATCTCTGCTAACTCAGACTTTTGTTTTTGAAGGGGAATGTTTGCACCCCTGCACCACCATTATTCTGTTTTATGGGTATGAGACACCATACACTTCATCCGAACAAACTAAACATTGAGCTCTTTAATTACATTATATAAACTTCCCTATTTTAATTAAGTTTTTAAATATATTTTTGGTAGACTTCCCCATTTTAATGAATTAAAAAAAAATAAAAAAATTGTAATGTACCCATTTTAATGATTTACTGAATGTGGTTCGCAAACTAATAAAAATTATTATTCCCCAACTGTGACCACCAGTACTGATTATTTTAGGAAGTGTGATTTTCCCTCCTAGATATTTTGAAGATTGCAGTTTTATTCTCATAGATTTTACTAAAATAAGTCTTCTAATGCTGTTAATATACAATATATATATATATATATATATATATATATATATATACACACGTGTAATTACATTGAAGTAAACCAATATGTTCACTGTAACATGGTCAAAATTAAGAATTCACTATAATCCAGTTATTCCTCCTCAAGTTAGATTACAAAAAAGCATAATGATGACTTGAATATTCTAATATTTTAATGTTTAAATAGCTTGTAATATTATTCATCTTCAAATATATGTGCATTGTTTTATTTCACCTTTTAAATGACTGGTAAAAAAAAAAAAAAAAAATTCTACATATGAAGAAAATGGTGTAATATAATTTAATATATGATCTGTGACACATCTCATCTTTTCATTGCAGTTTTTGAGGCATTTGTAATGGCTTAGATTGAAAAATGTTTGTGAGATGATATATGTGCGTGGGGCGGGTGGCTTGAAACAAGGCATCTACCCAACTCGAAATGTTTGCTAAAATTTGGGGTAATTTGACAACCTTTCTATTCATCTATGTAATTTATGATGTAAACTGATGAATGAATGCATGTCTTATTTGCAGTTGTGAATGCTAGGTTAATATTTTTAAATGATTCAGTGACTGAACGACTTTGTTACATTTGTATTTACATTAGTACATAGTTTACAATTTTAATATCCATGAAGTCTGATAAATCTGTAAATAGTGGGATGTAGTTCAGGTCTCGAACTTTATAATTTGTTACCTACGACAATTTTGAAAGATATAGTCAAAATACTCACCTATGTAGTGATGTTCCAATGATCGATTAAAATTGAAACTTGATCGGTTTGATTGATGTGATGATCGATAATAAAAATCCATAATCAATTGTGTGGGGAAATGTTCACTGTAACTGTTCCTCTAGTTTAGATGATGGAATTGATGTAAATACATGGGGAGTTGGGGCTTATTTTCATTAAAGGTAAAATTAACCATTCATAGGGTCTACATAATGGTGAATAAAATAATAGGTGCATGATGCTTACAGTTCAAATCCTTCTTATGTTCATATAATTCTAATTCTTGGTGCCAACATTATAATCGATGGTTGATGATGACGTTCCAATGGTTTCCCAACAATACGCCTATGTGGCAAATTTGAGCGTGCCTAAAGCAATAACTTTTGTATCAAATAAACACAAAATCTAAAATATTCCTTCAGCTGATGACAGTAATGTTTATTCATTGACAAAAAACTGCCATCTGTAATGCCCTTGACCTATGACAATTCATATTGCAACTATGGTAATTGCTGATGGTGCCGCCATTAAGTTTGAGCCCTGTATTAGTTGCATGAATGAGAAACATACCTGAAGTATGATGGGACATTGATTCCCATTGGTGGACAGAGCCATTAGCTTTTACTTGTTCCAACCAATGCTTCAAGGTAATATATCAAATGCCATGATATGTGCTATCCTGTTTTTCAGAAAATGTGTGTGTGTGGCACCATATTGCAGTTTATAAGTTGTTTATAATCAGCCAAGTAATAAATGCAGGGATGTGAGAGCTACGCGGAAATGCACAAATGTGCTTTTCCATTTCATCTAAAAAAAAAAAAAACATGATGTTCAGTGCTGTTGACCACACAATGTTCATTTGCATGTTTTCACGGTTTCAAGTTTATCATGTGTGCCGTATATTATAAGTTATAACTAGTTTAGATTTGTTAACATTTTTTTTCAGGAACCCCGGCCACAGTAAACTTCTTTGTTCCAGCCCCTCTCACATCCCTGTAAATGTAAAACATTGCCTGAAAACCCCCAGCAGCCTGTGGTTTGTTATTTTCTAACCCATGTGTATCTTGATTAGCATGTTTGATACGTACATAATGGCTGGTGATCAAACAGGCAAACATTCCTTTCCTTTTTTGTCTTAACTATCTGTTTTATTGAGATTTCTGCTTGTAATAAAACTGGAAAGTAATTTCGACCTATGGCTACAATGGCTACTTGTATCTTGGGCTCCAGCAAATAGACAGATAGTAGGAGCTGGCCTTCTTTCACTCTTGGTGTTGACTGTCACGGCTTTCCATGTGGAATGGTAACGCGCCACATAAGCTCTCCATTTGTGTCGGCCATACTCTGAGGCTGATGAGGGCAGAGATGTTTGTCGAGTTAATTTAGACAAGGCTTTTTCTCCCTGTGTAAAATGTTTCAAAATGTTTTCTGACAAGAACTATTTGGCAGTTCTCCCTTACATGGGGGGAATTTGTGTGCCGGCTTCACCGTGGAATGAATCACAGTTGTATAACATGTATGTCGGGTGACCACCAAAGAGGCATAGTGGTCTATGGGTTCATGGCACTTGCGAGAGATAACTTTACTGTGTCAATGGATTATTCTTTAATGCTATCCTGAAGATATCAATAATATGACATATTTTACAAGCGATCATATTTCATTGAGTACCTAATGTCTAATGTTGAATTTTGCAGAAACGATCAGTTGTGCCAGTGCAAAAGTGTGGTAAAATTGATCTGCAAAGACATTTTAATCATTAAAAATGATGTAAATTATGTTTTGGAAATCTGCCGATGAATACTTAATTTTATCAAATCCATGTGTAAAACTTTTCAGACCAAGAAGCTAAATTAGTGTATTTTAAAATGTTGAATATAAGACTGGCCAATTGGAAATTATTTTATCATTTGAATATATATATATTAATTACCAGAATAAATATTGCATTCATTGATCTATCATTATTTTTATTTTGTAATAATAATTTAATTTTTGTATTTAATTTCAGTGAATTTTCTTGAAAATGACAACATGTGCTTTCATGTCTAATGGGTTTGCAGAAACTAGTTTTCAATAAATAGTTGGTTTTAATATTTTAACAACTTGTACATTGTGGAAAGATTGCAATCTACAGTATATGGCATGGTGTCTGTTACATAAAAATTTATATTTTTTATGCAAGGTAGTCATTTTATTCTGTTGGTGTCAGCCATTTCAGTTTAGCAAAACTAAATGCTATGTAAAAGTAAATTGCTTCAGATAAAGTGTAGGCCTATATTGCTTTGGCATTTGTACTTTTTAATACATCACGATATCTTTACTGAAGTTCCATTTGCAAGAAAAACCTGTGGCTGTTAATGATTTTAGTTTGATGTTGCAGAACGCTGACATGAATTTCGAGGGCAAGGGCCATGGATGTTGAAAGTAACCTCCCAATCTTCTATCCCTTCAGTAATCAGTTGTGAAACAGGCCAAAGCATATAGTAGTTTGTTAGGTAATAGTCTTGTATGATGTATTGATTTGTGATCTCACCTGACATTTAGATCACAGGCTACAAGTCTGTGCAGAGAACTATGACGATTATTCTCTTACATATAACATAGTTTTTTCCCTAAAAATTTGGCAAGGCATGGTAGACTCAACACTTTGGGAGGCTTTTTCATAATTTTCAGGGCTCTTTTATGTAAAAAAAAAATATAAATAAATAAATAATAATAAAAATAAAAATGTGCTGTTAAACAGTAGTAGATTATAATTTTTTAATTGGATGTGAAGTCGTAATTCATATACATAGCTGTACATTTTCTGGATGTTTTTATAAATACCATTTTAGAATTAATTACCAAAAAAGGGTTTGTTTAATAATCTCATGGTAGATTGGCATTGATGGTGTGCTGATTAGGAAAAAATGGTGCTAGATTGTTGAGGCATGGTGCCACACCATGCTAAAACTTGCTAGGGGGAAACACTATTATATATAGGTGAAGGTTCTATCCATAAGACAATGTGACATGTAACATGCTTGCCATGGGGTGGGACTTAACCCAGTGGTAAAGCACTCGCTTGATGCACAGTCAGTTTGGGATCAATCCCCATCGGTGGGCTATTTCTCGGTCCAGCCAAGGCCATGGTGTGTACTTTCCTGTATGTGGGATGGTGCATATAAAAGAACCCTTACTACTAGTGGAAAAAATGTAGCAGGTTTCCTCTAAGACTGTAAAAATTACCAAATGTTTGACATGCAATAGCCAATGATTAATAAATCAGTGTTCTCTAGTAGTATCATTAAACAAAACAAAAATTAACATTTAACTTTAGCTTGCCATTGGTTGGGCCTGACCGGTGCGTGGAGAAAAGTTTTCATCAGCAATATTGCTGCCAACCACCACTTACAATGGCATATAATGTCATGGATCTCACACAAGTGGCCCCACCAATTATTAGTTGCTGCTCAGTTGCACATTGATGCTTATTTAAATTAATAAATTGGAAAAATAAAATTTGCAAACCCATCTGTCCTTTCCAATTATGCAATACAGATCAAAGAGAATGGTTTTTTTACAGATGCATACATTGCTTAGTGTTGATTGGACAGCTGGTTAGAAGGAAAGAGTAAAGACTGTGCATCCAGAACTATTTTGCATCATACCACCCATGATTCTTGAATAATAGAAGCCAGAAACACTGGCAAGATGTCCCCAGAGCTGATTACGTAGGTAACAAAGGCGACGAACACACTCCACTGCCCAGTGAAATTTGTTTTAACAGGTCTGCAATGCAGTCAGCAGACTGTGTCCAAAGCCCACCAATCATGGTACGTCTGCTCAACTGGCTAGATAGGACAAAAAGCCAGACTGTGCCGGAGTTGCTTGACCTGTCACCATGTGGCATAATTGGAGCACTTTTTTTATTGCTTCTCTCAATGTCACTGTATACAGGTTTTACACCACCGGCCATTTTTTTTATAACAGATATATAGATATTTATATAGTATATATATGTGCGCGTGTGCAAGTACAGAGAAGGCTTGCGATTGTAATCACTACACAGATAAATGAGTTGTAAAGAGCAACTCGTACATAACAACCACTTGTGTATAAAGGGCAAGTTTGCATAGAAATTACTATTTTCACATGTCACTTATTTATAAAGGTCAGTAGGTCACATGGGTAACCCAAAGTTACAGACAGGGTGAACTGTGCTAACCTGTTTTAAGAGGCCACCTCTTATGATATATATGAACATATTTTTCTAACACAGGTAATCAATTAGAAAGGAAAGAAATATTTAGTAACACCTCATTATATTTTAAACTACAGTTATTTGGTAAAATTATTCTGTGTCTAACATGATTATTCTGACATCAGAGAGAGAGAGAGACAGAGACAGAGAGAGCGAGAGAGAGAGAGATGAATCATGCTGGGCTTCTTTTGCTGAAAAAATTAGCAAGGATCTTTTATATGCACATTCACATAAACAGGATAGTACATACCACATATTTTGATGAATGAATGAATGTTTAACGACACCCCAGCACGAAAAAATACATCGGCTATTGGGTGTCAAACTATGGTAATGCAAATAAATAAAGTGATGATCAACATCAATATAAAAATTCAAGGTTTAAACAAAAACAGTGTAAAGAACAGTGTAAAGAACTGTACAAAAACACAAATATCACAGAATTTTATGGATACTGAATTTTACTCAAAACTTCAATTTTGTGCTGTATTGGCAATTCTCAAAGAGAATGTTACACCCCTGCACCACAGTGAGGTTACAGCACGCGCAGGGGATATTTTGATGTACCAGTCCATTGAGGTCTGTTGTTAGTATGACCCTTCACATATCTGATGAGTGCTCTATCACTGAGCTGAATTCCACATTACTAATTAGTTTGCAGCCCATGTTCTGGTACTCAAAAAACATTTGGCAAATTTTATTTTAATTTGCAAATTAATTTCAAGTAATGATTGATATTTTAATGGAAACAAACTGCCAATTTCAGCAATTTCTGAAGTTCAATAGATAATTTGGCTCAATTTTCTATTCAGCAGAGTTAGCTCTGAATTAGGTATCATAGTGTGATAATTGTTTGTTTCCGTACATACATGTTATGTGTACCCCATTCTTTCAGATGTGCTTTAGTGGGTTACAGACCTCTGAAACTGCAGGGACGGTGTTAGCGTTTGATTAAACAGGGTTGCTTTGGGTGTAGTTGATATTAACAATTTACAACTGTTGATGATGTACTGGGGTGTAGTTATTACCAGTCACAAGTGTTGATGATGTACTGAGGTGTAGTTGATATTACCAGTCACAAGTGTTGATGATGTACTGGGGTGTAGTTGATATTACCAGTCACAAGTGTTGATGATGTGTTGGGGTGTAGTTATTACCAGTCACAAGTGTTGAAGATGTACTGGGGTGTAGTTGATATTAACATTTGATATTAAAAGTCACATGTATTGATCATGTGCTGGGGTGTAATTGATATTAACAGTCACATGTGTTGATGATGTGCTGAGGTGTAGTTGATATTAACAGTCACATGTATTGATGATGTGCTGGGGTGTAGTTGATATTAAAAGTCGCATGTGTTGATGATGTGCTAGGGTGTAGTTGATATTAAAAGTCACATGTATTGATGATGTGCTGGGGTGTAGTTGATATTAAAAGTCACATGTATTGATGATGTGCTGGGGTGTAGTTGATAGTAACAGTAACAGGTGTGGATGATATGTTACCAGCAACAGCTATCAATCTTATCTGACTCCAGCAGAAATTAAACCAAGAATATCACCTATTTTGTGTAACAGGTTGTGTAACTTATGTCACGTGTAAATACTGTCACAGATGTGGTCATGTATTGTTTGAACACATTCCCATTCCTTGGAAAAATCCATCACTGGTGCGCTAATTAAGTGTCTTACCCACCAAGCCTTAATCCAGCTGTCTGACATGAACATCCTGTATCCAGTATGATCCAATGTAATCCAGCTTGTCATTTTATGTCAGAATTGTTGCTTTCATCACAGAAAAAGGATAAAAAAATAAAATAAAAAAGATTTTTTTAACAGGCTTTTATGGCTGCTTAATTTAGGGTGCGCCAAGGAAATGTTGTTTTTCTTTTTTGTGGTTGATTATAGGGTGGATCGTGCTTGATGGATTCATCAGGGTTTTTTATTTTTTACCACCACCCCCAACTAAAGACATCACATCAATGGTTGTTGTATGTACAGTCCTCTATAGGAAATTGCATATAAAAGATGCCTTGCAGTGGCAGGAGTTGCCTTTGTAGTTGCAGTGGTTTTCCTCTTCATTTCTAGACACCAAATAGCCAGTTTGAAATGTCAGGCACATATAAAAGAAAATTGTGTGAGGATGGGGAGTCTAGTCCTCCCTGGCCCTAGCGTTATAACAGCTTGCTCTCAATGTGCATGCCAAATTATATCCATGTCCAAGGGGAGTCCAGATAGCAGTGAGTGATGTTTTTAGGTGTGTTGGGTCATGCTCACCTGTAAAATACATTGAAAAAAGAAAAGATTTTCAAACAGCAAGGGGTGTGTGTGTGTGTTTCGACTACAACCCCTGCCCCCCCCCCCCCCCCCCCACACCTCTGCAGACATTCCTGAATGTGCTGATATTTTGTTAAACTTCTATTTTTCCATTTAATAAATCAATATGCATATGTATTATTGTGTGCTACAAGTGATGTTACAAATTGTTGGTAATAATCGGCCCAGATGTTTAGAACTGTCCTGTGTATAGATCTGCATATGTCATAATCTATATCAATTTACACAGTTAAATGTTTGCTGGACAAGTAAAAACAAACTATGGTGATATATTGATTCATTTTTACAACTGTCGCTTAAATAATTTGCATATACGTGCATATAGTAATATAGGTTGTTTGCAATAAATAATCTTCATTTTTAGTGTCAAAGATTCAGGTCATAAGGTCATTCTGGAGATGTTAACCAGACACCACTATAGCTAGCCTTACCACATACCACAGATAAAATAATACCGTAATAAGGACATTTTTATTTTAAATTTTATGTATTTGTATTGATTTATGCCATTGTATTATGATTTTTTTTTTTTCATTTTCTTTTGTTGTACATTAATTAGTACAGTGATAAATCCTACTTACATATTTTTATGCCCAACTTTCACCTGAAACTTTTCTGTGACAGTTTGAAATCAAACATGAATATGACAAACTGGAAAACAAATATTGCTTCTTGTTGTTTTTTGGTATCTGTTTCTTCATTGTCATTTTAAAAGTGCAGGAGTTTTATAAATATATATTAATTTCATATTTCCATCAGACATATTAAAAACCATCACACACACCCTCTCCCCCTCCCCCCCCCCCAAAAAAAAACTTCTTACTTAAACCACTGAATGGAAATGTGCTACCAAAATTACATTTATTTGGTGCAGCTTTACCAGTTTGCTTCTGTTTTATTTGCATTAGCATTTTCTTCTTTAAATTAAAAAAAATAATAATTAAAAGTGAATTTTTTTTAATTACCAGCCTGTGGCTAAAAGGGTAGTTGAGTTACATTAAATAATTATTATACCAATATCTTAATGGTGGGTGTTTTGTTGTTTTTATTTATTTATTTTATTATTATTTAAAAAAAAAAAAAAATTACATGAATTTGTTAAACAGATTATGACAATTTTAGATTTACAATTTTAGATTTATAACATTTAATTTTTTCATAAACTGATTATTTTGTTTATTTATTTGACATCCAGTAGCTCATATATATGTGTATATATATATATATATGGCCGCTGCTTTTTTTTTCATCTTGAGGGGTATTACCAGTAAACATCCATTCATATATTTTTTATGAACTGTAACTTATTTTTTTCATGAATATAAATAACTTTTTATCTAAAATATAACATGGTCATTTTTTTTCATGAGCTATAACTCTTTGCTAATTGTGTTTATGAACTATAAACTCATTTTTTTTCATGAACTCTACTTCTTATGTGTCATAAATAAAAATGCTAAGGAATAGATAAATAATTTATGACCTGTGGAAAACTGGATAAACCACAAATGACCTAACAATACACAAAGCTGCACTGAAATGGAAGACATTTGCTATCATATCTAATACAAACACTCCCAAACAAATGCAGACACATGTACACGCACACACACACACATACGCCAACATGCTTGTACATATGGACAAACAAATTTGTTGATTCAATGGAATGGCAATCCTATATATTATATCTTCACAGCATGAATATCTATGACCATTTCAAATGTGTTTTTCTCCCTCCCACTCTTCGTAGTCTTAATTCACAAACTGGTCATACCTATAAAAATGACATAATAGCTTTACTGAGACCTTTTTACTTGTCAGCACTCATTATGTTACATGCTTGAGCACATGTTAAATGAAGACGGTCCAACCATTAAAAACTGAAGTCTTTGTCATGGGGAGAATGAGTTACTAGTATATAGATAAATTTATATACATTGATAGTCTCTGTTAACTAAATTGTCAATCATTGCACCACGGGTAGATCTTCATTGTGGCAACACCACTAAACTTAGTTATTTCAGTACAGGACTGTATTAATAAATATTTACTGTTGGGGAAAATATTAGTTAGCCTTAAAGACACTGGCCCAAGTTTGCTGACATTATAAGATATTTCCTAATAATTAAATATTTTAGTTACTAAAATTATTTACTAAATACGTTTTTCTTGTTTAAAATATTTGTGTCTGTATATTCAATTTATTTCTGGTCATCATAATGTTTGTAAGTGGCCACAACTGGATTTGGTCTTCTAATAATTTCGTACATATGAAAAAAAAATATATATTAGGAACTAAAATGAAGTTAGATCCATTACAAACACTAGAACAATCAGAAACACATTTAATGTACAGCCAAGGGATGTTTTATGTAGAAAAATGTATTTAGTATATAATTGAAGTCGTTGAAATATTCTGTGTTAGGTGGCAATATCTTAGTAATGGTAACTAGTTTAGGGCAGTCTCTTTAACACTTATAACTGTGTATCGTGTACTGCATGAATATTATCTTTTTTTTAGATAAATCATGTATTATGGAAACAAATTTTGTGTATTTTTATATATAAGTGAATTCAACATCAAATCAAATTAAAAAAATATATATATTATAAATCAATCAAAGAAATAAAGTTTATTTAATAATTGGACAGACAAGCAAACAAAAATTAAAAATCTATCTATAGTGTAATATTGTAACAAAAATTTCTAAATTTAATATGAAAGCTTATTAGTTATAATATTGGTGTATGTGTGTGGTTGTCTGCTAAGGCACTTTTACTGATTTTAGTGTATACCTGAATAGAAAGATGTCACAATTAAAAAACAATTACATTAAAAACCCCATAAAATAAACAATATTAACAGTATTTGTATTTAGCTGTACATGCCAAATACATTTTAAAATCAGTAATTAGTAACTTGAATGCATTTAACATGTGATTTGTTTTATATATTTACAAGGAATAGTTGCTGTTTGAATAGGTTTTATTTTTGTGTCATATGTTTTATAAATAATATTCTTTCCATGATAAAAAGTTCAAAAGGACACCTAAATGGATCCATGGCTTTTGTATGTCAAACATCTGTGAGTGATTGAAAACATTACATTGTGTATGTGCTGCTAATTGGAGAGTAGTCTGCATGTCAGTGGCAGGTTTCTTCTCTAAAAACTTAAGACCAGGTATTATCATTACCATGTGATTGACATCTAATAACTGATAGATAAACAATTTTCTCTCTCTCTCTCTCTCTCTTTCTCTCTCTCTCTCTCTCTCTCTCCTCTCTCTCTCTCTCTCTCTCTCTCTCTCTCTCTCTCTCTCTCTCTCTCTCTCTCTCTCTCTCATTTAACAGTAAAGTTTGGGTGGGTTTTAAAAAATTATTGTTTAATGACACCACTAGAGCAAATTGCTTTATTAATCATTGGCTATTGGATGTCAAACATTTGTTAATTTGGTAGTTACATAATGAGACTGTATTACAATTACACCAAATAAAACATGGGAGTTTTTTTTTAAATAGCCCTCATTCAACTATACTTACTTTAATGATATTGAATTACCCAGATGTACACAACATTAATGTGAATGAAATTAGTTCTGCAGACTGAGGATTGCTTACTAAGCCACATGGAGGTGTTAATAACAGAGATAACAGTAAATTTAAAATTTCCGACAGCCTTGTGTCATTCTGACATTGTACTGAAAGTGTTGTGTTTTGTTTTGAGACATTGCCTGTAGGATCTACTTCCTGAGCTGCCAGCTCTGGCATGTTGCATGGCTGGACGACAATGGCTAGCCTCCACTAACACCGGTGTGTTACACCACAGGCCCGTAATATCACACAGGATGGCATAACACTGGTCCAGTGCCCCGTTTGTTCAGCCTGTTTACTGACCCGACTGGGACAAACCAACACTGGACATACCAGACATGGGTAGCCACCAAACACCATGAGTCATAGCTCTATAAACTGACAGCTCCTATAATGGATGACGTTGGGTTGGGATCATGGGCCCCCAGGTTAGGTAACTCTAGATAACAGAGGTCAGCCTTGGCGACCTCTGTGTCCCAAGTTGAGGCCACATAACCATCAATGGCCCCAGGCCAGTGGTGATTAAGGTTAGGCGGGTAACCTATATTTAGTATGAATAGGTGGGTTTTTTCACAATACACAAATTAAAGGTCCTGGGGTTCGTCTTGGTGATGTTCAATCAAGTGTGGAGATAAAAAAAAAAAAGTTGAGATGGCCTATGTTCAATTTGCTTGTAGTTTGTTAACAGTTCATGAACACTGTATTACGTGGTTCTTAATGTACTTTAGGTTTGTTTAGTAATTAATGAACACTGCATTTTGTGGCTCTCAATACAGTTGTGTTTTCCCAGATGAACACTGCATTGTGTGGAAGACTGCATAAACGCAGAGAACACCAGAGTTCATCGGAGGCCAGCAGATAAATGTGCTTGCAGTAAGTTCACTGAACCTGCAGTCTCTCCACTGATTGGTCACTTGGTTGCCTCACAGTATGCAAGTGGCGTTGTTTTTAATGTGTATTATGCAGCACACTTTTTGACATGGCTGCCCTAACATTGCAATTATAAATGAATCCATTGAAAATAAATGCATAGGTTTTGGGGGGGTAAATTTTGTTCCTTCGTTTGTTCGTGTGTGTGTGTGTGTGTGTGTGTGTGTGTGTGTGTGTGTGTGTGTGTGTGTGTGTGTGTGTGAGTGAGTGAGTGAGTGAGTGAGTGAGTGAGTGAGTGAGTGAGTGAGTGAGTGAGTGACTGGTGTTGGAGTGAGTGTGGACTGATTATGCCGCTATATGCCAGCAGTAGTCCAAGGATACTGGGGATCTGAGGCCAGATCCGATTTCAGTGTTGTACACCGGCCAAGGAACCATGGCATGGACAAAACCTGCAGTCTTCTGTCTGGCTGCTGAAGCATGTCACCAGGATGTAGGTTCTGTCTGCAGCAAGAGGGTTTGGCTCTCAGTTAAGATAGAAAATGGAAAGGAATAAAGTTTATTTTGTTTAACAACAACACTAGAGCACATTGATTTATTAATCATCGGCTATTGGATGTCAACCATTTGGTAATTTTGACATTGTCTCAGAGGGGAAACCTGTTATATTTTTCGATTAGTAATAGCAAGTGATCTTTTAAATGCACTTTCCCACAAACAGGAAAGCACATACCGTGACCTTTGACCAGTTGTGGTGCACTGGTTGTAACAGTGAAAAAGCTAATCAGTTGAATGGATCCACTGAGGTGGTTCAATCTTGCAACACAAGCACCTCATGCGAGCACTCAACCAACTGAGCTAAATCCCAGCCCTCTCATTTTAAACTGCAGCCATTTGGTGTCTAACATGGTTATTGTGATACTTTGTTGAACAAGATTTGCTGCTACCACATAAGCTATACTTGTACCAAAATCCAGCAAAGGATATTCTGTTTCCTGTGGATAGGACAGAACATATAGCTTTTGATGATGGGGTATCTGAGGTGGGTGTTAGCATTCTAATTTTATAATGCATGAGGGAAACATTCTAATATTTTGACCTCAAAGACTTAAGTGGTTAACTACAACTTTAAAAAGTCGTATAGTTGTTGTTTTTAATATATATATATAATTTTTATTTGCTCCTTAGTCAACTTTAATTATTACCTGGTCTTTTCAGTCCATCTTTTATTATTTCCTCGGGGTTTTTTTTCCCAATCATTAACACTGTATATATATATATATATACCAAAAAACACTTGACTTTCTTGTTGAGATAATTGTGCATTATTTATGATACCACGGGGTAAAAATACTTATGTATCTTATTGATTTAAAGACATACAAGTGAATTCTTCTAGGTGATAGATGACCTGGTTGCCACAGCCATGCCGTCTAGTGAAATTAGCATGATCAGAAATGATCCACTCTGTTTAAATTTAACTTAAATCGGGGGGGGGGGGGTGTCTCTTCAGGAAATGTAAGAAATAGAACATTAATACTTACTTTGTGTCCATCAGATGCCATTTATCTACCAGATTCCCATGTAGTGTTCTCTATTTAAATATAAAGATAACTGAAAATACCAAATATTGTTGTTACAAAACATTACTATGGTCTTAAAAAGTGATGTTCAACTGGTGACTTAGAACAGAATTTCAAAGGAAAATTGCATTAATATGTGAATAAATATATTTATACAACTAATATTTTCTGTTTCATATTAGTCTTTATTTTTAATTTTTTCATTTATTTTTAAAAAGCTTTTACAGCCAATAACTATAATCAGTAAAAACAAAACATCACAGACGGACATTGACCATAAAATCGGGTTTTTGTTTTTTAAAAGATTGCCCTAATACCTGTAAAGAAATCATGGCTATTATGTGCTTTTGAGAAAGCTTAACTTTTGTGCATTAATGTATGTATCCTTTTCCATTTTTCAAGAGCCAGTTTTGTTGTGACTTGCTTTTAATCTCCACAAAAGCCAATAATTTAATGTCATTTTTACTGTATTAATATAGCAGGAATGGACAATAGAGGGACACAGATCCATTTTTTTTTCAAAGACAGATTTAGTTTTCTGTTGTAGGTTTACATCACACTAATTAAAATATGTCATGTTGAAGGGGATATTCAAGAAGCAAGGCCAGGATTCTTCTTTGTACCAAGTAGTGATCCAGTTCAAAGTTCCGGCTGGTTGTTTGGAACATACAATAATCTATTTTATAAATATTTGTTCGTTATTGTGTTTATGGAAAACAGTTTTCTTTATTCTCTGTGTAATCTAGTTACAAGATTTATATTAATATAAACAAAATTGAACATAAACTTTGTTTTTAAAGTTATTGATACATTTCAAACATGTATGACATTGTTACGGTACAATACTTCTTCAGTGTGAAAAATTAAAGGGTCATGTTCCTTTCTCATAGAGCATTTTTTCACAAGTAAAAAGATATGTTATTTACATATTCTTAAAATATTAATGTTTATCCAATGTGTGTCTAGTTAGCTAAATATTTGTAGTAGTTTAACCATCCAGCAATTTTGTTTGAATTAAAAATATAATAGAATGTAAAATCCTGTTTGAATTATCAGTATCACAAACCATTAGATGAGCAGAAATTTATTGAATATACAGACATTGATATTCAGTGCCAGAAAATGTAATTGATATGTAGTTTTAATTGTTAAAAAAATATATCTTAGTTGGAAATATGTTGGAATAACTACAAAGTCAAGAATATCTCTATAATTGTAAAACTAAACTTTATTAAATGCTGAAGGTTTTTTTAAGTTCAACTGACCTAAAAAAAATAATCCCAATTCCAGAAACATGATAAACTAGAATTCTTCTGTGTTGACTTGCAAAAATCAAACTAAATAGTGTTTTCTTAGGCCTTATTTTATTCAAAATAGTTTTTTTTTTTTTTTTTTTAAACTATCAAAAAAAAAGAAGCTATTTCGCCTAAAGCTAAAATAATGGATCAATCCAACATTTTGTAAAATATTTTATGACCAAACGTCTTGCTGCAGGAAATGTTTAAAGTACTCTGTTAAATGCTGAAACATACATCATCATAATATTTAAATTATTTAAGTGTTTTGTTTTGTTTTTTAAATATTTAAATTTTGTCATAGGGCATCTTCTGTATTTCCTGCTAGTGAATTGTGTTTTTGTACGGCTCTTCCCTACTTTTCAGCAGCACACTACAAGCAGTGAAATACTAATTCCCCGAGCTTAGTGATGAAAAAACGCAAGTTCTGTAGTTAAAAGACGTATCGGCTGACATGATCACATTTTTGGCACTAATCCTTGCAGGAATGAATGAACAGATCTACAGAGCGCTCCAGTATCTGGATCTAGGTCAATGGAGGGAGAAGTTTAACACTGATATTGCACATGTACACCTCTGTCACTAAACAGGGCCAGTGAACTAAATTAGGAGGGGGAGGGGGCACAAAACTTCTAAAATTTTAGTTATTGCAAAGATCTTGAAAAAAAAGTCCTTAATAGAATGAGCAAAAATAAAAATAAAATACACGTTGAATGTTCATAACAGCTATTAACATGAACTATACATAATTAAACTGTGTTCTGTTAAGACAGGTGGCATCTTAAAGGTTAACTTTATAAAATTATTTAAAATGATTAACTATGAGCTGTTTAAATTTATTTTACTGTATGTAGTAAATAGTGTTATGAATGCGTGAGATTTCTCATGTTATATAGTGTCGTATATTGCCGGTTTGATGGAAATGGCTGGATTAAAACTCATGGAAATTAAGAATATTTACAGTCTATTTTTGTGCACTTTTTGGTGAGGTGTGGACAACCATCACAAGTGAAAAGCGATTTTTACAGGTGTTTTGGCATTTCGTTGTAAAGAACACTGTCAATAACCTGTAAACTACCGATCAATGATTTTTATGTGTGATCGCTGGATATTTTTAAAAGATTTTTTTTTTTCTATTATGTATAATGCGCACCTCCATTTTTAGCCTGTATTTTTTGGGGAAAAAATTTGCATAATACATGGGGAAAATATGGTAAACCATAAGCTGGGCTATCATTAATAAACATTCACTTCCTTGTATTAATTATCGATAACATTGACAAGAATCAATTTGTGGTATTGATCAACTATCTTTTTACACTTGCACCCAGTTTTTAATTGTAGAACATGGATATGTAATTTGTGTGTGCGACAGGCTATATCAATAAACTAAATCTCTGCTTATGTTTCACTGACCACCTGCTCCAACAAAACTGTGGTGCAATTTTATTTTATTAGAAGTTATTGAGAAAAAAGACATGTTTAATGGCTGCGATTATAAGAGATAAATCGGTGCATGATGTTGGAATAAGTATTACGTGATTTATGGCTTAAGTAAATGTGCATTATGTGATCAAAGTTCAGGAACACCACTGGAAAATGTACATAGGCAGATCTTTGGCATCAACTTTCAGAATTAAGTGATTTATTTTGGTTGCATATTAACTGACAGTTTTTCATCCTTTCGCCGACTGGGTTTATGGCTAGTGGATCTTTGGATTAGTAGGTACACCATATACATGCAGCTTTATTGCATGTTTCTGCCACCTAGGTGTTGATGCAGATTAAGTGCAGTAGTACGCAATTTGACAAATATCAGGGTTTAAAAAAAAACAAATTGGTGCATTGAAGGTCAGTATCACAATACATGTAGGTAGAATTTTTGTTTTGTCTGCTCTGATTTTGTTAAAACGTTAACAACACCACTAGAGCACTGATTAATTAATCATCGGCTATTGTATGTCAAACATTTGGTAATTTTAACACATAGTTATCAGAGGAAACCCGTTTTTTTCATAATGTAGTAAGAGATCTTTATATAAGCACTTTCCCACAGACAGGAAAGCACATACCATGTCCTTTGACCAGTTGTTATGTACTGGTTGAACGATACAAAACCCAATCAGCTGAATGGATCCACCAAGGTGGTTCGATCCTACAATGCAAGCACCTCGCGCAAGCACTCGGCCAACTGAGCTGAATTCTGCCCCTCTCTGATTTTGAAGCCAGTCATAAATCTACATAGTCCTACCAGTATCTGTTTTTGGAAAGTTGTTTATATCCCATAATTCTTCACAAAAATCATTTATGATTATTAAAAAACTGATTTGGTGGCTTCAGATTCAAATAAACAACATGGACCGAATTTACAAAGCCTGTTTTTCTTAAACGCAGGTGTTTAAGCCTTGTAAATGAATGTAGTTACATGTGTGTAAGACATAAACAGGCTTTGTAAATTTGGACTCATTTGTCTAACCATGGTACCTAATATTGCGTTCTTTCTTTTTAAAAACCGGCCTCAGTGGCGTCGTGGTTAGGCCATCGGTCTACAGGTTGGTAGGTACTGGGTTCGGATCCCAGTCAAGGCATGGGATTTTTAATCCAGATACCGACTCCAAACCCTGAGTGAATGCTCCACAAGGCTCAATGGGTAGGTGTAAACCACTTGCACCAACCAGTGATCCATAACTGGTTCAATAAAGGCCATGGTTTGTGCTATCCTGCCTGTGGGAAGTGCAAATAAAAGATCCCTTGCTGCCTGTCATAAAAGAATAGCCTATGTGGCGACAGCGGGTTTCCTCTAAAAAACAGTGTCAGAATGACCATATGTTTGATGTTCTATAGCCGAATCGATAAGATAAAAAATCAATGTGCTCTAGTGGCGTCGTTAAATAAAACAAACTTTACTTTTTCTTTTTAAAAATTAATACTGATTTACACTGCTTTCATAAGTCTTTTGTGATTGGATTCAAAATAACAGTAACTCTTAAATCATAAATATTGATGAAATATGTTAAAAAATATATACAAATCCAAGTTGGATAAAATGTTTTACAAAAAAACCTTACAAAACACAACTGATCATTTGTTAATGTTTATGAAAAAGCATAATAGAAGCAAACAAACTTTGCTAGGCATGGGGAATTGATGGGGACAACCTTTGCAGGCCAGGTAACACCAAGCCATCAGAGGGGTATGAGGGGAGGGATACTTCTCCTGGAAAGTTGACCATCAGATACAGTGAAATTCAAAACTCACTGCCACCACAGTAATGTTCAGTTAACAAGGAGTAGGTTACAGTTGCATATATTCTTTAGTACCTTTAAAACGTATGTGCAGAATAAGGACAGGATATGGGGAAATTTACCAAAACCATATAACAACAGGTTTTGGAAAAAGTATAGGCAAGGTTCTAAGAAGCCAGTAAGATGCAGAATATTTCAATGTAATTCACAATCTTCTATTATCTATAACTTTTTCTCTCCCCCCCCCCCCCCCCCCCCCCCCTTTAAAAAAAAAATCCCAACTGCAATTTTTGTTTTTCCATTTGGTTGAAGATTTTCTCCATTTCACATTCCCCAGACAGACTTGACTGCCTGTGAGTTAATTTTGGATTTTATTACATAGTAGACAGCAGGAAAGTGTGAAGCTTCGTGATTTCGTCCAGGCATGATAATGTATTTCACATACTTGCAGTGATCACTGAGACTTGCTCCCCATACTTTTTAATAGATAAAAGAGTTTAATTGTGTGACTAAAAATTAAATCTGTAAATGTTGAATGTAACCCCTTAAGACAGTTATTGAACTTTTTGTTTTAATTGTAAACTGACTTGATCAGACTTGAAGTGGTAAAGTGCTCACTTGATGCACGGTTGGTTTGGGATCGATGCCCATCAGTAGACCCTTTGGACTATTTCTCATTCCAGCCAGTGCACCACAACTGGTGTATTAAAGACTGTGGTATGTGTATCCTGTCTAGGATAGTGCATATAAAAGATCCTATTCCTACTAATGGAAAAATGTAGCAGGTTTCCTCTCTAAGACTATATGTCAAAATTACCACATGTCTAACATCCAATAGCCGATAATTAATAAATCAATGTGCTCTAGTGGTGTCAATACACAAAACAAATTTTAATCAGACTTCTGCAGTAGTGCAATCTCCAGAATTTCACTTTTAATGAAACGTCGACACGTTTGATTAGTTATTTGCTGGTAGGCATGAAATATGATGTTAGTCGTAACATTAAAGTCTAACATTTTCTGTGCACAAGCAGAATGGTGGTGATCGATCTGTTGGTAAGTGGGCGGGACATAGCCTAGTGGTAAAGTGCTTGCTTGATGCATGATGGATCTTGGATCGATCCCCATTCATGTTGGTCTAATTCTGGTTACAGTCAGTGTTCCAGAATTGTATTATCAATGATGGCTATGGTATGTACTATCCTGTCTGGAATGGTGCATATGAATATTTTTAAAATATGTTTTCCTGCTAATAAAAAAAAGTAGCCTATGGAATCAATAGTGGTGGCAGTGGATTTCCTCTCTCATTATCTGTGTGATCCTTAATCACGTGTCTAATGCCATAAAAGCATAAATAAAAATGTGTTGAATGTGTCGTTAAGTAAAACATTTCTTTCTTCAGTCTTAAAAACATTGCCTTGTGCCTTTCCTATATGACCGATTCAGGAACAGCACTAAGCTTAAATACATTGCCTTTAAAAGATCATTTCTTAAGCTAGTCTTATTGGTATAATGGTTGAGCTATCAGACTTGACTGGGAGGTACTGGATTCACATTCCCCCACCCCAGCCCCTCCTGGTACTGACTCCCATATGGACTGAGCTTTAATAACTCAATGTGGAGGGCCATTACAATGACCTCTCAGAAGTTGTGTGCACCCAGTATGGCATGCTTGAACATCACTTGGATATATACACCTGGAAATAAGTCTGCAGCAGATGGACACTGGTCCTTGAATATGATGTAAAGTAAAGGAATGTTTTACCGTCACATTTACATTATGATGTCTCATCACAGACTCTTGGGTGTTAGGCTGTTTGATATGTATCTCCGTGGCATTGCTGGTCTCCGGGTTATAGGGGTAACGCTCCACAGATCAAGCCTGTTACAAACGAATGTCTTGTAAAGCTGCCTTCAGCAATTCATAATTCAGCAATTACATTACAGTGGCTCACTGAATGAGCTATGCTTTTCCACAGTGTTTTTTAACCCCTTCTAATGTGTTTGATATGTCATCTGTGAACTGCTGTACTTCTCGTCTGTTCATTTCTAGTGAAAAGAAGAAAAAAAACATTGATGAACTTGAATGATTTTGGTCAGGTTTTTTCTTTAGTTAGAGCCTAATGCATCAGGTTGTGTT
The DNA here is from genome assembly GCF_016097555.1 of Gigantopelta aegis. Classification (NCBI taxonomy): domain Eukaryota; kingdom Metazoa; phylum Mollusca; class Gastropoda; order Neomphalida; family Peltospiridae; genus Gigantopelta; species Gigantopelta aegis. The sequence goes on along the minus strand of NC_054702.1, from coordinate 105,186,890 downwards.
TTTGTATTATTAATTTTTAAAATGTTAGTTTAAACAGTTCTTGGTAGAAACTGGTTTTTCTACTACAGTGAAACCTCTCAAAACCCGCACCCTCTGTAAATGGGTATTCCTTCAAAACCGGACATTTTTCACAGACCCTTTTTAAATTGCAGTATAGACGAGAACCTCTCTAAACCAGATACCTCTTAAACCAGACATTTTACTTGGTCATGAAGGTGTCTGGTTTAGAGGAGTTTCACTGTATTTCCATTTTATTTTAAAACTATTTTTATATTTTATATAATTGTCATCTCATCTTCCCTAAAGCAAAACAAAATATATATTTATATACATGTATTGCTACAATTTGCTATTTTTGGCATTTTAAGTATTTCATAAAAAATATGTTAACGCTTTTACTGTACCATAAGGCCAGCATGAAAAAATATATATATTGGCTGATATGTAACAAATATTTAATAATTAATTAAAAAACAAAAACATGTTTGAATTGCTACTAACAGTTGAAATGATGTTATAAATCAATAATGGCCTAAAGTTTTGCATATTTACATACACATTACTGGAAAAACACAAAAGAAAACAATGTTAAGAACCAAATTTACAAAAGCTGATGATCCTCAATCTATTTTAGATGTGTTTTAATACTTAAATGTGGACAAAATACACCATGTGCTCATGGGCTAAACACCTGCACTAATCATAAACTATTAAGTATACAGGCCTCTAAGAACGGTAAATCTGCATGACCCATTTATCGGTTACCCAGAAATAAATTTATGTAACACATTTCCTTTTTGTGTAACCAGTTATATCCATGTAAATGGTTCTCGAAATTTTGCACAGTTTCCAGTGTCGTGAGTATAGACAGCTGTTTGGGATGTTACACACCACTAACGGATAAATATCTTTCATAAATTCAGCTGTAAATGTTTGGGTGGATTACAACAAACCAATCTTTTTAAAGTTGCAGACCCTACGTGAAAATGAACAATAAGTTTGGTTAACACATCTGGATAAAGTTGCAATAAAGTGACATTGAAATGGTGAAATACTCTCTAAAATAGACTAAAATATAACCATTTCGTCTCAGAGATTTTCTAACCAATACATTGTAACTAAAAATTAATCTAAATGATCAAAAATGGGGAACTAATAGTGAAAAATATATTATAGTGTTTTAAAAAACCCAGAATCCATCACTAATCGCTAAACTTTGAAAACAGTATAATATTAATGTAAGTTGTTTTGTTGAGTGGGTAATTTCTGTGTTAAGTTCACATTTTACCTGGCTAAAGTCGATTGAGTCTGGGATCATGAAATATTTTTCTCATTGTTGCATGAGCCGCAAACAAATTCCGAGATTGAGACTTGCTCCCAAGTATGGTCGCAGAAAATGTCCGATAACCTCTGAAATCCAAAATCTATTGAAAGTCTGTCATCTTGTTTATTCTTAGATTGACTGGAATCTTGTTGTCATGTTAAGATGCAAATGTGGAATTGCTTCAGTTTGTGGGGAAATGTGTAAAAAATAAACAACTTTGAACAGTCCTAGCTTAAAATTCTACTGGCTATCCAAATGGTGATTAGTTGATTCAACACACTTACACTTTAAGTTTAGGAATCTCATTTCACTAACTCGGGACTGACAGTGTTGTAAAATAATAATAAAAATGGATCACATTAAATTTGAAAATTCTAGCAAATTAGCTAGTACTATATCCAATAGACAGTAGTTTTACTTTTGTTATATCGTGTGTCTCTTACCATTAAATAGTAATACATTTTTTAAATTATTAGTTTACTATGTTTTTATTTATTTCATATTAATTTATATCAAATTTTTATATTATGTTTACCAAATATATTTACATATAATTGCTATCCAAATTAAGTAATAAATAGTAATTTATGACATTACACAATATAAAAATATATTTATAAAAAAATAGTATCACATTCAACTTCTATGGGTTTTGTTATTTAGTAAAATTAATATAATTTAGTAGAAATGTTTGTTTTTACGATTATTTAAAAATATGTGTGTATGCTTATATTTATGAATATAATGGTTTTAATAAATGATATATATTTGTTTTGTTTCTATACACTGAAAGCTGTCTAAATCGGATAACATCAGAGACCTAGTATATATCTCATTTAGACAATAGCCGGTGTTTAGAGGGTCACATTTAAAACATTTAAATGTTCGATACCATGAAACGGCCGGTTTTGACAGGATTTCGGTTTGTTCATGGTCCGGTTTAGACAGGATTTCAGTTTGTTCATGGTCCGGTTTTGACAGGATTTCGGTTTGTTCATGGTCCGGTTTTTACAGGATTTCGGTTTGTACATGGTCCGGTTTTGACAGGATTTCGGTTTGTTCATGGTCCAGTTTAGACAGGTTCACTGCACTTATTTTAAATTTTTATATAAAACATTTTGTAATAAATAAAATATATTGGTGTTTTGTTTAGAACATTTTAATGACAATTGAGTGAAAAATATATGTGTATATTCCTTTGATTGTCATAGATGCAATTTTACAAACAAAATGAGTTGCTAACACAAATAATCTTGATAGAAACAATATTTCATAACCAGAGGTGGAATGGCACATCCTTTTCGATGTCATGGTGTCAGTAATTGTCTTGTCCCATCGCCCTAATTATGTGGGATCGTAATCATAACAAAGTAAGGAAGTTATTGTGTGTTTGATCGTGCTGATTGTTTCTGTCATCAAATACCTCGCAGAACAAGACCACTGTACACCTAGCCCACTACTTCCTTGTTACGTCAGTGAGGCTGCTGCTGTTACGCGACCAACACTGGGATCAATAAGCCAGCTGCATACCGGCTAATGGACTCGTCCCTGCACTGTGGACAGGCTGTGTGAGTGTGTGAGTGAGTGAGTGTGTGTGTGAGTGTGTGTGTGTGTGTCTGCAGACCTCTGGGGGTAATCTTGCGTAACGTGCCGTTTGCTGAGCTGATGACCTTTAACAATTCACAGTCCCATCCGAGTCACGGGGGCTGTGCGGTGATTGGCTAGTTGCTGGGTACATGTATATTGACCAGTAAGGCCAGTCTGACAAGTTGGCTTGCTTTGGTCGGCTGACGGCTAACTATAAATAATTGACCGCTTTTGTGCTCTCTTTTTCTTTTTTTTCTTTCAGTTTTTTTCTTCTTCTACATGTCTTGTTGTCCACAGAAAGCCTTAAGCCGTGTTGCCAGTAATGATGGTTGATGTTGCCTTGTTATGTCACACTGTGTGTTGTTTGGAGAAGGTGGATAAACAAATGCTACATAAGAGCTAGGAGTAGGCCACTGTAAGGACAAGCTATTTAACTGTTGTATCAACTCTTAAATTAGCCACTAATCCTTGTAGGTTTTGCACAAAGGGGGACAACTGCTGATAACTGGATGATGGCCCAAACAAACAATGTGCTTTGAAAAATAAATCCAAGTGTTTGTCACTCATTGATGAGAATTGGAGTTAAAGCTTTCAATTTTGAGTTAATGGTTTCAGTTTTGGAGGGGATTTTTTCTTCTCTCTTTTCCTTTTTCTCTTTAAATCACTCACAACATTAGTTCATGTATTTTTTACTCTTCTACTCCTACGACAGGTCTCTAAATTATTAAAGAATTTGGTGGTCATGACACACCACCTCATTAGCTGAAAATATAGACATAATATTCTGATCTATGTTATGGTAAGTCTTTTTTCTACATAAAATTATGCTTGTATGCAGGTTCCTTTATATCAAATCAATGTCCATTATCAATAATGTTAACATGTTCTAATAAAACTGATATAAGCAACATATTAACCCACATCTAGGTAATACGCATTTACTAATTTACCCATTTTTGTTGAAGTCGAAATAGGACTTCATCATTATATTTTGTTGTTGAAATGGAAAGCAATAGGCTAAAACCATATTGATTTAGTTTCCACTCATCTCCTATAGTATCCACATTGTATGCATACAGTTATTTGCACATACAGCATTAACTGTGTTTGCAAAACAAAACAAAATTGCACCAATCTTTGAAATGATATCGGCATGAGAAATATTAGTATCCGTTTTACATGCGTTGCTAATTATACTTGTGTTTCACAAAATGTGGTATTTAAAGAGTAAGAGATTCTTCTGAAGTAGTTTAAGTGATTGTTTTGTAAGTGCTGAATGTTCAGTACATTCTTTGATTGTTTTATGTTCCATGTGTTTATTTAAAAAAGTAAAAAAAAACACTGCTTGTAGACGGGTGTTATGTAACCCAGCGGTAAAACACTCACTTGATAATGCAGTCGGTTTGGGATCGATCCCCGCCGGTGGGCCCATTGGGCTATTTCTCATTCCAGCCAGTGCACCATGACTGGTATATCAAAGACTGTGGTATGTACTATCCTGTCTAATGGAAAAATGTAGTGGGTTTCCTCTCTAGGACAGTGTCAAAATTACCAGTTGTTTGACATCCAATAGCCGATGATTAATAAATCAATGTGCTCTAGTGGTGTCATTAAATAAAACAAACTTTAAACAAACGTTTTACTTGTAGACATGTCAAAACCAAAATCCCTTCTCTTGCTATGATACATGTTCACATATAGATGACTTACATGCCAGGGGTAAGTTCAGCCTGCTGTTTGTTGTTTGTGTTCACTAGACTGGTTTATACACTGCACAGTAAACCGATTACCACTTGGGAAACCAGTCAAAATAGTTTTAAAATGTTTTGTGAAAAATGTCTGGCCAGTAGCATGCTATCAAAACTTAGTATCTCTTTCTTTTCTATGTCCCGCCCCCATGCTTTCCAGTACCGTAATTGACAAACAGAATGTGGTTCGGTAGTAGAGCACTTGCTGCACATGAAATGATCCTCGGGTCAAACCTCCTGGTGGACCCTTTCAGTTGTTTCCCTTTATAGAGACCTACAACTGTTATATCAAAGGCTGTTGTATGTGATGTCCTGTTGTGAGAAAATGCATATAAAGAGATCCTTTGTTGCTAATTGAAAAATGTAGACAGTTTCCTCACAGACTTTGTGTTAAAAAATTATCAAATGTTTGACATACAGCAGCCATTGATTATTAAATACATTTGCTCTGGTGTTGTTATTAAACACAACAAATTTTAACCTTAACTTTAACCATTAATGGTCCATGATTGGTGTATGGACAACTATGCTATATGTGGTATTTGTAAAAGACAACACTTTCCAAGCCCGTAGGAAGCCCAAAATTATTACTAAGGCCTATTTGGACTCCATACATGGAGGATATGAGATATAATGCCCCCTTCCCCTGCCACACACACGTTTCAGTGACATTATATTTCGAACAGGGTTAATGAAACCATGGTATATTTGTTACACTTGCTTGGGGTTTTGGGGTTTTTTTAAATTATTATTCTTTTTCTTTTTTTAGATTAAATATCAGGCCACCTATTGGTTAGACCAAAGTCTAAGCAGCTTTAATACTTTCTACATCTCCCTCCTCCATCATTATGCAAAACAAAAATGTAAATAATGCCCTCTATTCCAATACAAAAAGAAATTACATGAAAACCCAACCATGCATTTCAAATTTAAAAAAGAACAGCAGCAGAATAAATAATTGTATGTTAAATATGATCATTTGTGGAATGGGCCTAGCATACAAAAGAAATATAACACCACTTTCAGGAATATATATTAATAACACTGAAATTATCTGCTTTATATTCATTTAAAAGTACATTTAAAAGTACATTTAACAGTTGGAAGTGATTAGCGCTTTGTTCAGTTGTGAGACTTGTCTTCGGATAAATACATTTTTATATCCTCCGGGATTTCTATTGAAAAAAAGGTGTAATGTTTCTTTTGTGTGTTAGTATAAGCTGTGCTGATCAGTTTGGGCATGAATCGGCCGACTGACCACACTGACCACATCAAGTACAGTCAACTGACCATGCTGACAACATCAAGTACAGCTGACTGACCACACTGACTGACCATGTCCACACTGTACAGTTAATTATCTCTTGGTGACTGGTCTAAGGTGTTTAGTTTACCATATCTCATAGGTTAGGTAAATGTCATAGTAGTGTATGCGACAACATATTATCCAGGATCATGGGGTAAATTGGCAGTTAAACTCAAAAAAAAAAGAGAACAAAAGTTGTCCTTGTTTTCCATTCAATGTGCCCTTTCAGTATGTGGAAAAGATTGTCTATTGCTGTCCCTGGTGTATTTTGTACTGCCACCCTATTATTTTAGCCTAGTTACTGCCCTGATACGCAGCTAAACTGTACATTCCAGCCCTGTGGTTTGAAAGATCCACCAGGGTCCAGTGTAATTCATTACACCCTAGGGGGACCCACAGGATGATGTCCCATTATAAATTTGTTTAGTTTGTTTTGTTTAATAATACCACTAGAGCGCATTGATTATTAATCCTCGGCTATTGGATGTCAAACATTTGGTAATTTTGACATATAGTCTTAGAGAGGAAACCTGCTACATTTTCTCATTAGAAACAAGGTTTTTTTAATATGCACCATCCCACAGATAGATGAGCACATAACACAACCTTTGCTATACCAGTCATGGTGCATTGACTGGAACAAGAAATAACCCAATGGGCCCATTGACGGGGATCGATCCCAAACCGACCACACATCAGGTGAGCACTTTACAACTGGGCTAAGTCCCACCCATCCAATTAGAAAATGTTATATACAAAACATGGGTGCATAGGACAGAGGCAGCTGCTGTTGAAATCCAGTAGCACTAGGACAAACTCCCACCTAGAGAAAAACAAACCCATTAGAACTAGGACAAACTCACACCTAGAGAAAAACAAACCCAGTAGGACTAGGATAAACCCCCACCTAGAAAAAAACTAACACAGTAGGACTAGGACAAACCCCCACCTAGAGAAAAACAAACCCAGTAGAACTAGGACAAATCCCCCACCTAGAGAAAAACAAACCCAGTAGAACTAGAACAAACTCCCATCTAGACAAAAACAAACCCATTAGAACTAGGACAAACTCCCATCTAGAGAAAAACAAACCCAGTAGAACTAGGACAAACTCCCACCTAGAGAAAAACAATCTTGAAATCATTATACATGTACAAGCACAGCTCAACCAATTCAATTCCCACAACAAAGTCACTTGCACAGAATACAAAAACCAATTAACAGCCTTCGGGGTTTCAGATCCTGTCCATCTCCAAGGTCTGTGTAGTGTCTTCATCGCAGGAATAACACCCAATTAATATTTATTTTTCAAAAAAAGTCTCTGAATGGATGAATTCATACCTTGCATGGGCACTTAATCCCTTCCCTTTTTATTACACTGTGTTGCAGCTACAGCATACAATAAAACCATTTATTACATAATATACAAAATATACATAATACAAAACAACATATATTATCTTGATCCTGAGAATATCATCTAATTAAACAAAAAAATCAAGATAATTATCATTGATAATTTCATTTCATTCGAATATTCTTTAAGATGTCAGCATAATGATTCTCTAAAATTGTGAGAGTTTTTCCCTTTTTAAGCTTTTTAAGTATTGGAGGTTGGTATATATGTTCTCTCTTGTTTGGGATTTGGGCATTGTAAAATTGTTCTAATGACAAGGCATAGTGTGAGGCAATTGCGTTGATTAAGGTTTGAGGTTACCATTTTACCAATTAGGTCTATCTTTTAAACATGTCTATAGAACAAGTTTAAATGTCTAAACTTGTTTCACCAACTTCGTCTAACAATTACCATGGCTGAGCTTGAGATGGAAAAAAACCATATATAACTAGAGTAAGAGACTTAATGTTTTTTCTAGATGAACAGTGTATGTATATATGTTTTATAGCATTACAACTGTTCGACAGTCAAGAGAGAGTAAAGTAAGACTAACAATACAAGTGTATACCTATTTCCTGTGGACAACCAGCCTAAGACTGGCCAGTGGTCATTGATTGACAGCCTGTTGTGTGATGACAGACAGCCCCATCTCCTCGCTGTCCAGCCCACCAGCCATGAAATGAGTGACCTCTGGTGGTCACTGCTGTTAATGTCGTGCCATGGGCTTGTCAGGGCTCACTGGACATTGCTGTTATCACCAAAATACACTGACACTAAAAAATGCTTGACCACTGGCTTTTATGTGTTGGCTAATTTCAAGATGGCAGCACACGTGAACTGTCTAGCAGAGACAAACAACAAAACCCAATGACTGAGATGCTCACAGCACACCAGTAAGTGTTTCTAGATTAGTGAAATATTCTGATAGTACAGCTAATTATGTTTTCTTTTTTGATATTTGTTTTTTGTACAATATTTATATTTTGCCTTTATTTTTATTTTTTAATATGGCTGTACAATGAAATTTGCCACTATGCTGGAAAATCTGTTTACATGATGTACATGTAACTTGGTGGTAGAATACTTTTCTGAGGTGCAGTGGGTTGTAGGATTAATCCTCTCGGTGAACCCAGTTGTTTTTTCCCATTCTAACCAGTGTTCTAAAAACTGGTATTTGTAGACACTGTGTTATGGTTACCACATTTAAATCTTAAATGCTGCTAATCACAAGTTTAATGTGCTGAGGTGTCATCAGACCCAGATTTCTTTCCTTATATGTTTAGCATACTTGTGTAACATTGCTGACTTTAAAACATGTAGTGTAATAGAAATATAATTTTTTTAAATGCATACATTAAATTTAGTTTGTGTATAAGTAAGCAATTTGTCAGTTTATAAACTTGTTTTATTTTTTGTTTTATCTTGGAATAGGTTACATTTTTGTGAGGCAGTATATGTCCCCTGAGGACTAACATTTTAATGGATTATCTGTTTATAATATATACTTAATGTATATTGAACATTTCATTTTAGTTTTACATGTAGATGGAATGGTTTTAGTCGTATAATTTTTACTGATTTCACAAATCATCGTTGAAGATATGAGAGAATTCTTAATCATTTGAGGTTTAATCATATCGGATAATGCATCAAATGATTTGCATGACTATAGATCATATTATAAACACCACACCACACCTGTTGTGTTCTGAATGGGTACCCCTATATTACATATTATATTTTATATTTATAGTAACTAAAGTATAATGTGGAAGGAAAACTATTGTTTGCAGGTTCACAATGTCATCAGTTCTATAGGATATTCAACAAAATTAATTAAGTATAAGTAGATATTTTCAGCATTGTTTTTTTAATGTGGTAAAAAACATTTGTTTACAGCTTTTTCCGTATTAGCGTTGTGTTATTTTCTCGAACTTGATAAGTTAAACAACAATTTGCAATGAACAAAATGACAAATATCGTTATCAACCAACATGTAACAAATCTTTGCTGAATGCACATGAATGCAAATTCATGCAAGATTTTTGCACATATAATATGTCACATTCCATTAAAACAATGTTTAGAAGTAATCTTTTATCAAAACTTGCTAAAACAATATGACACTAACAAAACATTGCCTAAAGTTTACTGGCCCGTAATTAATTTTGTTGAGTTTCAGTGATGGCATATAATCAACATATGAAAATACTCTTAAGTCTTTTAATGAATAATAAATTCCAAAATACAATAAATGTTTATAACAATGCTTTTACCATAAATTTGTTATATATGCATTATTCACTATTCACATAATAGTTCTGTTTTAGTTACTGAAATCTGCATGCTGTCTATTTTTCAGTGTTTCTGGAAAATCATAGACTTCTAATCATGTATGTCAATATTAATTACTATTATTAATAATATATATAATATTAATTACTGTATTAGCCAGAAATATTTTTTTTTACATCAAAGCTGTGATACTGCTGTAATTTTATAGTGTTTTTATTGTATGCTCAAATCTGGTTTGGTAACATGTCTATAAAAATCCATTTTCTCATAGTATCCAGCACTCTGTGACAGGTATGTATGCTGTCCTCTTTCTGGGGAAAAGCCACAAAAACCCTTTATTGGCAACTAGAAGAAGAAACATGGCTGTCAGAACTGGGTTTCTTCTTTCATTCTCTAGAAGCAGTTTCTTTGTATACATTAAAGGGACATACCCTAGTTTCAACCCGTGAAAATTAACACTAAGTTTAGTTAATCTACAAATCTGTAACACATTTGAATAAAGTTAAAATTGAGTAAAACATGAGCCTGTGACTTTAAAATAGTTAAAAAAACCCTCTAAAACAGACTGAAACTCGACTCCCTAAAAGTTACTTCTCAGACGCACATACGTTTTTTAAAAATATGAGAAAGGCATTTTGTGATATTAAAAACACCAAAGTGACCAAAAACATTTCAAATGTATGGAAATGGATAATCTGAACAATAAAATCTAAATAATGTCTGATTTCGGTTATAAAAAACCCCGGCTCTAATAGTAAAACATATGTCATAGTGTTTAAAAACTAGGGTATGTCCCTTTAACTCATACACCTGTTGAAAAAAAAAGAAGAAATTCCAGTTTAATGATTATTTATTTCATAAAGGCAAAAAAAATGAAGAAAAAAAAGAAAGAAAGAAAGAAAAACAGACAATAAATTAGATTTGTTTTGACTTCTAATCAACAGTATTATTTCCTACTTTAAAAGATTATTAACACCCTGTTCATACCTACCGTCTGTGGGAGTGGATATTGGAAACTGAATACTGGTACATATAGTGGATTCAGATTATGTTCATAAAGTCCATTTCAGAAATAATCACACTGATTTGTGGGGGTGGGGTAGGGGTGGATGGATTTCACCCTAAGTATAATTTTTGTGTGGGTGCTGTAATTTGTATTGCCATTATAATTTAATGATATAGAGAATATTGGAAACATTTCTCAACCCAAATCAAACACCTAGATAATTTTTCAAATAGCCATTACATATATGCATTTTACACCATATTTCCGATGTCATATAACCATAAATAAAATGTGTTGAGTGTGTCGTTAAATAAAACATTTCCTTTCCTATATGCATTTTACAATGAATAACAACAACATCACAAAAGAATATATTTCCATCTAGGTTGTGTGGGGATTTTTTAAGTTACTACTTGTAAATCTTGTTTTGTTTTCTGATAAACAAAACATAAATTTAGCAATAAAATAGTAAAAATTTCAACAAAGGCTTCTGCCCTTCAATTTGAGATGAATTGATTTTTAGTGAAAGCTGCATACAAAGGCTTTTTCCAATATATTAACTGAAATGACACTTTGACCCTCACAAAGGCTGCGGAAACCCAACTCTCTATTAATAAAGAAAAAACTCTTATTCGCATGCACTGGCTATTGTCAGCGCAGTGACCGACAAGTGACCACAGGGTGCTGGCCGTAATTAAAGTGACTATGTAAGCTGTTTTCTGACAGATGTCCAGTTTTTTGTGACCAGTCCTCACCCTGCATCCAGCCAGCTGGCCATACAACATAAAAACTGGACATTGTCCAAGATTTTTTTCTCTTTCATGCTGCGGCTATTTTTCTTCCACGCCTCACTGCACACAGACCCTGGCTCCCAGGACAACTGAAGCTGGCGTTTACCTGAGGTCAGCTGAGGTCGCTAACAGCAATGACCACATAAAGCAAACAATGACCAGACAATACCAGAAGCTACTTAACACCTTGGCTTGATTGGACCTCGGGCCACCGCTTGACCAGGGTTGACCACTTGTTGGTTGTGAACGCTGTGGGAAATAGGGCTGTCGGCATGTACCATGAGCCCGTATCGCATACTGTTTTGTCAGGATGAAAAAAAAATAACATTGTGAAAAAGAACGAAAATACAACTTGAGGCCATAACAAATGAGCTTTAGTTTAAAGGAAGTTCAGGTGACTCAGGAGTGGTGGGGATTAATTAATTTCATATTGACCACTGGCTGACCAGTCCATGCTGGAAAATGCGTGGGAAATTGTTAGTGCCAGCTAAATAACAAGATCGTGTTCATTATATTAATTTCAATTGAATAAAATGAAAATATTAATAGTCTTTATTTGGTCTGCCATTTCACAGCCTAATTTAAACAAAAATAAATTGTTTAAAGATATTACTTAATCAGTGTTAAAATAGTAGTCAGTAAAGCTGTACTTACTGGTGCGTAATTTGGGTAAATTATTATTAAGATATGCTGTCTTGTGTTATATATTCTTGTGCAAAATAAACTTGTGCAATAAATAGGAAGTGAAAACAATGTATGTGAAGTTCTGTATTTATTACATACCTTCTTTTATGTTTTACAAAAACGGTTTTTAATTTAATGTCACAACAACTCTTTGCTAAATCTATGATCAAAACTCCTTTTAGCCTAGTGGTAAAGTGCTTGCTTGATGCACGGTCGGTTTGGGATTGATTTTCATTGTTGGGCCCTTTGGGCTATTTCTCGCTCCAGCCAGTGTACCACGACCGGTCCATCAAAGGCTGTGGTATGAGCTATCCTGTCTATAGGATGGTGTATAAAGAAGATCCCTTGCTGCTAATCAAAATGAGTAGCCCATGAAGTGACTACAGCGGGTTTCCTCCCTTAATATCTGTATGGTCCTTAACCATATAACCATAAATAAAATGTGTTGAGTGTGTCGTCCTATAAAACATTTCCTCCTTCCTTTTATGGATTTACTTAACATTAAGAATCTTACTCTGCGGCAGCCTTGTGTAATGTTTCAAATATGATGTGACGTAATTTGTAAATCATAGTGGTCAGTAACTAAAAGGCTCTAACTGCAGTAAAAATAAAAAGAAATTCCCTATTTAAAAGTTCCTGTCCAGATCACACGTGTGCTATACAAAATAATTTATTACATGGTTTCAAAATGTCTTTATCACTATAGTAAGATTGAATTGGTATGTAATAAAAAATAAGTTAATTTTTAAATGTAACCTAACCACTCTTTTGTTTAATAAAAGAACAGGTTTATATTAACATTGAAATATTGGGCAGTGCTTAAGCTTGTTTTTATACAAATAGTTTAGAAAGTATATTTACTTTAAAATTATCAATAAATATTTGAACAAAAATGTGGTTTTCTTTTTCATATAATATAAAAAGTGGATCCTTTCTGTATAAGATTAATGCAGACAATTTAAATGAATTTATAGAGGCATGTGGATTTTTTCATCAATACAGTGATGTAGAGCTGTGACATTCACAAAATATCAGATTTAAACAATGATTAAATATTCAACTTTCTTCAAAGCCTGTTGGAACTTTTGCGTAAATAATTGAATGAAAATAGCATTGTAGTATCGTATATGTGTATATTGAAAAGTCTGCATTTTAGTATCATTATCAATTCACCAAAAAGCTCAGTCGTGTGCCATCTGCATTCTGTCTTTGGCTTAAATTGAAACTTTAATTTGGCTACTGAATTTCTGACCAAATGAGACAAATAATTATTTCAGTCCAGCTTAAACACAGTATTACTTTGTACTATTTGAGTAACACATATCAACATATCCAAAATGATTTTTAAATGCTCAGTTTCAACAACTGTTTAGTATGAAAAGTTAAAACACTAATGTTTGTTAAAATGTAAATTAAAATGTAGTAAAATGGCTAAATATATTCGCCATATTCAGCTTTAATTCACATTTTGCAATTGGTGAACGATAAGTTAAACTCCAAGATATACATATATAATGTATCATATATAATGTACACACACACACACACACTATATATATATATACAACTTGGTATGAAATACAGACATTATTACGCTAATTGTGAATTAAATTTGGTCTACAATTTGATGTGTTCCCTTCTTTCTTTCCATCAGTGAAATTGTGAATTGTGGGTCAGTTGACTGGTTGCAGGTCAGCCGATATAGCCAGACCTTTTTGACTGAGTCAACACGCTTACACCCTCGTATGCATCACGCCAGGCAGCTGGTCAGCCTGACCCCACACATAGCTCAGTACTGAGGCACTTGGTCCTACTAAACCTACATACATACCACTAAATAAAGCTTTGTACATACCACTAGTTTGTGTTTTACATTCGGGTTTTTTAATTCATTTTGGTTCGGGAAAAGAATCTTATATATTAGTGGTAGAAGTGATTTTATTTTATTGTTTTTGATGTTATTACTGGTGACATAGGGAAAGACGGATGGATGGGTAGTGTCAAGTCATGTATGGACATGCAGACCTGCATAAAGAGAGTATTGACAGGGAGATAAGTCCTGTTCTTTTGTCAGTGTGTTAAACGGATTAAACAAGTGCTTTGGTTCGTAGTTATACACACATGTCTCACATGGCTGCATTTCAATATTTTTTTTAAAGTGCACCCATTTCCCAGTACATTGAGGATGGAATTTTAGGTATAGACTTTTCTTTCATCATATTGCTGTTACAAAAGTGTTGTGCAAATGCATTTTGTTCTTTGTTACTAAGTATATTGCATTCTGTACAATAACAAAATTTTATTTTGTTCATTTGTGCATTTAATAACAAGACTTAAAAGGTAAAATAGCTCTGTGGTTTGCGAACTGAATTATAGACCTACCACTAACGGTACTGTTTTGTAACCTACATGCTGTTTATAAAACAACATGCCACAGCTACTGGGTTCAGTGTTCTGCTTGTTTTTTCTACCTACATCATAGACTTTTTGACCAGCCAGTACTATAATTTCTGCCTCTCTCTCAAATAATGTTTTCATTTTAACTTCTTATTTTAGCCTGTCATTTCTAAGAAAAGTCAATCAGTTCTATTCATTTATAGTAAAGCCATGCAATCTACTAATTTGTTGACCATCATAGTTTATTTTTATCACAGGAATCAAAGGAATGCTTGTCCACTAAGCTACACACTGCTGTTTCAGATGTCTTACCTCCAAATTACACACAGCTGTGTTTCGAATGTTTTACAACCAAATTACATGCAACTATGTTTCAAATATTCGACCACCAAACTACATGCAGCTCTGTTTCTACAACCAAATTACACACAGCTGTGTTTCAGGTTATCTACCACCAAATTGCACATAGCTGTGTTTCATGTTATCTACCACCGAATTACACATGGATGTTGTTTCATGTTATCTACCACCAAATTACACACAGCTGTGTTTCAGGTTATTTACCACCAAATTACACATAGCTGTGTTTCAGGTTATCTACCACCTAATTACACATAGCTGTGTTTCAGGTTATCTACCACCAAATTACACATAGCTGTGTTTTATGTTATCTACCACCAAAGTACACGTCTGTTGTTTCAGGTTATCTACCACCAAATTACATACAGCTGTGTTTCAGGTTATCTACCACCAAATTACACATGGCTGTGTTTCGTGTTATCTGGCAACAAAATACACATAGCTGTCTTTCATGTTATTTACTGGTTTATTTTTATGTTTAGTTTTAATTCATGCAGGGCTGCCCAATTTCGTTATATCATTAATAATGCTACAGCCTGTCTCGGTTATCTCTTGTATTTTGTCCTCTGCATGCCTAAGCAGTTCACTGTGTTATATCCTGTTGTCAAATACACATGCACTGCTGCCCTATATTGTCACACTAGCCGACTTCATGGTCATTTACCTGTATTGATTATTGTGTATGGTAACAGGTAATATGTCTATAGCTGCAAGTACTGTCAGAGTTACGGCTTGCACATTCAGTTTATACATTTGCTTATGGATCTCATATTGTAATGTTGGTACACATGTTCTATCAGTAAACAGATGCTTGTGCTGGGGGAAGGTTTTGGGGGGTCAAATCATTGTGCTGAAAGCCAGTCTTGGTGTTATTGTATGTATGGTGGTGGTTGTGTTGTCTTTTATTGATGCCACTGTAATCTAAGACCCCCACCTCCCCCACAAAAATTCCTGTACATAAATAATCACAGACTCCTGTTAGTTTGATAATTACATTACATACGGCTGATATGTAATTTCTGTTAATATTCTAATATCATGCTCCCTCCCTCTCTCTCTCCCCTCTGTCTGCCTGTTTGCATGTCTCTCTCTGTCTATCTGTCTGTCTGTCTGTCTCTCTCTCTCTCTCTCTCTCTCTCTCTCTCTCTCTCTCTCTCTCTCTCTCTCTCTCTCTCTCTCTCTCTCTCTCTCTCTCTCTCTCTCTCTCTCTCTCTCTCTCTCTCTCTCTCTCTCTCTCTCTTTCTCCTCTCTCCTCTTTCTCTCACACTCACTCACTTAGACATGTAGTCTGTAGTACTTCAATGACATTCACTTAAAGTATCAACAAGGAAAGGAGAAAGATAATACAGATAGAACATGGATGATTTTTTTTTACACTATATACTATTGACCAAAGCAAAGCACCACTTTTACCAAATTACTAACATACATATCCCTGCCAGAGTAGAGTGGTCGCTGTCCGATGGGTGGAATGGTGTTAATGCTATAACGAGGTCTTCAGGTGTGCAGAATGACCATATTTATCACTGTTTGTCATGTGGCCTGTCTATCACAAACCACAATTGGCAAACTGGCTGTCTTCAACATGTGTTCAGCTCATAACGGGTGATAGATGTTTTACTTACTTACTTACTTAGTTACTTGACCACATGTTGCTATAACGCCAGCTCACAATGTAGGTTAGGGCCAGTGGCCTGAAGGTTCCATTCCTGTGGTCTTATCTTCATGGTACTCTGTGTTTACTTACAATGTGTTCGCACCTTTCCTTTAGGGGAGTATTCGATTTGTTCTAAATACTCCTGTCCCAACCAGTTTTTCATGACTGGTATATCAAATGCAATGGTATGTGCTGTCCTGTCTGCTGCTAATGAAAACTGTACCCGGTTTCCTTGTAAAGACCCATTAAGTTTCAGAATTATCAACTGTTTAACATCCAGTAGCTGGTGTAAATTAATCAGTGTGCTGTAGTGCATACATGGTGTCGTTAAACAAAACAAACCTTTTTGTTTTAAATGTTTTCAAAATACTGTCATAATTTTTTATTTTTAAAATCTAAATTATTTTGTATTAAAAACAACAAAATGGAGGTTTTTTCCCCCATGTTGGTGGTATACAAGAATATTTTGTACATGCGTTACAGTATTAGAATTCTTCATTATTACATTTATTTTTAAAGGTACATGTATATAATATAATAATATATAATTAATCAAAATTAATTTGTTTTTACAGTGAATTGTATTTTATGTTGTTTTATTTATTTATTTATTTATTTATTATTTACATTTTATTCACCATTCTCAATATGAATAAATTTCTATAAAATGTCTGCCAGCTCAAATAATTACAAAAGTATCAATATATCTGACACAAAACATGCATATAACAAACTACATGTATATATATCATTTACATTTTTAAGTAACTGTAAAATTGTTCAGTTAACATTTGTGTTAAAATAAAATAAAAAATGTAACATATTTGCATTTTCCTGTTTATTATCTGATTAAATGATAAAACTTCAATTTTTCATCTGAATCAATAAATAACTTATTTTATGTCCACCTGTCTAGCTATATTGTTAAATTAGTCGTGGCTTTCCACATGCGTGATCTCATAGATTGTGTGACCACCCGTTGATTAATAATCCGTTGACCAACTTTGTGGTCACACAATGGCCAAGTAATATCTCACCATCTGTGATAAATCAATAATTAGTCCACTTATTGAAAGGCTAATTTGACCTACATTGCTGTAACACCGCAGAGAGAGAGAGGGCAACACAACACATTTATCTCGAACCCAGCTTCATTTATTCCCACCTGTCAAAGGTATACAGACCATTATTTTTTTTTGGTGTTTTAACTGCCTGTCTTGAACAGGATTCCCCAAGTGGTTTGCAGTGAAGTCCAACAATTGCCGTGATTTAATGAAGTGAAACATTTGGCCTGGAAAGCTGCATTAAAAGCCGAACCAGCCGTCATTTACAAAAAGTGCAGATATCTATCGGTCACTGACATTTTGTACTTGGCCATGGGTCAGGCGAGAAACGGGGTCACAAAAATCATATTAGATGGAAGGGCGCCAGGATTGTTGACAGCCCGTGAAGCTCATATACTAGGTACTGGGCAGTTGTCCAGCTGGAGGTTTTCTCCGTATACTGATACCCACTGTCCTGTCATTGTTACCAGTGTTCCCATTCAGATTGATTTACACACAAGAGTTGTCTCATCTTACATATAGTTTTTTCATTAAAAATCTGTTTGTTGGCTTGTGGTTATTTAAATTGTATTATATGATTTGTGTTAATGTTTTATTATATACAAACAATAAGCAGAAAAGTGAAATGAGACTACATATTAAAATGTGTTAACTAGCATGTGTTTTTTGTTTTTTAAAAAGGCAGTAACCAGTAATGGTGGATGTGTGCTTTCTTGCATATATGTGAAATCCTATTTTCTGGAATTGACATCATATATTTTAACTGTACATAATTAGAAAAGGGTGAAATTTCATACATAGAAGAATAAAACTTTCATTTAGCTAGAGAAAAACTTTAAAATAACTAACTGAATATTTATAACATTTAACTGACATTTCTGGATAGATGCATTGTTTTCCTTAATACGTAAAGACTACACACTGTTTTTTCACTCATTTTAAAAAATCTGTTTTGATGGAAAAACAAATTGAGAGGATTATGTAAATGCAAAATTATAATATTTATTTAAACAACAGTTGTGTACTAACCTACTAACAAGGTGAGTGTTCAAACACAGGGAATTAACTTCTGTGTGCATTACATCATTTATACCAAATGGTAATCGAGGAATAAAATGTTCAAAGCAAAAGGCAGTTACCCCTCAAATGCCCAATATGCTTTCTGATAATCAGTATTTTAAACATCTTTTGCTTTCCATCTTAAAGCATAGAAGTTCAAATATTACAATGAATACATCAGGGCCAACTGTTGACATTAAGGTGACCAATATTAAATAATACATGTATTGAAACCCTTCAAAACCTGACCCGTGGTCAGCCAGAATTCCATCAAATGCAGACATTTTTAATAATCTCATTTTAAGTATCGGTACAGAACCGATGTACTGTAAACTAGATACCGAGGGCTAACAACTGGACTTGTTAACTTGATCCTGTGAAAGGGGCGGGACGTAGCCCAGTCGTAAAGCGCTCGCTTGATGCGCGGTTGGTTTGGGATCAATCCCCATCAGTGGACCCATTGGGCTATTTCTAGCTCCAGCCAGTGCACCACGACTGGTACATCAAAGGCTGTGGTATGTGCTATCCTGTCTATGGGATGGTACATATAAAAGATCCCTTGCTGTTAATCGAAAAGAGTAGCCCATGAAGTGACGACAGCGAGTTTCCTCCCTCAATATCTGTGTGGTCCATAACCATATGTCCGACGCCATATAACCGTAAATAAAATGTGTTGAGTGCATCGTTAAATAAAACATTTCCTCCTTCCTGATCCTGTGTATGTCTGGTTTAGAGGGTTTCACTGTATATCTTTAAAACAAATTAATAAAATGTATTTTTTTAAGATTAGTTTATATTTACATAAAATGAGAGTAAAGTTTCTATCAGCAAAAAGTTGTCGAGAACTGCTTTTTAATCTCTAGCATTTCCTGCTATAAGGTAGGACGTAGCCCCGTGGTAAAGTGCTTGCTTGATGTGCGGTCAATCTGAGATCGATTCCCATTGGTGCTATTTCTCATTTCAGCCAGTGCACCATGACTGGTATATCACAGGCCGTGGTATGTGCTGTTCACATGATGATGCATATAAAAGATCTCTTGCTACTAATAACATGTCAGAATTAACAAATGTTTGACATCCAATAGCCGATGATTAGTAAATCAATGTGCTATTGTGGTGTCGTTAAACAAAACTAATTTTTGCTACCAGCCTGAAATAGCAGAAGCAGAAGATGTCTACCATTCCACAAAATTAATTTCAAGCCTTGTTGTTAAAACAAAATGTAGCACATTAAACATATAATAAATTGTTAACTACCAGTTTTACGGGGGTTTACCTCAACAGATGAATAATTCAGCTAAAATGAAATGACTATTGGATTTTTGTGAATTTCATTTGACATATTGCAAAATGACATTAATACTGCATTATTGACTGTTGTAGTCTTTTATGTTAATGGTGAAACCTCTGTCGGCAGTCTTTGGTCTTACGAGGCAACCCGACTATTCTTCCAGATCATTTAATAAAGTACATAATGACGTGCATAATCAAGCAGCCTGCTCACGTTTTTAAGGCCATGTTTTGATAATCATTAGGAGTCTGTTTAACACAGGGTTACCTGTACTGTGCACCAATTACTGGAGACATGAGATATCTGTAAGATGAAGCTTGACCCACTAAAGTTCTGTGTGACACAACTGTCCACCTGAGTTTGCAATTAAACCTCTTGTGGGTACACCTGAGCTCAGAGAGCAGCTCAAGTAGGCCATGTAAAAAATAAAAAATTGAGAAACTTAATTGTATGGCATTATTTAAAGGTGAAGTCTCTCCTCTTTATATTACATTATTACTGCATCTTGACCAGGGCCCCTTTCCACAAAGCGATCTTATCCCTAAGATCACCACAAGTGCATAGCTACCTTATGCACTAAGGTGATTTTAGTGCTAAGATCACTTTGTGGAACGGGACTCAGTGTTTTTACATATTAAACAAAAAAATATTTGTAAAAAATTCTTTTAAAATAGCTTTCCTTTATCTTCATATTAAACCAAACTGAAATTATTGACCAAAAAACAATTTATATTTGTGCTGGTATGAGGTATAGATTTATGTCTACAAAACGTTTAATATTAAATATAATTTATTCAAAGTTTATATTAAAATGTGGCTATGTGTCTTTGTTCACAAGTAAAATTGTAAAGACACAATTTTCATGTTCATTGGTCAGTTGGTGAATTCAGCTCAGTTTATGGCTCATGTTGTCCGTACTCAGTGACATTTTTGACACTCATGACCAAAAATATAAAATACGATAGATATTTTCCTCCGGGGCAAAAGAATTGGCAAAATTGCCTGCACATGAGAGCTATTAGCTGAGCCAAAAAAATGTTAAATAACTTTTTGCTTAGCTGATGGCTCTCGTATGCAGTACACTTAAGCAAAGTACGAGTAGTTCTGTAAAAGGTTGGCATTAAGTGTTAGTCTTTGTGTAAGGTGCAGATTCTAAAATAAACTGTATTTTAATATATAAAATAAACTGTATTTTAATATATAAAATAAACTGTATTTTAATATTAAAAAGCTCGACCAAGCACACAGTTTGTTCTAGCATGATGATAGAGGTGTTAAGAAGAACTAATGACCATTGAATTAAAAGACAAAAGCGATCATGGCTACCTGCTAGCAATGTGTATGACAATGGCATGGAGGAAATGGGTGTATTAAACTTGCATTGTCTGCTAATTCCACTTCCGTCACTAGTGATTAATTTCATCTGCATACACTTTGGGCATTAAAATTAATCACCCATGATTGCATCAGATAAAACACAAAAATCTTCTTCTACAGAAGACCTATGGTTGGTGTATTGAAATGAAACTGTCATTGCATGTATGATTATGTGAAGTCTTCAGTTGTCCAATCCAAATGATTAATTTTCTCAGTCAATTGGGTCTTTAATTATTAATATTCCTTGTTAAAATTTGCTAAGTAAATTTATACAGAACTCTTTAGTTTTGGGGTTTTTTTATCATGATTCTCCTGGCAAATTCTTATATATATATTGGTGTGATGGCTGCTAAATCTGTTTAATCAATGGCAGCTTGTCAATAATTACTCTGACCCTTTTTTCTTTATGACTGTCCAGTATTCCCTTGACCAGTAAACACGGGAGGTCGTGTGAGGTCAGATACCTGTTAGGTAGATACTGAAGCATGCTGGATGCTTCTTGTTACTATGGTAGCGGACGGACGGTGTAAAGTCGTTAAGTGGTTTGGTGGGAAACATGGTGGTTAATATACAGATGGTCAAAGATTGTGAGGACACTCTTTTGTGAAATCCTAGACAGTACACTTGCACTTTATTACAAATTGTCACTAATGTAAAATCAAACATTTGCATATAATAACTGTAAATGTTATGCATCATACAGGCACAACTTGCTGAAGTGATGGCTGATTGCTTATTAATTAATATCAGTATATCATAGCAGTCATTATTAGCAGCATAACAAAACACAGTGGACTCTGTTCATACCAGCACCTGTGTAATCAGGAATTCTGTGTAAACCAGCCTCATCACAGAGTCCCATTTAGTGAAAATAACTTGGGTGAAATCTGTTTAATCTGGCATACTGTGTATACTGTATATGCCAGGGAATTGCCTTGAATCTGGTTTTGACAATAATAATATATGCTCTTTTTCTCTCTCTCTCTTTTTTGAAAAATAAATAATTAAAAATATTGACTAATAGTAATACACACTAAACAAATCCTTGTGTTTTTGTGTTAAATGTCTTCAAAAATCTTCAATTTGATTTTTAAAAACAAACATTTTCCGTTAGCATGTTAATGAATTATGAACCTTTACAGTAACAAGGTTCCTAACGTGTTGTTGATTTGTACTAAGTGGAAACGTAAAGATAAACATCACAGAAGGTGTGTACGTACAGATAAGTCATTTGCTTGAGACAGTAGAGATAGTATTTTAGGATTCTGTAGTTTGAGTTTTTGTTTCAATATAAAATATAAAACAAAATAGTTAATTTTATTATCTACACAATAGTGAATAATGTAGTGAGATTCATTTGGATGGGTGGGGGTTTTTCTTAATGAAGATTTATTTACAAATTTATGTGAATTTCATCACAAACTGTTGGCTTCTTACTGTCCAGCTGTTATATTTTTAAAAAGATTGCTATTATTTTCCTTTAAACTTACCTACATTTTATTCTAGTTTCCTTTTTTGTGGGATGAGATTATTATATCCACAATTTATGGTTGGTTTAAAAAAAAAATTATAATTTATTTACTAAAATTATTGACTATAAAGCTATATTTAAAACAAACATTAAAGAAATAAAAACATGAGTTTGTAAAAGTTTTATTTAAAAAATATTTTAACCATCACTAAATACTAGTATCAGATTTGGAATTAGAACATATAGACAGTATTTAAAAGTGTGAATTTTAAACAAGGAACATCAGAATGTTAGAATATAGCTCAAGGATAGAGTGCTTGCTTGATGTGTAATGGTCCGATAATTAATCCCCGCCTGGGAGAGACCCACTGGGTTTCCCCTTTAAATGGACTAGGTGAATATACTGTGAACTGAAGCCAACTGTAGGGGGCAGCACATAGCACTCACCTGATGCATGGTCACACTAGGATTGATCACTGTTTTGGGCTTCATTTGACCATTTTTTGTTCCAGCCAATGCTCCGCAACTGGTGTAACAAAGGCTGTGGTATGTACTATCCCATCTGGGATACTGCATTATATAAGAGTAGCCCATTGCATGGAGGTAGTGGGTTTCCTCTCTTATTGTCTGTGTGGTCCTTAACCATATGCCTGACGTCATATAACTGTAATGAAAATGTGTGGAGTGTGTCATTAAATAAAACATTCCTTCCTTCTTTTCCTTCAATTTAAGCATAGTTTTTAATTAGGTATTTTATATAATGAACTAGTGCTGAATATATTTTTGTTACAGTGGACTTAATGTTTAGTTTTGTTCTCACTTTGCAGTGGACCAAGAGAATGATCTGTTGGTGTGTGGGGAGTGCCAGGCCAACTTTCCACTCCAGGACATCGTCAAGTTCATTCGGCACAAGGTTCACCGGTGTAACAAAGAGAACTGTGACATCACTGATGGTGTCGACTTCAGTGATGACGACAACATCAGTCCTGACGAGACGGCACTGTCATGCATTGGCTCCAAGCAACCGAGCATCTCTGCACCAATCACACGCAAGGAGTCGCTCGAGACACACCACTCGCCCCGGCCGTCGAGCGACTCCCAGGTGGAGGTGGAGGAGCCATGCACACAGCAGCCAGAGGAGAAACCTCCCGACAAGGAGGAGGTGAAGGAGAGGCTGCCCCTGCAGCAGAAACAAGTGGTGGATGCAGAGTCGAACACCACACTGTCAGGTAATCACTAGCTTTGGTGTCTTACATTCATCTTGTTATCACCTGTCTATAGTCCTTCCCACAGGAAGCACCGGTTTCTTTCTATAGTATTTGTACTACAAGTTATTTATTTCTGAGCCCATTGTTTTCTAAATTGCAGATAAAAAAAAAAAAAAAAATGTCATTTCCAAAACACTTTTACTTTTCTACTTTTCTTCTTACGTCAAACCATGTAAACTAAAATTATTTACAAAAATCAAGACTTTATTTGTCATGACTGTCTCAGAATTGATCATGAGCCTAGTGGATCTGTTGCATGTTTTTTCTCCATTTTAAATTTTATTTTGTGGGTTGAAAGTTTATGCAAAAACATTTGTCTCTACCACCCATACCCCATCTCTCCCCCATCTGATCAGTTGTGGACCAGCCCTTAGTAGATCTGAGCTAAGCGAAGATTATCACCTTTCATTCAGCAATAAGCATTCAGAATGACTCCTGATGACAAAAGGTCAACTGCCAAGGACATCATATCAGGTTGTCTCTATCAGATAAAACCGGCCTCGGTGGCGTCGTGGCACGCCATCGGTCTACAGGCTGGTAGGTACTGGGTTCGGATCCCAGTCGAGGCATGCGATTTTTAATCCAGATACCGACTCCAAACCCTGAGTGAGTGCTCCGCAAGGCTCAATGGGTAGGTGTAAACCACTTGCACCGACCAGTGATCCATAACTGGTTCAACAAAGGCCATGGTTTGTGCTATCCTGCCTGTGGGAAGCGCAAATAAAAGATCCCTTGCTGCCTGTCGTAAAAAGAGTAGCCTATGTGGCGACAGCGGGTTTCCTCTAAAAACAGTGTCAGAATGACCATATGTTTGACGTCCAATAGCCGATGATAAGATAAAAAATCAATGTGCTCTAGCGGCGTCGTTAAATAAAACAAACTTTACTATCAGATAAACTAATGGAGGCAGTAGAATCGAGTTTTTACTCATCATATAGATGAGTTGCTTACCACAAAGACATTTCTTTATTGTTTGATAGGTTTTTCAATTTTCAGCATATATAAAGAATAAATTAAGCGTTAAAGGTTTTATATGTTAGTACAGTGAAACCTCTCAAGACCGGACCCTCAATAAACCGGAATTCCCATCAAAACCGGATGTTTTACAGAGTCCCTTTTAAAAACCAAGATAGAAGTTAACGTCTCTAAATCAGATCCCTCTTAAAACCAGACATTTGTCTTCGTCCCAAGGGTGTCCGGTTTAGAGGGGTTTCACTGTACTTTAGATCTGTCTGTTCATGGTTAGAGCACCAACTTGAGGTAGAGTTGTACATGGTGACACAATGTTTCTTCTCTGGACCATTGTTGTATTTAATATAATTATTAGACAGATGTTGTCTGACTCTCATCCTGGATTTGCCAATGTAAGCTATAAGACAATTCTAATGCAGCTCTGGATGAACCAAGAGTTGCAGTTGATGTGTTAAATGGATGTTAAATTCAATCACTACCAACCAGCCTGGATCTGGTCATGTAAGCTATATCAGTAAGAATTCTAGCAGTTCTGGATTTTGATAGTTTAATAGACAGCTCTTTGAATCCTGCACAGACCTGGAATATAAGAATTTGTAAATGATATTTTGCTGAATTTTAAATCACCAAAAAAACCCATCTTACATGAATGTTATATGGAAATAGCCTTTGTATTTGCATACAAAACTGCATTGTGCAGTGGCCTGTTATGTAATACTTGTGATTAAGCAAATTCCTCTGACAATGCTAAACACACAGGTATGCACGGACATGGCCAAACATCCGTCTGCTAAATATTGCTCAAACGTGTCAAAGTTTCTCATAGCCATTCATCGTTGTCTTTCATAATGAATGATTACAGCAGTATATGTTTGCTATGGTAAGCCAGTAATATTGCTCCGAGGACTGGCCCGTTGGAAGCTTGGTCTCAGCTTGGCAGACACCCCAGTCAGCCAAACACCAACAAGCCAACTTTCTCCAGTGACTGACTTGTACTGGCAGGGGATCACGATTGGGTTACTTTGTTTGGCAAGTGCAAAAAAATGGCTAAAGTCCATCTTTGTTGAACAATCACAGCTGTGTGGCAGATGGCATGGCCTCCTTGCTTTGATGTCCATCCACCGCCTCATGTAACCTTACATGGCTGCCAGGCAGGCACAGACACCGCTGAATGTCTGTCCTTCTGACCAGCACCAGAAAAACATGAGCATCCCCAGAGAACACTAAACCCTCAAACGTACATGCTACACTATTCATGGTACACTTAAATAACATACTACATTCTTCATCACATAATAAATCTTATATTACACCTTTCACCACATAAGAATTAAACTCCACACTACACTCTTCACTATATAATAAGCTACATACGACACTCTTCAGTATACAATAAACTACATACTACATAATAAACTGTATATTAAACTCTTCACAACAAAATAAACTTTACACTTCACTCTTCCCAAAACACTTTTTCTATGTACTACATTCTTTACTATTTAATCATCTA
Organism: Gigantopelta aegis; assembly: GCF_016097555.1. NCBI lineage: Eukaryota > Metazoa > Mollusca > Gastropoda > Neomphalida > Peltospiridae > Gigantopelta > Gigantopelta aegis. Next base: position 105,160,324 of record NC_054702.1, on the reverse strand, counting down.
TGTATTATACACAGTCTTAGCCACATATTAAACTACATACTAGTACTACACTTTTCACCACATAAAAACTACATAGTACACTCTTCTCTACATAACAAATTACATACTACACAGTTTACCAAACACTATCCTTCATACTACATTTGATCTTCACAGCATGATACACTGCCTACTACATTTTGCATCACATTCTAAACTATGTAAGTAGACTAAACTACATGATTATAAATGTCAGTCTTCTTCTCAGTGACTTACGTGATTTTCCTCATAGTTTCTTTTAATGAAATGAAAGTGGTAGCTGTCTATTGTCCCCCCCCCCCCCCCCCCCCCCCCCCCCCCCCCCCCCCCCCCCACCTTACCCCAGTAGATTGTTTAATTAGTAACTACTGTAGGATTAACATATTGTAGTAATTCCTACTTTGGATGCAAGTAAAGCAAATTGATGCTACTACTTTGGTTAGCAACAAGGGGTGTTTATGTTTACTCTTTCATGGGCAGGATAGTACATACCATTGCCTATTGAGTATTTAAAATTTGGATGAAGCAGCAAATTGGCCAGGCTGTCTTAGAAGCTGATTGATCTTATGACCTATTGTACCTCGGGCACCAGTTTTATCACAGAGCTATTTTCCGCTCTTTGATTAACGGTTGATCTTTATTGGTAGTTGTTATCACCGTATTGATTGCTGCAGGGCACATGGGCCATGGTGGGTAAATCTGTTCCAGTTTTATTATTCTTTACTTACCTGACAAAAAAAATGTTTTCAGGTAAAATTGCCCACAGCTAGCGATCTAGAACATTCGAACCTGGAAGGTTTATTTTACACCTTACTTGATTTATGGAGCAAGTTGTTACATGTTTTTATGTCTGTGTCTGCAACCCACTGTCTTTCTGTCTGTCTGTCTCATTAGCAAACAGCTGGAGCACATACCTGAGGTTAACATTCTCCGAGGTAGCCCTGTGGTAAAGCACTCACTTGGTGTGTGATCAGTCTAGGATCGATCCCCATCAGTGGGCCCATTGGGCTGTTTCTCATTTCAGCCAGTGTGCCATGACTGATGTATCAAAGTCTGTGATATGTGCTATCCTGTCTATGGGATGGTCCATATAAAAGATCCCTTGCTACTAATGGAAAAATGTAGCGGGTTTGCACTCTAAAACTATATGTCAAAATTAACAAATGTTTGACATCCAATAGCCAATGATTAATAAATCAATGTGCTCTAGTGGTGTTGTTAAACAAAACAAACTGTTTTTGTTTTGAAAATGTGTTGTTGATCATTGGTACAATACTTTTATTTGAAAATATATTGTTTCTATCGGAAGCTGTGTTTATCAGGTCTGTACATCTTATTTTAAAAGTGTATTACTAGGTCTGGTAATACACACAGTTAATTGTATTTCTATATTTGAAAATATGTTGATGAGGTCCTGTACTTCCTCTTAATAATAATGTGTTTGGCTTCGCCCGCCCGCTACCATGCTGTAATCCGTTCCTCCCCACTGATGGCAGATACGTTTCCAGGAGCAAGTAACTGCCAACAGCTGCAGTGATGCAAAATGGTAAAGGGTGTCAAAAAAACGAATGCCCCTGGTTTGTTGGAAGCAGGATCCTCTGGTCTGGTTGGTTGGGCCAGCGATCACCTGACCAAGTAGTTCGCATTGCTAACCTCATCATTTGGAACTAGGCCAGGCCGTGGACTAGCCACAACATCCATCTCACAGAGAAAACGCAGAATTACTGTCTTCCCAAAATATCTCTCTTTGAAATGAGAAAATCTCTTGACGGTTTTCCCTGCTTGCTACTAACTAAGAGCAGGTATTCTCTTTAAGAGTTACCCATTCCTACGTTTTAATTTTGGGTCAGTAGGGCCATGATGTTTTCCTTTTTTTCGTCCTTAATGACATACAACAACATTCCAACATATTATGTTCTCTGGGCGGGAAGTAGCTCAGTGGTAGAACACTTCACTGAGGTGCGATGGAGTTGGGTTTTTTTTCTCCCATTCCAATAAATGTCCCACAACTGGTATATCAAAGGCTATGGTACTTACTGTCTTAGACAAGTTGTATGTGGGAAAGTGTATTTAAAAGATCTCTTGCTAGGAGTAGCCTGTGTGGTGGCTGCAGGTTTCCTCTCTTTCAACCAAGGTCTGTAATAACCATATGTTAGACACCCTGGTATGTTGTTAAACAAATACTTCTTTGATTTAATTGTGTTTTCTCATACTTGGTGTTTCTATAAAACACTGGTTAACAGTACTTTAATCTAAAAATAATTTGAGAAATATTTCTGTAAAATACTTTCCTTGATTGAAATATGCACATCATTGAGTGTGTTAGGATGACCCTTTGTTTGTGAAAGCTGTAGGAAGGTTATTAGTGTATGCTATGAAGTGGGAGACCTCTTACAGATGGACTTGGAACCATATAACCATGACCAAGAATAGCTCTTGTTTTTGGACGTTTTGCATTTATATCATAGCTTCGTTTGGAATCAGTCATGTGCAGCCTTGCTACTAATGGAAACATGTAATGGGTTTCCTCTCTATGACTATATGTCACAATCACCAAATGTTTGCCATCCAATAGCCGATGATTAATAATCAATGTGTTCTAGTGGTGTTAAACAAAGCAAACTTCTTGTTTTTAATAGTTATGTGCAGAAATAAAGTGTTAGTTATTATTTTATAATGATGAGGTTTGGTTCTGAAGCAGGGCACCAGTAGTGCATCTTAGTGGTTTCTCACCAAATGTGAACTGAATTTAAATTTTGCAAATCTTTATTAAATCACCAAAAAGCCAGTCAAGAAAATACATCTCTTTAAAGGGCCTTAATTTTGTTATGTTTTGTCTGGCTAACTGACACTGAATTCGACTACTGATTTTCTGACAATATTCTCCATATTCAGTGTTCGAAATAGCAGCCTTCCAAAAAACAAAAAGTGATTCAGTTTATAGACCTAGCACATAAAATGGAACTTCTCCTGCTATGTACCACACCAAAATGTAGGTTATTTTTCAAGAGACAAATGCATGCACAATTACTTCGACTGCTAATTAGCTCGGGATTCTGTTTTATTTTAATTCCATAATGCTCCAAAATATACCTGAGAGGACCTATTTCTTCACACACAATTCCAAACACTTCCTGCTCCCATCTGTTCTAATTTCAACAGATCATAGTTTTTCTTACCAGGACATATTTCCTTTGGCCTACTTAAAACAAATAACAGGGGGCCATATTTTACTTCCCTGATATTGCTTCTAATATGTTTGTTCCAGCTCTTTAATTTTTTTTATTCTACAGGTAGTGGTTCTAGCTCCCTTACATGTGAACATTTCTGAACCAATCACAGGACTCTCCATGAGAGGTGGGGGGGGAGGGGGGAGATGGACATAGCCCAGTGGTGAAGCACTCTCCTGATGCGGCGTCAGTCTAGGATCGATTCCTGTCGGTGGGCTCATTGGGCTATTTCTTGTTCAAGCCACTGTTACACAACTGGCAGTGTTTCTGCCAGAGGGTACAGAGGGTAAAATTACCTACCCTAAAATCTTGGAAATTAATTTATAATTTTTAGACAGATAATAGAGAACTACTATTTGAAATTTGTCAGAGTGCATGAAATGTAGTGTTCAATTTCAAAACATTCAAATCCCCTGTTTTTATTATGTACCATCAAATTATTTTCTGGCAGCAAGTCTGACTGGTGTAACCAAGGTTGTGGTATGTACTATCCTGTCTGTGTGATGCTGTATACAAAAAATCCTTTTCTGTTAATTGAAAAGCATAGCCCATTGTGTGGTGGTAGTGGGTTTCCTCTCTCATCTGTGCGGTCCTTAACAATGTCATATAACTGGAATTAAAATGTGTTGAGTGTGACGTTAAATAAAACATTCCTTCCTTTCTTCTTTTCCATGAAATTAGAGCAGTTGCTTATGTTTGCCTCACATGACAAGTGGTAAGTGTTTAAGCACTCACCTTTTATCATGTTTCATGCCTTGCTAAGATGCTTGTTTTTAAAATGTTATACTCGCCTTATTTTGAATTCTTGACTGAACTGCTATTTCCAAATGGAGTGGCTTGAATCCAAGTCAGATTTCACATTCTGAAAGTACAGTGCCAGGCTTCTTGCCAGAAAATAATTTGAGGGTATGTAATAAAAACAAAACACACCATAAGTACCCGTACTAGGTGGTTTATGGTTTTGAAATGTTTTGAAATTGGACACTGCATTTAATGTACTTTGACATGTTTAAACAGCAGTTCTTTTACTATCATCTATTCACAAATTATAAAAATATATCCATTAATTTCCAAGATTTTAGGGTATGTAAAAAGTAAAAAGTAAAGTTTGTTTTATTTAACGACGCCGCTAGAGCACATTGATTTTTAATCTTATCATCGGCTATTGGACGTCAAACATATGGTCATTCTGACACTGTTTTTAGAGGAAACCTGCTGTCGCCACATAGGCTACTCTTTTTTACGACAGGCAGCAAGGGATCTTTTATTTGCGCTTCCCACAGGCAGGATAGCACAAACCATGGCCTTTGTGTAACCAGTTATGGATCACTGGTCGGTGCAAGTGGTTTACACCTACCCATTGAGCCTTGCGGAGCACTCACTCAGGGTTTGGAATCGGTATCTCGATTAAAAATCCCATGCCTCGACTGGGATCCGAACCCAGTATCTACCAGCCTGTAGACCGATGGCCTGCCACGACGCCACCGAGGCCGGTTAGGGTATGTAACTTCACTCTCTGTACCTTCTGGCAGGAAGCCTGAGAGTCCACAAGAAATAATTGAAGTTGGCTAATACACAGATGTGTGTAACATCATGTAGCACATGTTACTTATCTATTCAAAAATCATATTTCACGTGTGTCAGTGTGTGAAAGTTGATTTTCACATTATGCAGTCTGTATATTAACACAATATATAACAAACATCGGCGTCTCCCACGAGCACTCACTAGCTTGTAACGTAACATCAGTGTAAGCAGTCAGATATATATGCAATATCAATGTTACCTGGTGGTGATTTTTCATTTGAGATTGAGGCAAATTTTCTTTGTGATTTTTGCAAATTCAAGTTTTTACCTTTTTGCAAAAGCTTTACAAGATGAATGTCACAGACTTATAAATGACCATAACCAGTATTTTGAAAAAAACCCCAAACAAAACAAAAATAAACAATTTATACATTTTTATTTTAAAAAAGAAGTCATTTTATTGTATGTTCCTGATATCGTCCATACATTCACATGTGCTGTATGCAAGGATAGATGGATGGATGGATGGATGGATGGATGGATGGATTTATGCATGGCTATAATAGACAGGTGGTTGCTAATTCTCCTTCTGCTCATGTGTTTATCATATAGAAGATTAGTGTTCATGTAGGAAGACTGACCCTGACCATAATTAGGACAAATTAGCCTGACCAGTGTCAACAATTATCTAGTTTTACAAAATGACCACAGTGCTTCCACCGATTGGACAGAAACCTTTGGGCAGAAGTGTCCAGTTCTCTGGACAACCCCTTTTGTCTCTAGGCCTCCCCTTTGACCACTGAGGTCAACTGCATTTACCAATTGACCACTGCAGTCAAGCCATTTAGATTAAGTATTGACCAGTAGGGCACACAGTTGTTTGCGTTAGCTGCCATCAGGTTTCGGAATCAATTGAGTCTTACTTGTAGAGAAGAGAGATTCTTTCACAACCATTGTGGACTCTTGGTCAAGTGCTGGCGTTGGGCTCACTAATGCGGCGGGATTAAATTATGGTGTTTCACTTTTCATCCGCTTAATTCTGTTTGAACAGGCCGTAGAAGGAGGTTTTCACCAAGTCCAATGGTGTTTAGAGATGTTTAAGGCTGTTTGACCGTTTGTTTGACCATTGTCCAGCTGATTGTGAAGGAGTGGTCATTTTCATTACAGATGTTTGCTGACCACTGACATCTGACTGTGGTCTTTATTTGTTATTGTAGAAAATTACTCTGTGAAATTGTCGCAGAAAGGGCTAGTACTTTAAAAAGTCATTTGAAATCTTGGAGCCCAATTTATCAGAAAATGTAAAACTGTTACAGGCTTGTTTTAGATATATTTAATTTTAAATGTGGACAAAATAAGATATGTTTTTAGGGAAGTTGCATTAATGAAGATTAACTTGGGTAAAGATATCTTTAATAACTGGTACAAAGTATCTAATTATCAATAGTCTGGATGCAGCCTAAAATATACTTGGTGGTATCCTCTACAGGTAATCCCATCTACTGAACGAAGAAGAAAATACTGGATACTGGATCTTTCTAAATTGTCATTTGCAGTGAAGTTAGGATCAATCCCCATCATTGGGCTCATTGAGCTGTTTCTTGTTCCAGCTAGTGCACCATGAATGGTATAACAAAGGTCATGGTATGTGCTATCCTGTCTGTGGGATGGTGCATATAAAAGATTATTTGCTACTAATTGAAAAATGTAGCAGGTTTCCTCTCTAAAACTACTAAATGTTTGACGTCCAGTAGCTGGTGAAAACAATGAACCTTTAAAATATGCACACGAATTACTATTAGTTTACCATTTACCACATTACTCAGAATTAACATGATGCAGAAACAGTTGGCAGTTGTTTAGTTATTTTTTTATTCATTAGAACTTATGTCCTACTGTGATTCAAGCACCGTTAAGACTCCCTCTGGGTGGAGCCGGTCCTGGGATGTGAACCCTGTACCTACCAGCCTAAAAGCAGATGTTTTAACCACTGTGTGACTAAAACATGTTAAGTCAATGTGTTTTGACTCCTGTATACCACTTTGGTCATCAAATGAAAGATTTTGATATCATAGTTACAACAGTGAATGTGTCAGCATGGTGAACATCTATTGTGTCTGTAGTTAGTAGTTACCTGTAAACTGAGACACAATGATCAGCGGTAATAATTTAAACATGATTAGTGTACTTTGGCATCGCCATCAAACCATTTGTCTAAAGTTGGCTTACGTGATCAGTGAAGCGCAGTTCCTGGTTGAGCAAGATTAATGCTAAGCTGAACGCACGAAGGGAGAGTTTTGTCAATACAATGAAGAGCTTGACATTTTCTCGCTGCACTAGGATATAATGTCCATGCTGCATTATGACAGTGTCTTGCAGACAAATGGTCTTCACAATTTTTACACCATAACTGCAAGGTTATGTAGTGCTCTGAAATATGGTTTATTCAAAGTTGTGCCTAAAAATACATACATACATGCATACATGCATGCATGCATGCATGCCTGCCATGGGGCCTTAGAACAGCATGGTTGTTGGACCAGTACGAATATGGTCGACTAATGATCGTTCTATTTTTGTGGAACGTAGTTGGTCTATTTTGGTAGCGTTCCGGCCCAACAATTGCAGGTGATTGGGTGCCACAGGTTCAGGTCTCGGTAACGGCATGAGGAAATTTGTGAAGGCAATAAAGGATTTCAATATCCCCTGTGCCAGTGCGTCATTGAATATATGTATGTTTAAGTCAAAACCCAACATACATACAACAGAGATATTCAAAATATAAAAATACATGCATGCATGCATGCATGCATGCAGACAGACAGACAGACAGACAGACAGATAGACAGAGATATAGATATAGATAAACATATTAATTTGACATAAGAACAAGTCTGAAAAGCACAATGATATCTGCAAATCTCTGGATCATCTTTTTCACATGTTTGCTATTTTGACCTGTCTTAGAGTAATACAACAAAATGATTGAGCCATTGCTCAATCATTTTGTTGTATTACTCTAAGACATTATGATCTGTGGATATGTATATATTTTGGAAATTTGATTGTCTCCCCCCCCCCCCCCCAAAAAAAAGAAAGAAAAGAAGAGTATTATGTTTTTTACATTTTATCCCCCCCCTCCCCAAAAAAAACACCAAAAAAACACACACACACACACAACAACAACAACAACAACAACAACCCAACCAAAAAAAACACAAAAAAAATTATGGTCAAAACACAATTTGTGTGACATCAGCCGTTACATTGAAAAGTATAGGCTTTCATGATGATGTACATAATGTTGGGAGTTTTGTTTGTTTGTTTGGGGGTTTGTAGTTTTTTTCCCTTTATGTGAGTTTTGAAAAGTTGGGGTTTTGTCATTGGAAAGTTTGACATTTGATCATCATAATTATATCTGTAATATGAAAACATTTTCCAGTTGTAAATACAATACATATATATACAAGTTTATCATGGTGTGGGTTTGCACATGAATAATTGATTGTGTGCTCATTCAACTATAAACTTCTCCTGACATTTTAATTTGATAGTCATGGCTTCTGCCTTTTGTTACCAGCAGCCATGTGACACTAATAGGTGTAAAGTCTTGCGTATGTGTGTTCTCTATGGAGATAGGTCCACTCTACCAGCAGCCATGTGACACTAATAGGTGTAAAGTCTTGCGTATGTGTGTTCTCTATGGAGATAGGTCCACGCTACCATCGGCCAAGTGCCGCTAATGGGTGGCAAGTCTTGCATATGTGTGTTCTCTATGGAGATAGATCCACTCTACCATCGACCAAGTGCCGCTAATGGGTGGCAAGTCTTGCGTATGTGTGTTCTCTATGGAGATAGATCCACTCTACCATCGGCCAAGTGCCGCTAATGGGTGGCAAGTCTTGCGTATGTGTGTTCTCTATGGAGGTAGATCCACTCTACCATCGGCCAAGTGCCGCTAATGGGTGGCAAGTCTTGCGTATGTGTGTTCTCTATGGAGATAGATCCACTCTACCATCGACCAAGTGCCGCTAATGGGTGGCAAGTCTTGCGTATGTGTGTTCTCTATGGAGATAGGTCCACTCTACCAGCAGCCATGTGACACTAATAGGTGTAAAGTCTTGCGTATGTGTGTTCTCTATGGAGATAGGTCCACGCTACCATCGGCCAAGTGCCGCTAATGGGTGGCAAGTCTTGCGTATGTGTGTTCTCTATGGAGATAGATCCACTCTACCATCGACCAAGTGCCGCTAATGGGTGGCAAGTCTTGCGTATGTGTGTTCTCTATGGAGATAGGTCCACTCTACCAGCAGCCATGTGACACTAATAGGTGTAAAGTCTTGCGTATGTGTGTTCTCTATGGAGATAGGTCCACTCTACCATCGGCCAAGTGCCGCTAATGGGTGGCAAGTCTTGCATATGTGTGTTCTCTATGGAGATAGGTCCACTCTACCATCGGCCAAGTGCCGCTAATGGGTGGCAAGTCTTGCGTATGTGTGTTCTCTATGGAGATAGGTCCACTCTACCATCGGCCAAGTGCCGCTAATGGGTGGCAAGTCTTGCGTATGTGTGTTCTCTATGGAGATAGGTCCACTCTACCATCGACCAAGTGCCGCTAATGGGTGGCAAGTCTTGCATATGTGTGTTCTCTATGGAGATAGATCCACTCTACTATCGACCAAGTGCCGCTAATGGGTGGCAAGTCTTGCATATGTGTGTTCTCTATGGAGATAGATCCACGCTACCATCGGCCAAGTGCCGCTAATGGGTGGCAAGTCTTGCGTATGTGTGTTCTCTATGGAGATAGATCCACGCTACCATCGGCCCAGTGCCGTTAATGGGTGGCAAGTCTTGTGTATGTGTGTTTTCTATGGAGATAGATCCATGCTACCATCAGCCAAGTACCATTAATGGGTGGCAAGTCTTGCGTATGTGTGTTCTCTATAGAGATAGATCCACGCTAAAGTAAAAAAAAAGTTTGTTTTGTTTAATGACACCACTAGTGCTCATTGATTTATTTATCATTGGCTATTTGATGTCAAAAACTTGGTAATTTTGACATAGTCTTAGAGAGGAAACCCACCACATTTTACCATTAGTATCAAGGGAGCTTTACTATGCACCATCCCACAGACTGGATAGCACATACCACCACCTTTGATATACCAGTTATGGTGCACTCGTTGGAACATTGAATAGCCCTATTGGCCCACTGACAGGGATCAATACTAGACTGACCGCACATTAGGCGATCCCTTTACCACTGGGTGTAAAGTCTTGCATATGTGCATTCTCTGTGGAGATCCACCCTGCATGCATGAGTGCATATTCTTCCTCAGATCAATGTTGATGCTGCGTTAGTCGGCAACAAAGGGATTTAATCCATTACTAGAGTGGACAGATATTGTGGGAGCAAAAATCACATTGTTACATCATGCATTGATTTCAAAGGACATGAATGCCATATTGATTCACAAGTCAGACATTGATTTTACACTTAGTATAATACAATATTAATCTGACCTATCGCCAGCAAAACATTGTGTTCAATGGATATGGAAACGCTTTTTCACGGCTCTATAGTTGGGCTGCTAGGACAGTTCATATGGTGTAATTAACAGTAATCTGCCAAAGTAGGAAGACTACACAATATTTCTTAAGTTAAAGGGACACACCCTAGTTAAGGCTAGTTGTTAACCATTACGGCGTTGTTTTTCACTATTAAACCCATTTTTTTCACAAATAAAATTGCACTTTACTTACCGTTTATTATTTAGAATATACATTTCCATTCACCTGAAGTGTTTTTTGGTAATCCTGGTGTTTGTAATACCACAAAATGCATTTTTCGTATTTCTGAAAAACGGGCACACGTTTGAGAAAAAACCTTTGAGCAGACAAGGTCTAATCTATTTTTAGACGGGATATTTCCATTTCCATTGGTATACCACGTGACCGTTATCATTTTGGTTCGGTTTGTTTTCTCGTGCACGGTTCGCGCGATCAACATCATTTGTTGTTGTTCATTCGTGAGATTTTTCTTCACAGTTCGTGAACATTTTCAGTAACAATAAAGTTCAGACAAGTAAGTATTTTAATACAAAACGTTACAAACCCTTAAAACCAATAATTTTGCTAAGTCCTACGATATCTGGAGAGGGGATACAACCAGGACAGAACAGTTGGAACATGTCCAGGAGAGGTGAAAAGAATGCACCCCAAGTCTGTGAAATTTGTCGTGACGTAGGCATTGTTGTGCTTCGAGCGACATCTACCGGTGACATCAGAATACAAACTTTCAAAATTATTTCAAGCAATTGGGACATGGGGATTCCCATGGTATTTATCGATATAAAACCTGCTTTTTCACTCCATTTGATACAAACGTGATCTAGGGTGTGCGGCTTTAAAGGTACTCACCAAAGGTTTTAGACATACACATGTGTTAAAATATTTTCACCTGTTACAGCTTGTTTTGTAAGTCCCTTACTGGTCTAACCAGAAAGAACTTTATTTTGTCTCTGCCTGTCTCTTATATATAGTAGTGTGGACATTTTTCACAATGTCTCAAGATATGTCTCTATCTGTCTGTCTGTCAATCCGTCAATCTGTCTGTCTATCTGTCCTACATATCATTTTCAGGACTTTTTTCACAAGCCTCCATATATTGTGCTGAAATTTTGTATATGTTTACAGGGCTCGAACTTAGGAATTTGTCTCCCACGGCAAGTTTAAAAAGAATTGCTCTGGGTGAAACATCTCACCAACAGCAATTTTGAGACTGCCTATGGCAATTTTTTAAAAAGTGACATTTGTAGCAAATAAACATGATTATAAGGTTATTTTGCTGTATGTAGACATATTTCAAATGTAAGAATGTTAAATATTGGCAAATAATGTGCATCAGGTGTATACATTTTTCCATTGTTGAGGAGCTTTACAGAAGGCACAAAAGTGCCTACAGTGATTTTCTCTACCTACAGCAATTTATATCTCAACAACAGCAATTGCTGTCGTTAAGTTTGAGCCCTGTGATTATCATGTAGAGTTAAGATCAAGTTCAAGTTTCATGGGGATTTGCTTATTTTGGATAGAGTTATGGCCCTTGAACTTAGGAGATATGAAAATTTGCTGGACCTGGTAGGGGACATATATTGGCAGTACATTAGCAGTACTCTCAGCTTGTTTGCGAATAAATTACACATTACTTAAATATTTTGCTTGAATTATCTAACCTATAAGAAAACCCTAATAAGAAAAGTATAGCTTGTGTGGGAAAGGATGTCTTTTCACAATCTAGAACATGTGTCATAGTTTAATGTTTGATACATACTAGCAACTGATGTGATTCTATGGTTAGGTATAATTAAACAGACATTCCTCCCATCTATGTTTGCAAAAATTGTTTCCAGAATTTATTGATTTTTTTTCTTTCTTGCATTAATATTTAATATGTTGAAATAGGAAAAATGATACACCCACCATACACACACACCGGTGTGTATTAAACAGATCTGTTAAGACATACCGACAACACACTGGCTTTTTTCCTGACCACTAAATAAAGCCTCCAGCCAGAGGCTTGCCCCAGTTTTGAGTTCTTTGCTAGTATACACTTTCCCATATGGCTAGAATGTTTTGGGGGGAATTGTTGGCATCTGTCCACACACAGCCCCACTGGCCTGTGCTGGCGCAACACACACAACACGATAATCACCTCCGCTCACTGGCCGCCTAGCCTCAGCTGTCAGTCAGATCATGAGTTCGACCTCACTTGACCTCCCGTGGTATTCATGTGCCAGTGCTGTGATTAGGCCAGGCGGGCTCCGGCAGATGGAAGTGATCAGGTTCCTGCTGTTTTCAGACCCCAATTAAATAGACTTGGCAAAAGTTGGACACTTTCTTGCATGATTGCCTAAGAATTTGTGCTTCATTTCCAGCCCAGCGCTAGAGGACTTCACAACATTGTCTTGGGATTTTTTGGGTTTTTTCCCGTTTTTTGTTTTTTTTCCCGTTTTTTGTTTTTTTTCTCTCTGTCTCTCTTTCTCTCTCTGTCTCTGTCCCTGTCTCTGTGTGTGTGTGTCTCTCTCTCTCTCTCTCTCTCTCTCTCTCTCTCTCTCTCTCTCTCTCTCTCTCTCTCTCTCTCTCTCTCTCTCTCTCTCTCTCTCTCTCTCTCTCTCTCTCTCAATTTCTTTTTTCTTTCTTTACAACCAATGCTATTTGATGTGTGGTTGTGGGAACTCTAGCTCAGAGCAAGGGTGGTGCCTGTCACTCATGGTTTATTCTCGGTTCATGTTAAAGCCTGACAAATTCCTAACACACAACATTGTACCAAGTTAATCATTTGTGCTGGTGTACACTGTACCCTGCTATGTTGTGATAAGACTGCATGTTGACACTGACACAACTGGTGGGACTGAGAAATTAGGACAGTTCAATATGGTTCAATTGCAATAGTTGTCCATTGTATTGCAATAGTTCCTCTGTCTATAGTAATATTTCCTCTATCTATGACAATAGTTTCTCTGTGTGGTTTCGGGTTCGGGTATAGTATTTACATGCTCATTTGTCACTAAAGCTTCAAGCATGTCAGTCCCGGGGCCGAGCTCTAGATAGCCAGAATTTATAGGGGCAATTTTGAATATTTACTCGAAAGATATAGCAGGGGGATTTTACTATAATAACTTTTGTTGGTGTAGTTTTAATGAAAAATTATCTAATATAAAATAAAAAATATAAAAATATCCGCATAATTAATTTAGACACCATATTTTTTTAACGGGCAGTCCAAAAGAACAAAAAGATAATAATTAAAATATAATCTTAAGCCCTGAATGGAGGGGGAAAGGGGGCAAATTGGAGGTTGTGCCAAGCTCTGTGAGGCATTGTTTTCAATATTGTTTTTGATTGTGTATTCCAATAGTATTCAACAGTTGCAGTTGTTTATATATGACAATAGTACCACTATCTATTCAACCACTATCTCAACACAATGTAAAACAGTTAGTTCATATTTAAAATTTTGCACAAATTAACTGTTCTCTAAACAGAAATTAACATAAACTTCAGTTTAACAGCAAATGTTTTGGACTGCAATATCTATGGCAATGATTGCTATGTTTAACTATATGTCCCCTGTATATGCCATAATATGGTAGTAGTTGTCAGTAGTGCAGTATGTGGCAATAGTTCTTGTGTATCATAATAGTAACTCTCACATGGCATATTGTATATAAAAGACACCTTCTGCTAATAGATAAGAGTAACCTATGTAGTAGTAGCCAGTTTCTTCTCTCATTCTCTAGACTTAAGTGTTGCAATTAACATTTTTTATCCAAATTCCTTTTGTTTCCTGATATATTGTAATATACCGGTAGTCAAACCAGTGTTAAGTAGCCACCAAAGTGAGTGTTTAAAAAGTGGCCTTTAAAACAGGTCACTGCTTAATGCAGGTCAGTTTATACTATATTAGATGATTTGGGAGAATACAAATGGCCTCTTAACACAGGCACGACTGGTATATCAAAAACAGTAATAGAAAAATGTAGCGGGTTTCCTCTCTAGGACTTTTTTTTTTCTTCAAAATTACCAAATGTTTGATATCCAATAGCCGATGATTAATAAATCAATTTAGTGGTGTCACAAAAACAAACCTTTTTTTAATTTAACACAGGTTAAAGCAGGTTTAACTTTATTTGTCTTGTACAATTATTGATGGCAATATTTCTCATACATCACAATATGGTGTGGCAATATGGTGTGATGGCAGCTGGGTGGGATTGATCTCAGTCGGTTGAGTGCTCGCTTGAGGTGCTTGTGTCACAGGATCGTACCACCTCGGTGGATTCATTCAACTAATTGGGGGTTTTCTCGTTTAAACCAGTGCACCACAACTGGTCAAAGACTGTGGTGTTGCTTTCCTGTCTGTGGGAAAGTGCATATAAAAGATCCCATGCTGCATTAGGAAAAATGTAGCGGGTTTCCTCTGATGAAGTCCTACATGTCAGAATTACCAAATGTTTGACAGCCAGTAGCCGATGATTAATTAATCAATGTGCTCTAGTTGTGTCGTAAAACAAAACAAACTTTTTTTCCCTGTCTGTGTGAAAGGTCATATAAAAGATCTCTTGCTACATTAGGAAAAATGTAGGTTTCCTCTGATGACCATGTGTCAGAATTACAAAATGTTTGACATCCAATAGTCGATGATTAATTGAATTAATCAGTGTGCTCCAGTGTCCATTAAACAAACAACGATTGTGTGATAACACTGTGTGTGGCAGTAGAGCTCCAGTCTGTGTTACAGTGGGTGGGATCTGGCTCAGTCAGTAGAGCTCCAGTGTGTGTGTTACAGTGGGTGGGATCTGGCTCAGTCAGTAGAGCTCCAGTCTGTGTGTTACAGTGGGTGGGATCTAGCTCAGTCAGTAGAGCTCCAGTCTGTGTGTTACAGTGGGTGGGATCTAGCTCAGTCAGTAGAGCTCCAGTCTGTGTGTTACAGTGGGTGGGATCTAGCTCAGTCAGTAGAGCTCCAGTGTGTGTGTTACAGTGGGTGGGATCTGGCTCAGTCAGTAGAGCTCCAGTCTGTGTGTTACAGTGGGTGGGATCTGGCTCAGTCAGTAGAGCTCAAGTCTGTGTGTTACAGTGGGTGGGATCTGGCTCAGTCAGTAGAGCTCCAGTCTGTGTGTTACAGTGGGTGGGATCTGGCTCAGTCAGTAGAGCTCCAGTGTGTGTGTTACAGTGGGTGGGATCTGGCTCAGTCAGTAGAGCTCCAGTCTGTGTGTTACAGTGGGTGGGATCTGGCTCAGTCAGTAGAGCTCAAGTCTGTGTGTTACAGTGGGTGGGATCTGGCTCAGTCAGTAGAGCTCCAGTCTGTGTGTTACAGTGGGTGGGATCTGGCTCAGTCAGTAGAGCTCCAGTGTGTGTGTTACAGTGGGTGGGATCTGGCTCAGTCAGTAGAGCTCCAGTCTGTGTGTTACAGTGGGCGGGATCTAGCTCAGTCAGTAGAGTTCCAGTCTGTGTGTTACAGTGGGTGGATTCTGGCTCAGTCAGTAGAGCTCCAGTCTGTGTGTTACAGTGGGTGGGATCTAGCTCAGTCAGTAGAGCTCCAGTGTGTGTGTTACAGTGGGTGGGATCTAGCTCAGTCAGTAGAGCTCCAGTGTGTGTGTTACAGTGGGTGGGATCTAGCTCAGTCAGTAGAGCTCCAGTGTGTGTGTTACAGTGGGTGGGATCTAGCTCAGTCAGTAGAGCTCCAGTGTGTGTGTTACAGTGGGTGGGATCTAGCTCAGTCAGTAGAGCTCCAGTCTGTGTGTTACAGTGGGTGGGATCTAGCTCAGTCAGTAGAGCTCCAGTCTGTGTGTTACAGTGGGTGGGATCTAGCTCAGTCAGTAGAGCTCCAGTGTGTGTGTTACAGTGGGTGGGATCTGGCTCAGTCAGTAGAGCTCCAGTGTGTGTGTTACAGTGGGTGGGATCTAGCTCAGTCAGTAGAGCTCCAGTCTGTGTGTTACAGTGGGTGGGATCTGGCTCAGTCAGTAGAGCTCCAGTGTGTGTGTTACAGTGGGTGGGATCTAGCTCAGTCAGTAGAGCTCCAGTGTGTGTGTTACAGTGGGTGGGATCTGGCTCAGTCAGTAGAGCTCCAGTGTGTGTGTGTTACAGTGGGTGGGATCTAGCTCAGTCAGTAGAGCTCCAGTGTGTGTGTTACAGTGGGTGGGATCTAGCTCAGTCAGTAGAGCTCCAGTCTGTGTGTTACAGTGGGTGGGATCTAGCTCAGTCAGTAGAGCTCCAGTGTGTGTGTTACAGTGGGTGGGATCTGGCTCAGTCAGTAGAGCTCCAGTGTGTGTGTTACAGTGGGTGGGATCTAGCTCAGTCAGTAGAGCTCCAGTCTGTGTGTTACAGTGGGTGGGATCTGGCTCAGTTAGTAGAGCTCTCACCTCAAGTGCTTGGGGTATATGATCAAACACCCTTGGTTGACACATGACCCATTGAGTTTTGCCTGTTTCATCGAGTGCCCTGTGACTGGTGTATCAAACATTAAGATATGTGCTGTCCTATTTGGGAAAATGCATATAAAACTATTAAGAGATCTCTCTCTAACAGAACTGTAGCAGGTTTCCTCTAAAGATTGTGTCAAAATTATCAATTGTTTGATATCTGGCAGCCAATGATAAATTAATCAGCATACTCCAATGGTGTTGTTCAACTTTAACCTGTATGCAACTTGTTTCCCTCTATGTTGTAAAACCATTAGTATCTATATATTGCAGTAATTCATTATTGTTTTATGAGATAGTACATTGTTAACTACATTCTACAGTTAACTGTTCATTAAACTGAAAATAATTTTTAGTACTAGACCGGTTATGCATAGTTTGTTGCAGTGTGTGTATATAATGCAATTGGTACCACAGCCTTTTGTACCCCTGAAGTAAGTGGCCTTGTCCGGGCGGGACTAGGGTCGTGTTACGGCAGCCCAAGTTAGGCAATAACTTGAATGACATAAGATACAGGTAACTTGTTGGCATGCAGACAGCCTGTTTATCTCCCCTCTTCATGCGTCCAGATTGTCAGTAGCCCGCCCGCCTGCCTGCCCAACCACGCCGCTCTAAGTGCTAACCAAGGTTCCTATGCCAGCTAGTTGCAGAAATTGTTTGTGTTATTTATATCTGCTAAGCTGTGCAAACTAATTCTTCAAGGGTTCAAGACTTGGATTTTTTTTTTTTTTTTTTTTAAACTCACTGATTGATTGTTTGGCGAGTGTGGTGTAACAGGGTTCATCACGGCTATTGTTTGTTCAAGAAATAATGGTCCAGTAATGAGAAAGATGCGTGACTTATTAATCTTTCATATACATAAATCCTCAATTGCAGTGTGTGTTCTTTTTAGTGTTATTGTTAAATGATGACCCTTATTGTTTTTATCAGGTTTATCACATTTGCATGCAGTTGAGAAACTTGCAGTGGATTTACTTTTTGTCTAACAAATAATGATCTGTTAATATGCAACCAGGTTTTTCATATACCTAGATTCTGAATCATATGGTTTATTTTCGATGTTGTATTCTGTCCTTAATAGTTTTTAGCAGATATATCTCATTTTCATGTACAAATACTTAGAAAAGTTATATGAAATACATTTTATTTAGTTCTCAATATTTTGATAATTTAAGAAAAGGCTGTTTAAATTGTGTGCTAATAAAAATATAAAATTATACCAATATATATATTAATGTCAGGGATGGGTCACAGATTAATGATGACCAAATATTCATTAGTAAAAGCAAATCAAAAGTTGTGACTGTTATATCAATATTCTTTAGGTTTCATATGATCGTACTGTTGGATTTTATTTTATTTTTTACAGTCCATTGGGCTCAGCCTAAGTAATAATTTGGTGGCCCGAGTCTGAAAAACACTAGCCCAAGGTATCAAGTGACTGTATTCTAGAACTGTTAATAATGGTGAACTGGCATGTACAAAGGTACATTTAACTGCAAGAATAATTGAATGTCAAACCTACTTCAGTTATTTGTGAGTCAGGACTTGTTATTTCTTTAATTAATAAACAGTAGAGATTAACAGAAGTGTCAATAAATGACACTGTCTCAGAGCTGTTGGATGACCACCGTCACAAAAGTAATACAACAGTGTGATGTCAGAGTCACATGTATTTGTATGCAGCTAATCGTTTCATCTGTTGACAGGATTTACCAAACATAAAATAGGGTATAGCATTTTATGCTATAAAACTGTGTGGTTTAGCTGCGACTTTCAATTATTATGTGCAAGTTATATGTGGGTAATAAACAGATAGTTTGATGTACATTCCAGAAACTGAACATACTATACTAAGTTGTAGACCAATTGCTTGTTAGTACAAAATTAATACCTTTGTACAGTACATCCAGCTAAATGAAAATAAGACTATTTGAGTTATGCATTTAAGTAACTTTAACACCATAGTAAGGACAAATCAGGTTTTCACCATGCTAATTATTGTTTGTCGCTTGTGACAGGATACATGATTTTGTGGTCACATTTATGGGTCAGAATAAATAGAAAAATAACCATTGAGTCTGACTTTACTGGTCGTAGTCAGTAATTCTGTCTAAGATTGAATTTTTAAATTAAAAAACATTAAGTACTACTGTCTGTGATATATACAATGTAAATATCTATAATAATCAAAAGATAAAGGAACTATATGTTTTTATGGAGTTGATTTAGTCAGTAGCATAGTGTATGTAGTGTATTATATCAGTTGTATTATATATGGAGATATACCAGTGGTACTGAATATATCATTTGAATTATATATGGAGTTATGCCAGTTGTATTGAATGTATAGTTTATTATATCAGTTGTATATGCAGTTTATTTTATCAATTGTATTGTACTTTATATCGGTGTGTGTAGTTTATAATATTGGTCATATTGTGTATGTAGGTTATAATATCGTCGTATTGTGTATGTAGTTTCTAAGATCAGTCATATTGTGTGTGTAGTTTATACTATCGGTCATATTATGTATGTAGTTTATAATATCGGTCATATTATGTATGTAGTTTATAATATCGGTCATATTGTGTATGTAGTTTATAATATCGGTCATATTATGTGTGTAGTTTATAATATCAGTCATATTATGTATATAGTTTATAATATTGGTCATATTGTGTGTGTAGTTTATAATATTGGTCATATTGTGTGTGTAGTTTATAATATTGGTCATATTATGTATGTAGTTTATAATATCGGTCATATTGTGTGTGTAGTTTATAATATCGATCATATTGTGTGTGTAGTTTATAATATCAGTCATATTGTGTGTGTAGTTTATAATATCGATTATATTGTGTGTGTAGTTTATAATATCAGTCGTATTGTGTGTGTAGTTTATAATATGGGTCATATTGTGTGTGTAGTTTATAATATCGGTCATATTGTGTGTGTAGTTTATAATATCGGTCATACTGTGTGTGTAGTTTGTTATGTGGGTTGTATTGTAGTTTAACTTGTTTACCAGCCAAGTACCTGGCTAGCTGCAGCATGTACTAACCGTTGTTGTTTGTGGCACTCGGTGTAATGGCCCGTAATGCGGTTGATGCGAGATGAACATCTCTGCCTGAAAGCCAAAATAGCCCATCCCAATGGGCCGACTATGGGCCAGAGATTGTAGTTTTGGCGTAGGTTCAAATATCATCAGGCATTTTTTTTATTTTCAAAGAGAGATGCGATATCAGCATGAAACTGCTTAAAGAGGATTCAAAGTGTAGACAGACAACATGTTCATCAATGTCTGTGACTAGTGGGTCAAAGATTCTTATTCCAATAGACATTAATGTATTAGTAGAATACAAATAAGTTTTAACATTCATACATAAAAGATTATCTCACGTTGAGCACATGTTCGTCAATGTCTGTGACTAGTTGGTCAAAGATTCTTATTCCAATAGACCCTACTGTATTAGAATACAAATAAGTTTTAAAATTTGATTGATTACTTCACAGTGGGCAGCATTTTGGGGTCATGACAAAATAGAAATTGATATGTCAAGATGTGATTTTTGCTTAATCCTGCCTGTATGACATATATATATGATCATTTGACATGGTGGAACCACACACACATAGATTTAGACTTAACATCACTGGATTAGATTTTATGAATAAAACAAAAATATCTATCAAGTAATTTGTGATTTGAACTTGGGTAAATGTGTTTCTTTAATATTAGGAAAAGTTGCTAAAATGGCCAATTCTTTATAACTACTGAAGGTTACAGTCCACGATGAAATTAAATAAACTGATTTGCTGATATCCTTATGCACTTTTTGGACAGGAATTTTAAAAAAATGTATTAAACTAACTTAGCTAAACTAGAGAGAACTGTGTCATATTTTTTTTTTTTTTCAAATACTGATCAATTCATAACAGTTATACACTTTATAGATTATTTGTTGCTGAAATCTCATGACCTATCAGAAAATCAGTTATAATTTAATTTTATTTACTTTTTGTTTGTTATGCAGATAAAATTAACTTCAAAAAGTACTTAACCCCCTTCTTAATAAGTCTTTTTTACTTTTATTTTGCAGAGCCCTCCAAGTTTGTCTGTGAAACATGCAAGGCGATATTCACCTCAGCATGGATGCTGCTCCAACATGCTCAAAAGGAACACGGGATGAAGATCTACACGACGTCCCCAGTCCTCAACCTCTCTACTCCGTCTCCGCGGCCCAGCATCGAGCATCGAACACCGCCATCAGCCGGGACGTCGGGCAGTGGCCACGAGTCTCCATTCCCTCACCCTCACCCAGCATCCTACCCGTCCTTTCGACTGCCCCTGGAGGGCCGCCCACTACACCACGGCTCTCCGCTGCACGGCTCGCCACTCAGCCCCTTCAACCGTCCACCCGGGCTGGATCTCCCCCTCGATATTATCAATGACCCGTTTCGCAGCCTCCGACCGAGCATGGCATCCATGCCACACGGGATTCCCCCGGTGCTGGAACACAGCCCACACCATCACCACCACCATGCCACGCCGCCACATTTCGGACACCCGGCGTTTGACAGGCCCAGGGTCTCCATCGCAGACATCGACTTTTACTCAAAACGTTTACAACAGCTAGCACACACGACTGGACCATCAGTGTTAGTCGGTTCAGGACCAGGACCAGGACAAGGTCCAGGGCTGCCAAGACCGGACACTACATTTTCACCATTAGCGAGCAACATCTTGACAAATATGCAGGAGCAAAAGCAGCAGCATCATCAACAACAGCAACAGCAGCAGCAGCAACATCAACAACAACGAGAATCCCTGTCTAATAACTCTCCAGATGCTTTGTCGAGATCACAGCTGTCGCCCAATCACAGCCGACCTAACAAATCATGCGAGTTCTGTGGTAAATGTTTCCGATTCCAGAGCAATCTGATAGTCCATCGTCGTTCACACACCGGAGAGAAGCCGTTCAAGTGTCCCGTGTGTCCGCACGCCTGCACGCAGCAGAGTAAACTGAAACGCCACATGAAGACTCACAGGAACAAGTCTCCAGTCTCACACATGTTCCACGGATCCAATGCCTCCAACTCTGACGGAAGCATTCATTCGAGCAGCAGCACTCCGGACTCCAACATGAATGCGGTTGGGAAGCTGGATGAGAGTGGGTATGACATGGACGATGAAGAGGAGGAGGAGGAAGAGGAAGAAGAGGAGGAGGAGGATATGGATGAGGACTTTGAGGATGAGGAGGAGGAGCTGGAGGCTGTGAACAAGGACATGAATAGGAGACGTGAACTCGATGATCTCAAAAAGAAAGGCCTGGACAACGACCGTGAAGACTCGTCTAAACCAATCAGCAATGAACTCACCAATCATAATGCAACCGAGTCGCAGAACGGGGACATCGACCAGAGCGACGAGCCGAGGGGACTTCTCAACCACAGTCACTCACCGTCTGCCTTTGGGTCCCCAAACTCGCGTGACCGAGAACGAACTCCATCCTCCAGCTTGCTCAATGAAATGATGGAGAACTCCGGTCTCAAAAGCATCCAGCCGTTCAACGACGCTTTCCAGCAGGCCATAGCCGAGAATCGCAGCCAGCATGGCAGTTCGAAGGACTCTGATGACGGGGAGAAGGAGAAGCTGGAAAATGGAAATGGCAGCCCAGACATGAAGCGAGACCACTCCCCTCTGAGACACGCTTTGAACAGTGATATATTGTTTAGGAACAACCTCTCGCAGTCTCCACTGGATCTCCACTCAAAGCCGGGAATCAAAAGAGAGCCTCTCCCTGAGGCGAACATCCCCAACAACTTCGAGGCAGCAATGCGCTACGCGTCCTGGTTCCACCAGACGTCCACACTGCGTGATCTTCACCCAAGATTCTTTCCGAGCTTCGGACTGCCTCGCGACACCAACCACAACGGTCTGAACCTGGCAGCCCCAGAAAGTGCCTTGAAACCTGTCACAAGCTTGCCTCGCCCAGGCCCCAGCACCCCGGTGTCGTCGCCCAATGGGGGCCCGTACGCGCGGAGGGACCGGCGCTCTGACACCTGCGAGTACTGCGGCAAGGTGTTCAAGAACTGTAGCAACCTGACGGTGCACCGGCGCTCGCACACCGGGGAGAAGCCCTACAAGTGTGACCTCTGCAGCTACGCCTGCGCCCAGTCCAGCAAGCTGACCCGCCACATGAAGACCCACGGCCGTCTTGGCAAGGACGTGTACCGCTGCAAGTTCTGTCAGATGCCCTTCTCCGTGGCCAGCACGCTGGAGAAACACATGAGGAAGTGCGTCGACAACTGCCACGCCCGACTCATGCACGAAGCAGACGCGGACAGTAACGGAACAGCGACATCAAATCTATGATTGCTCACCTCTCATCGAGACTTAGTATATATATAATATCTTGTTATAAAACAGAAAAACTGTTATTTTTTATTTTTATTCTTTTTTTTCTCTCTTTTTTTTTCCTCTGTCGTTAGAAATCATGTTGACTGCACTTGGAGCTAGACAATTTTTTTTAAGGTGTGAAATTCGACAATACTCAAACTTGTGATGTGTCTCTTGTTTTGATTAAGAATTGTTGCCATGGTTACATGCTTGACATCCTAAACGGGCTATTCTGAACACAATGTTTTACATTAGGTAGCTACGATGCGTGACTGAATTTTTGTGCATGCCATGTTAAACTATACATGTGATGTTAACCCCTTCAGTGCTGTTTACATGTCAACTCAAATCACTGCACTCAAATCACTGCAACAAAATCAAACAAGGTTGAAAAACAAAATCCACTCAAACCCGTCTTTTTGAAGACATATATAAAAAAAGTGCTAAAATGTCTTAACAAACAAGAGTATTTATAGTTGTGTGTCTTTTTACTTGGCCAATCTTTGCAATTTGTAAGAATATTCCTTTACCACAAAGTTTATGAGTTTGAAATATATTGTAATCAAATTACAGACTGTTTGAAATTATTAATGTGTTAATACATTTAAGCGATATGGTGACTTACTTATTTTGAGAATAAATCTGTTATTTCCGTCTTATCAAAACAATAAATGGCACTGAGGGGATTGACATCTATCCATTATTAAAACCCTCCTCCCCCTTGGTAACATAGTGTAGTGTAAAAAAACTAAACAAAAAAACTATTGTATATTGTTTGTTTCTACTTGTTACATATATATGTATATATATTATATATACTGACATGTTTGATAGACATTTTGAGACTTTCTGACTGTTTTTACATATATTGATGTATACCACAAAACGGAAACTACACCAAGCACCATACAGGAAGGTATGTGCACGTGATATTCTATTTTGTACTTGTTTAACGTAAACATCATCGAATGCTGTGTGTTGTGCGTGTGTGTGTGTGTATGTGTTTGAAATGCTTATTAATCATTGTCGTTTGACATGCAGAACAACGTGAATTCTCTTTTATTGTGCCATATGTGTATTGATGTTCTTTGAACTTCTCTCAGCTTTGCTTAATTGTATAATAACTGTATTTAGTAGCTTCTGCAAGTATTAAGGCATGTCACTATTTCTCAAAGAGGACATAAAAATGGTCATAGAAATATTCTTTAAAAGTTAAGAAACAGTCAATTAGTGATGTTCCAAAACTGGTAATTCTTTGACCAAATTTGGCATACTTTTCATCGGCTTTCTCGTTATATATTCCTTGACTAAACCTAGTAGTTGTGTTGCATACAAATCTGACTGGTAGTTAAATTCTTTTGATATCTGATTTAGTGAAACTAAATTTTTTAATTCGTAATCTTAGTTGTGTTTAAAATAATCTTAACAAAATTCTGTATCCATGTTTTGGTCACCATTAATTAATCAAAACATGCTACATAATTTTGTGGAATATAATGATATACAAAATTTGAATTACCTGATATAATGATTGTATAGGGACATATGATGATATAACTAAATCTTTTAATATAGACAATCATCAGGTACAATTAACTGCATTTTCAATCTAGTTTGAGTCTCAGATTTAAACATTTTTAAAAGCACAGGTCCAAGTTTGGTCAAAGTATGTCATGTTGGTCTAAGTTTATCAGATGTGTTTGTTTTGTTTGATGTTTAGGCACAGAATTAAAAATCTTTGACAACATTTAGTTTCAAAGGAATCACTTGCCAAAGTAACATTTTTTTTATTAAAAGTTTCAGAATCATTATCGGTAATAGATTGAAAATATTTTCTATTTATAAACAACAAAAATATAACTTATTGTGCATTCAACTTATTGGATGTTGTTTGTTCTCTTAATTTGTGAATTATTTTTATGACCATTTTGTGCTTATGTAGTTATAGTGTCAACATTTCACATTATTATTCAGTGTATTTTAAAGGTTTTTCAGGTTTGTTTTGTTGTCTTCGATCGTTACATGTCTGTAGAACAGTTAAAGGTTGTAGGTTTTGGTGAATCCTTTTAATCTGACGGTGATCCTTTTTCCTTGACATATTAAATACAACTGCAAAGAAAGTAGGTGTCCTAGCATTAGCAGTAGTGCTCCGACAAGCAGAGAGAAGACGTTTTCTTCACTTGGTATTGAAGTTTATGACTGACAGCTGTCTGACAGACATTTCAGCTATGTGCTGAATTAGTCTGTCGGCTTTACGGTGAACGTTGTGAATATGTAGCAATTTTCACTCAGCCAAGCTTATCTCATAACCCATTGTCCATCAACGTAGTCAACATCTTTATGTCTGCTTCATTCACTACTTGTCCAAGATTTTTTATAAACGATTATCAAAATAATTCTATCAGTGATTTAAATTTATTTTATTTTTTATTTTATTTTTAGGGAGGGGGAGGATGAGGTTGGGGATTTGTTTGTCTTTGGTGAGGATGTAAGGGAAAATGAGTGGCCATGCTTGTTGAAACTTTTCAATAAGGACTTCTTTAAAATTCAGTATAAAACAATACAAATTCTGTATAATTTGAAGTCTTTTAGGTTTTTTAAGTTTTGAGTCTAATTTGGTTTTAGAATATGAAAGCACATTTAAAAATACAACTGGTAACGTTTTGTACTTTGCGATAATATAATAAATGTTAGATTTTTATCCCACCCTTCATTTATTTATAAGCGTCTTTTTTTGGGGGGGTGGAGGGGTGTGTCTTTTAAACATATGCTCAATGTGCAGTATTTTCAATGTCCTGAAAATATCTATTTAAAAAAAAAAAAAAAAAAAAAACCCACATTACTCTTTCCATGCCCACATTCACATTTTGCAAACAAAATTGAATGAAAGTCTGGTATTTAATATATTATAACCAAAGTGATGCTCCAAAATGTTTTTGCTAGATCTTTTAATAAATGAATATGACCTTGCATGTGGTTGGCTGAGATATGTTTTGCTATCAAATGTTAGCAAACACCAACTGTCGGTTACAGTTTAGACTTTTAAGGTAATTTTAACATGAGATTTTGCATTCAGACCCAAATATTTGCAGTTATTATAGTAATTATGTTACTAAATTTAGTAGAAACATTCTGTCCAATATCCTAGCCAAGATTCATTACTTTTATATTCACTGAACCTGCAACATGGCTGCTTAGATCTCCATTTGGCAAAGAAAGGTTTAAGGCTTGTTCCAGGTAGTGATAATACATTTGGTAAAACATGTCATCAGTTTCATGCTAAAAATATTGCATGCTGTCCACCTGTCCATCCATTATTGCTTAAACATTTTCATTTCCAAATCCTACAACTTTTAACAGAATCAGACTTTGAATGATGTATCAAGGGTAATTTATCGTTTGGTTGGCTTTCACACAGTATTGTCAACTCTACAGGTGCAGTTGGTCATTTATTTAGGTGAACTGAAATGGCAGATGTTTTCCTGTTAATATGGCAAATGCCACAAAGTTGTTTTGTTTTATAAATTTGTTATAAAAAAGCATAATACTTGTACTGTGGTACTGAAATTGTTTTACCCAGTGTTTGAAAACTGTGAATACAAATATACGAAAATATATATATATATATATATATATATATATATATATATATATATATATATATATATATATATACCTATGGAGTTTAAAAATAACAAATAGGAGTACAAAAGACAAATATTTTATTTTAATTCAACTATACGTGATAAGTCAACCCTTAGAGTGTGGGTTATTGTTATTTAGCATATCTTGGGGATTTTGTTGCCCATTGTTATTGGTGCTTCTCGGGAGTAACATTACATCTAGTTTATATTATTTTTCTTCTATTTAGTACCATAGTGCCTACCTGTATTTATGTTGTGTACAGAAATAACACTGTCAAGTTTAACCCTAAACGACTGACTTCTAAAAGACTAGAGCGTCTGTGTATGTGTGTTCACGTATGGTGTGTTTAGTATGGAATAATGCAGTCTCTTTTTAACTTCTGAAGAAAAAGATTCTTCCTGTTTTTATGTTTGAACACCTCAGTCACATATTAGGAAGACTATAAACCTCCTGTGTTCTTTCCTCCCCCAACCCCAGACTTCCCTCAACCCCAGAGTATTGTTTAGCTTGAAAGTTTGTGTGTGATTTATAAATGTAGCTTTTAAAGCCCTTTGTTAAAGATCATCCTTATAGTGCTATTTTATTTTCTGCTTTTATTTTTGTTGAGACCTGTTTTCAGTATGGTTATTTTAATACTTCAGGCTAGCCTATTTAGTTGAATCAAGCACTGATAGGTAATCTTGTATATGTTATATGGCTGTCTCGTGGGCTGTTTGTTAAATGGTCGGATAGGGCAGCAAACTGTGCAGCTACCGATGCCTTTTGGAGCCATCAGTGTCACCAGCACTTGCCACATTTATGCCTTGTTAGCGGACATTACTTCACCAAGGAGACGAATTACCGAAAATATGCTGTCCAAATGGCAATATTGCGGATTATATTCAACAGTGTTCATCGTTATGCATTGACAGAGATGGAGGTAAAAAACAAACCTTTTTGACATTATTTTATATTATGGTGGTTCAAGAGAAATTACAAAATTGCCTTCAAAATAACAACATTCAAGAAGTTTTATTGTTAAAGAAAAATATCAGTTTTGGGCGAACTGATGTGCCTTGGTAACGGAGAATGCTATTTTTGGCAAGAAATTTTATTCTTCCTAACCTGAGAGATGGAGATTGTGTTGAGACTTGGACAAGCTGACACTGTGTTCCGTGTTGTGTCGAATCTTGTGTCAATTGATATCCTATAAAATATAATACACTTGTGTTCATCAGTTAGTTAAAAAGCTGCTCTTTATAATACACGTACATGTATGTTGTCTGTTTGTTCATCCTTGGTGGCATTGTTAAACCCTGCAATGACGCCGTTCAACCCTGCAGTGATGCCATCATTCATTACCCTGCATTGATGCCATTCGTCCTTTGTTTAGGAAGCTTAGAGTGGACTTGTTAGTGGTCATTGATGTGACTTTTGTGCCCTTTTGTGGAGAGACCAGCATAAACTGTGCATGGTTAGCAGTGACTAAATAAAACTGTAGATAGACGTGAATTGTGCACAGGAACTG
Organism: Gigantopelta aegis; assembly: GCF_016097555.1. Taxonomy (NCBI): domain Eukaryota; kingdom Metazoa; phylum Mollusca; class Gastropoda; order Neomphalida; family Peltospiridae; genus Gigantopelta; species Gigantopelta aegis. The sequence continues at coordinate 105,132,007 of NC_054702.1, read as the reverse complement.
AGTGACTTAGAATCTTTATGTGGATTTCGCATGATTAAACCGAGTGACTTGATCAATCCAGTAAGGGAGACCGGAGTGGATTTTGCATGATAAACCGAGTGACTTAAATGAAAAATTTAAAAAACCATTAAAAAAAAAACCCCAGTTCTAGAAAAATGGCTATGGTCGGATTTGCATAGCGAACAAAACGAACCCATTATTCAGTTCTGCATGGTGGCCCACGTGAACTGTGGCACACGTGATAACTATCTCTTATCGTATATGCAAACCTGTGCCAGTGTGACTGGACTTTGCAAATATGTACATCAAAAGTCCGAGGTTGTGAAGTGTGACTGCACAATCTCCGACGAGGGCTGTTCTACCGGTGTTTTTTTTTTTTTCTCTCTTGTGCAACTAACAATGGCAGCTAGTGCTAGACCAGGGTGAGTGATCACTACAGTCGTTCAGCTCGCTGTGAGCCTGCTCGCTGTGAGCCCACTCGCTGACTGACTCGTCAAAAGGATGTTTTAGTTGCATGATTCATATTGTGACGTTCTTGGTGCAGCGCAATTTTTGCATTAGTAGTGAAGTTTAACGTTTGCTATATTTGTACACACGTGGCTTTTTGCATCTATACTCACTGCACCCTGCAGTCTAACCCAAGGGAGACAACTGTTCAGTGCAATATTCTATTTATTGCATAGTACTCTCTTTTTTTCAAAAAAGCTTAAAAGCTCATCTTTGGATCTTTTAAGGAAAGAAGAAAACGAATCAAAATCTTTAGAAACATGTTGCCACTGTTTGATTTATCCTTTTTGTAGTTTGCCTGACTACAAAAACCATTCTGTTGGTGTTGATAGTTCCATTATTTAATTTACATACTTGTATTTCCTTTGGGTTGTAACATACATTTATGCATAACATCTTTATAATATTCATAACATAGTAAAACTTCAAAATATCAAATAGATATTATCAAGCTACTAGAAGTGTAATTGCATTGTAAATACAGGTTAAAATAAATGCTAAGGTACATGTATTAAAGGGACAGACCCTAGTTTCAGCCCATGAAAATTAACACTAAGTTTAGTTACTCTACAAACCTGTAACACATTTGGATAAAGTTACAACTGAGTGAAACATGAGTCTGTGACTTTGAAATGGTGAAATATCCCCTAAAAATAAACTTAAACTCGATTCCACAACTATTATCTCTCAGATGCACGTGCGTTTTTAAAATATGAGAAATGCATTTTGTGATATTAAAAACACCAGGATGACCAAAGACACTTCAAATGTACGGAAATGGATAATCTAAACAATAAAATCTAAGTAAAGTATGATTTCAGTTATCAAAAACTGCTTTAATAGTCAAAAATATGCCTTAGTGTTTAGAAACTAGGGTATGTCCCTTTAAGAGATAGTTAAACATTTGAACATCTGAAACTTATTTACAGACAAGAGATTGCTATTTAGGGTGTCATGTTTAATATGTTTTGACACCAACAGGCTGGCTTTTTGTATTGGAGGGTACAGTGAATTGTTTTGGTTTACCCAATCTATAGTGCTATGTTTCCGGACTATTGTATAAGTAGTTGTTTAGTACATGTTTTAGCATATTGATTTTTAAAAACTAGAAGCCTAATGCTATAGGTTTGTTTGTTGCTTGGCCTGCAATGAAATGATCATTGTACTTATTTTAACATGACAAAATGGCAGAAAAAAACAACAAAATTGTGAGCATTTTTGTTTTGCCTTTAACTGTTATCCTGGTAGTACTGGTTTCCATTGGTTATGGTGACACACCTAAACTGGTGAAACTGCAGTGACTAAACTAGTGCTAAAATGTATGCAAATGGTTGTTAATGATATTATATATTACTCAAATCAGCTGTAGTATTGGAGAATCTTAATGTTGCCCAATATGATTAATTATGCATATGTTTTCGATCTTGACTTGTGTTGTTTTTCAATTTATCATATTAAGGGATTTTTTTTGGTACCATTGTTACATTCGCTTCATTTCCAGTGCCATATTTTGTATTAGCCACCACTAGCAATTTGATTGTGGCTAAATGGGGTTATGTTTGTTTGAAATACATTTTATTATCTTTCCATATTGTTTTTCATTGACATCAAGTGCTGTTCTCTTTATCATTGTTGTTTAACAGAGAAAATTAAGCTGACACTACTGTGTAGTATATACTGTGCACATACCTGCATATATGTCCAGTTTGTTAGGTTGATTGTTGTTAATATTCTTACTGTTACTGAAATAATGAAACCTATTTGTCATGTGAATAATGTTGTAAACATACTTCATTCAGGTTTGTCAATGTTTACAGTGTACAAATTATTCAAAGGTTACAAGTGTTATAGTTTCTTTGGGTTAATTGTTTTTTCTTCTTCTTTTTTCTTCTAGGTTTTTTTTTTTTTTTTTTTTTTTTTTTTTTTTTTTAACAGAAACTTTGATTTTAAAATTTGGTAGATTTTTTTTTTTAATATTTAAACTATCAATCTTTTAAAAAAAAGTGTACTGTTTGCCAAATAAAGTAGCTATGACAGGAATTAAAAAGTCTTGAAATATTTTTTATCACAATCAGTAAACAATTTGTAGCTGTATTAAGATTAATACTGAAAAGTGTTATTACCAGTTTTAAAGATTCCATACTATTGATCTTAAAACTACTTCATACCCTCATAATACTGCTGGTATTTCTGGCTAAAACGTACTAGTAGTTTCTTCTTTGAAGTATTCATTTCTTCACATCTTGGGTGCATTATTATCAAAGAAAATTTGGACATTCAATTCAAAATGTTTAACTCTTACCTGGAAATGACTAAATGCTTATGTTCATCATCTGTTCTACATATACGTTTAAAAAGTATTCACAGACCAGTATCATCCAAACTCTGGAATGCCAAATGGTCACATAAAAACTGTGTCCAGCTTGTGTAAATGTGTGTACCAGAACTCTGGATATACAGAAATGAATATTTTAAACAAGAAACTGTAAGTATTAACAAGAAATCCTGTATAACACTGTAAGAGGAATATTGTCCTTCAAGATCATTGATCAGTTCAGAAACCTGCTGTAAAGACTTTTTTTTTAGAAGGTAACATTTAAGACTTATTCACCAAACTGTTACCGTGACTTGGAGTGGGTGGGTAGAATCTCCAAGTGTTTTGGTTTTCTATTGATTCACTCTCTGCCATTGATTGGTGTCTTAATAGAAGACTGCTGACACATGCTGTGCTGATCACACTAACATGTTCAAATCAGTCTGGTGTAAACGTGTTTGTTATTTACACTGTCATTGTCAGTACAGAAACATGACATTTAGTACTGTGTATTTATTAACTCGCAGGACAACTTTCAGTCCTGTGCTTAGCACATGTTCTCCTGTCACCCTGAGTCCTAGCTTGGAACACTATTCTAAAGAGGGCAGTTTTTTATGTGTGTTTTTTTTTTTAATGTGCTAACCTATCTTGATGTTTGTGCAAACAAAAAACCACATAAATATTATATATAATTTTAATTTGACTGTTACTGTGGCTTAGAATTTTTAGTTTCAGAATAACATGAAGGTTACGAGAAAATTTGTCATATCGTAGCATAATTAAACATTACAGCGATTTTACAGCTGCCCAGTAATTATTTACATTGGACAAGAGGGCAGTAGAATATGAAGATTATTTTCTCAGTATCTACTACTTTAAAATTACTATATAAATAAAAGTGAGTTTATTTGCATTTAAAATGTATTAGCAGGCTTTAAAAACATGTATTGGCTCTTCTTCCCACCTCTTGGTGATAATTCTGGAACTGTCTTTACTGATAATACTTAATGGTCTAACAACTTGCTGTCTTGATGAACAGAAATAATGATACTTGACTAAAGGCATATTAAAGATTTCATTGTATATTGAACTGAAAGTCATAAGATAAATTATTGTGTTATAATAGTTTGTAATATTAAACCGGTGAAAGTTTTGGATTATTGGCCGAAACGGTCAAACAAACCTATATCATATTTTGTTGTTGTTAAAGAGTTCTGTGCATGTTTTAACTTACGTTTTTCCCATTTAATTGAACTGTTTTGTATGAGTCATCAGTGGGTATCTTAAATATACATTTCAGTCGCTATGTGGTAAGAAATCAAATTTTGAATTCTATTCTCAATTTTTATAATTATTAACATATTACAATATTACAGCCCTTTGTTAAATATTGAATTCAATTAAATGATTAACAACATCCCAGCAAATTTTCTTTGGATATTTGAGTATCAACATGATCAATATCATAATAAATATCCAAAAGTTAAATTAAAACAGTAAAGAGATTATTATTGAAGATGGAAATTTTCAATAATTAAAACGAGACGAGACGAATGGTATGAAGCCTTATTTATTAATATTCACTGTTTATTTATTAACATGTTAAAGTCCTTAGTTAAATAGCCATGCTGGTAATCTTGAATAGTTAAATCAGATCGATGACACTAGGAGTAATGTGGTATACAATGAGCTTTTATTATAGGAAATATTATTCAAATCAAAAGAACAGGGTTAAATGCAAACTTGAGCATCTAAATGTTTTGAGTATGGAAAGACTAAACTGACTGAAATGTGATCAAAGTGCTGAGAGAGAGAGAGTATGTGTGTGTTGTTTGTCAACTTCATGTTAAAGGGAATTTTGCTCATATGGACTGCTGTGTCGTGAAGTCACGTTCTTTGATGATGTCATGTTTATATGTAGGTTCAGATAAAGTTGTACTGTACATCCAACCTGTATTTGTCGGACTTGGTCGGACTTGGTATCCATATAATGGATATACAGAATGTTAATAATACATATTGGAATGTTACCCAGAATGTATTATATGTTAGATCACTCTCTAGTTACAGATAAGAAAGTGAATGAATGTTGAAGGCCACCTCGACACAAATCATAATTATGTCGGCTACTGGGTTTCAAGCAAAGATGTATATTGAAGAAACATGAGTGTAAAACTTCAGTAGTTATTAATATTAGTTCATAGATGTTTTAGATTTAGAAACAGTTCGAATTATATATAGTAACTTGAAGACTCAATGGACGAGGTATATCAGAACCCTAGATTACTGGTACTAATTGTAATACTGCAAAGAAAATACTAGAGTGAGAATTAATTATTACTAGGTTTATTATCTTAATCAACGAGGTTTATTAGTCACCGTGGTTTTCATCTAATGTCATTTAATGCTTGAATCACTTAGGTTGCGGTTTTGTGAATGCACTGAAATGTTTGGTTGTGCACATAGTTTTTACAATCATACGACTTGGTGTACGTCATTATGATATACAGTAAATTTCATAGCTTGTAAATGCACTTATTTGTATAGATACATATACATGTACAATGTATATTGATAATGAAACAAATTGGTCTCTAAGCTTGACATTTAAGTCGTTCACGTGTGGATGCCACAAAAATTGAATGCCTTTCAAAAGTCAGTTTCGCCCAGTCTGAAGTTCTTTAGGAATATTTCTGTCTCGCTTTGACATTGAATATTTTAAAATATTAATAATTTATTACACACGCACCTGGTCTCCACGTTTAGAAGCATATTATATTGCATTGCATAATTCGTAAATATTGAAATAGAATGATTTGTTTTACCACTTAAAATATTGATCATTCTATTGTTTGAGGCGAACGTTTATCTTTTAACCAAGTTTTAATGCTGTGAATTATTTAATAATCTATAGTAAAGAAAACTGCATATAGCATTATATTTATAAGTACAAATATTAAATATTTTTGAAAATGGGAGATGACGATAATGTATCCTTCAGTATATGGAAGTTGACGGGATGGGCGGGGATGGTCTCAGTAAAATTTTAAGATGTCAAAATATAAACTGATAAACAGTATTAAGATTAAGTAACCTGTGTTTAATACTGTTAAACTATTCTTTTGTTCTAATTAGAAAGCGATTTTTATATGACAGTGGATGCTTTTCTCGGTTATGAAGTATTATCTTGGTGTTTGCGCGCACAACCCCAAACCACGGGGTACCGCTAACAAAGGTCCAGTCTCGAACCCAGACGGTTGTGTAGCAGACGTCTGGGTACGAGACTGAAAAGGTTTGGCTTCCATTTCAAGCACTTGATGTCTTTTTGTGTTTCCTGTGATGTCTTGTCCTTTGAGGATTAGTAAAATACTAACTTGTTATTTTTTAATATCTGAAATGTATTGATATTTCTATTCAGATTGCGTTACTCCTTTTATCGTTTCAAACCCTTCAGTGTATCGCTTAAAGCTAACATGTCTAGACTAGTGCTATGCTTACGATATGAGCAAATGTTGACCCTTGTGCCTTTGTTATTTATTTCTCAATTGTACATTTAATGTACCAAACACTTTGTAGAGCTTATGTATTTATCATGTGAAATTGTACGACAGTACAAGGTACTTGTAAAGTTCAATAAACTCTGTCCACGACATTTAAAATTGTTTTTGTTTTATGTGGTTGAAGTCTTCAGAGCGAAATGGTGGTGTAGTAATCAGGTGGGAAGCCCTGGGCGTCCTGAATATCGCACAGGACTAGCTCGTCTTTCTTTTAAAAACAGTCTGAACTAACTACTGAAGTTTAAAGTAAACTGATTAACCGTATCTCAGCACATTTGGTTCCAGTTATGCCCGTTTGCCAGGTATTGTCATGGAAATTTGGTAAATTGCAACAACTGCAATTTTACGGGCTTGTTTTTACATGTTTCTCTTACTAAACAAAAACAAAAAAACCACAACACTACGATAGATATTCTACCTATCGTGGATAGTTCTTTTATGTCATTGGAATATTCAACCATAAGCGTACGAGATGGCAACTGCCCCCCCCCCCCCCCCCCCCCCCCCCCCCCCCCCCCCAGTACTGGAGAAAATGCTCAAATTCGGGCAAAAACCATAACGATTTAGCGCAAAATGTGCTAACTTGAGACCGTTTTACCATGTATTTCCTTCAATCTACCCTTAAAATTAGTTGTAATTCATGGGGAAATGCGTAGCGATTCATTTGTATCATTTAGGACTCGAGCTGTTTGGTAGTAAAGCTTATATAAATAAATGTTATCCAGATTCGGACATTTTCGTCTAATTGGGGTAAAAACCAGACTGACTCCCTACAAAAATGCAGAGCCCGTACGCCTGTGTATTCAACTGAAACAGCTGCTCAATGTCACATGTTCACTTATGATCTGGTTGACGTGAGACCTCCATAATCCACGAACAAATGTATGTTTTGTAACGACTGGTCTTTGAACATGATCAGTGTTGCTGCCATTGGCAGGCTTTCTGAACTGGATTTATTTTGGGCTCAATTTCAAATTTTGAACAATTATAAATTTAAAATGTAGGTATTGAAATCTTATAATATTGTGCATTAGCACAATGTAATACAGTCTCGTACAAAAGCAAAATCACAGTTCCAATCTTATTCATCGACACAAGACAAAGTCTTAAAATATCAGTAAATTCATAATAGTATCTAGGTTTGAGTTCATTTTAAAGGAAACCGTATTGGATCTTGCTGTAACGTGAACAATCTTTCCCGAGTGTGTGGCAAGAGTCCAAAGATCGTTAATAAGGAGGCTGTTTTGAGTTTGCAGCTATTGTAAAATGTTGCCAACCAACCGAGCCTTAAAACAATTAAAATGACATATTTAAAACATTTTCTTTTCAGAATATCGTTATTTAGTGTGACTGGTCGTCCTATGGTTTACAGGACTCAAACTGTTTATTTGGTAACATATATTTGTTCTTCGTATGAAGTAATTGGTGGGGAGGGTAAAATCCAGTTTAAAATGAATTAATGTTTAACGATACCCCCAGCACAAAAATTAACATCGGCTGTTGGGTGTCACAACAAAATCCGTTTGGACCATTACACATACTTGACTATTGCAAATACTTGACTATTACAAATAACTTGGACGATGCGGAAACACACTCGATGTGTTTTATTCTTTTTAAAAAAGTGTAATTGTGGCGTTAAACAGGCTCTGTTGGACACAAACATGTTTCAATGGCAGCAAACTCGGGACAGATTCCTTAAACCACTGACACTTGTTTTTACTTGATTGTCTGCATGGACATGGTCAAAAGCTTGACTCTAAACAAGCCAGAGAGTCGAGAAATTCTTAACTCACCCTCAGACAATCTGGTGTTCCAGGGACCACACTCAGGCTGAGGCAGACCCGAAAATATTCTTTGCCCCCGGCCCTGGCTCTGATTCTGAATTGTAATAATATGGCTTGACTGAAAATCGGTATAAAATGAACATACTATAAAATATCTTTTTGAGTACAATATTTAGACATCCAGCGTAGAATTACTATAGAATGCCATGGAAAAAAGTGGTCTGTTGGCAAGTTAAGTCATCTCTTTTTATACTACAGCTTTGAATAGTGGTTCGCGTTGTTCTGAATATCTATTTGATTGAAAGACATGGTTCATATCACATTTTGATATGAATTTTATGTAATAACTCCATATTGAATAAAACATTTCCTTGTACTTGGTAAATGTACAGAAAGTCCTGCCTTCAAATGAGTAAAAACTATTTTAAAATAGGAGTAACAAAATATTCAAATATTTGCATATCTTATAGTGAACTAGCGTGCTCTTTTTTTCTAGTCTTTATAACAAAATATGTAAAATGCGCTAGGGTGCTTTTAAAATATTCCTTTTCTTTTATAAAACAAATAGTTCATGGTTTCATAAAAAAACAAAAAAACAATATTGATATTAAAATCGGTCTCGTGATTCCCGAACAAAGTCGGTGAAGGGACAGAACACGCCCATCGTGCTCAGCCTTAAGGAAGAATTTAACGGACAAGTTGTCACGTGATAAGACAGTTCCACAGCAGAACTATTATTAATTTTGATAAATAATGAAAATAAGGTATAGTTCACACAGTTCAATTACATACATATATGTTCTGTTACATACATATATGTTCTGTTACATACATATATGTTCTATTTCATACATATATGTTCTGTTACATACATATATGTTCTATTACATACATATATGTTCTATTACATACATATATGTTCTATTGTAGATTTCTTTTTCTTTTTCTTCAGTTTTCGTATTTAGCTTCATCTGACCTTGTCTATAGGAAATCGATTTATGCTTCTACAGGAAATTACAGGTATTTTAATACTGTTAATAAGACAGTAGTACAGATAATTGGTCAGATTCATTATAAACACTTAAGTAGAATTAAGATTGCATTCTGCAAATCCCTATGTTGAACTGGCGATCAGACGAGATACCATGGTCCATACGTCATTATTGATCTCAGCTGTTGGAGAGCTAGCTAATCAGGCTAAAGATTTTTTTGGCGGTCATTGGAGCAAGTTTGCCTGCGATCGATCCACTAAAGTTGATGGACACAGTTCCTGGCAGTACTCGCCACAGTCCACCATACAAATTGACTGACAATCCACTTTCAGCAGGTTGGGCTTGATTTCCAGATAGTCTCATTAATCATAGACGTTTATGTTCAAGCGTTTGCCTAACTTGTTGACTTTTGCCCTTGACCCAATGAGCTAAAACCCTTTAACGTGGGGGGGTTTTTCGGTTTTTTTTTCTTCTTCTTTTTTTTTTTTTCTTTTTTTTTTCTTCAGCACTTTATTTTAGTATTCCTTATAATAAGATTAAATTATCATATGCTAAAAAGGGGGAATAAGGAGGCTTACTTGTGGTGATGGGCAGGAGGGTAATAAAAAAATACTGACTCTTTATTATTTTATATTTTTATGAGATGTAAATTATAAAGCAAAATAAAAGCAAATTATTATTTATATGCGCTTTCCTGCAAACAGGAGAGCATATACAACAACTTTTACTGTACTAGTTGTAGGACACTGCTTGAGAGAGGGAGAATGGAGATCCATGTACGGCTCATTGTACCACAGATTAGCACTCTACCATTGAGCTACATTCCACAGATTAGCACTCTACCATTGAGCTACATTCCACAGATTAGCACTCTACCATTGAGCTACATTCCACAGATTAGCACTCTACCATTGAGCTACATTCCACAGATTAGCACTCTACCATTGAGCTACATTCCACAGATTAGCACTCTACCATTGAGCTACATTCCACAGATTAGCACTCTACCATTGAGCCACATTCCATCCCTCTACATTCCACCCCTCAAATAACTACTGTAACAGATTGTGTTACTATAACAAACTATGCATTTTTAAACAATCGTTTGCACTATAGTATCTTCAATGGTTAAAAAGTATTTTGTAATTTAAAAAAAAGAAAAAAAAGACAGTTTTGATTTAACAATTTTTAAAAGTTGATGATGGTGGTGGTAATGGTGGCGGTGATGACGACAACGACTGTAATGCTGCTGGTGATGATGGTGGTGGAGGTGATGATGACGACGATGATGGTGATGATGATTAGATGAACAAAAAGGAGGCTTTTTGTTATTACGATTATCAACTTACGAATTCGATGTTTAAGTTCAAAATAAATAAATAGTATAAACAAATATTAGTAAATAAATAAATAAACGTGAATCAGGAAACGAATTCACACATGTCCATCATTTCGTTCTTTGTCTTGCTTATTTGTTTTCTGGCAGTACATTGTATTGTTCATTTTATGGCTGCTTCACGACAGTCACACCATCTTTAGTTAAACTTAGCGATTCGTAAATGTCCATAGATGTTTGCATCTTGACGAATTACAGTGCTTATTAGTAAACTTGGCGATTCATATATTTTTAGCATCTAGACAAATCAGTGTTCGTAACATACACAGTATTAGTAAAATACATAATAGTAAAGTAATTCTTAATTTTAATAGTTTTTTTAATCATTGAAAGTTAAAAAAGAGAGGATTTCGTACAATTTGCATATGCATAACAGAGCACATGATTTGGCGCCATTAAAACTACTCGACGTTTGGTGAACAAAAGTGAAGCAATATGGTGATTCTTTTTTCTTTTCATTTTTTTTTTTTTTTTTTTTTTTTTTTTTGCATTAAACAACTTTTATTTTTCACATTGTCATCGGTATGTGTTCTTATGTTTGGTGATACCCGCTGCTATCGAGATTATAGTACCTAATCATCGATGGACAGACATGGCTTTTCATTAATCGAATCAGTGTTATTTTTTGCACGTATCACCCAGCATTCCCGGGGCTGAGGTCACCGGAGGTCACGTCCAATCAGACTGCTGCCGATCAAATCTACGGCTAGTTTGTGTTTTCCTCCAGGAGCACGTCCCTTGCATCTTGACGGTAATCAAGTTTGGATGAGGACGTTTTTTTATGAACCAGATTGATTTAGTAAGTCGATTTTCGCTGACCACGAGGGACAGGGTTACACATGATGCGCAGTGAACCGGTTCCTTGGTAACGAAATAAGATTTGTGAAATAGAGCAGAGAAATAAAGTGTTTGTTAGAGCATTTAAGTGTAGGCCTACACGAAGACGCTATTCTAGCTGAAAATAACTAGGGGTGGCCCATTGGGTAGTGGGGGAAAAAACTCCAAAGAATCGTGAGACAGTAGTATTGAATATTCTCGAGCTAGACAAAAAAGCGCACTTTTAAATAAAAATGGTCAAAGCTATACCTTTAGTTTGAACGCTCGCAATAAAAAAAAAAATCCCGTTTTATTTTGTAAATTTTCACACATTTAAGACTATTTTCAAACGTTGGTAATTGGTGCAAATTTGTATTAGCATTTGTTGCTATTGTTTTGGGGTTTTTTGGTTCTTATTGTTTGTTTATTTTGTGTGTTTGTTTGGGGGTGGGGTGTTGTTTTTGTTTGTAATTTGTTTGTTTAACCGGCAGGTCGGGATCTAGCTCAGTAGGACCTCCTCGGTGGACCCATTCTCTGAACATGTTTTCCATTTCAACCAGTGTCCGCGACTAGTATATCAAAGGCCGTGGTATGCACTGTCGTGTCTGTGAGAAATAGCATAACTAATTTGGTCACTGATAATTTTTGGTTTTGAATTGTAATCGTCTGTTCTTGGTTCCATTGTCAACTGCAGCATTTGTGGTAATATTTCATGGCATCTGTTTTATACAGATATGCTGTGTGCAATGTGATTTATGTAACTTATTCTTTAAGGACACCTGACTTAGATGGAGAACTTCCTTTGGAATGTGTTTTCTACTGAGATGAACGTTGTATTCGTTTACGCTATACTGAAATACTTCAACAGTAATTTGTGAATATCCTTTGGAATCTGTTTTATACAGAGATGCTCTGATTAACGTGATATTATTAATTTTTACATTATACTGAAATAATTCTGCAGTAATTTGAGAATATATGGCCGATGCTACTTACACGACAAAATACAATGTCATACTTCCTGTACTGTCTATAGGAAGACTGCCACTCTTCCAAGACTGGCTTGACAGAATGAAGCATGTTGGCAACCGCACCAATCATCTTGCAGTTTCTGCCAGAAAGAAAATTGTGAATATGGCTCTATGGAATTGGATGCAACCACAATCAACAAGGGGTATGGGGGGGGGGGGGGGGGTCTCCCCCAGAAAGAAAATTGGTTAAGTTTAGGGTTAGGGTTAAAACAATCATACAGTAATAATAAGAGTAATTAAGTTGATCAAAAGATTAACTTTAAAAACACAAATCTGCAAAACAAAATGGGTATGGCGCCATATCCGTTTTACCCTCTGTCAGAAACCCTGTCTTGGTTGGTCGAAAATATATATTGGTTAATATTATGCTTCAAATTGGTATATGGGACACCCATCTTCACTTGGGGCAAATTCAAAGCAGGCTTGGTAGCTAAATTAGCTTTTCCATTGCCCTTGAGTTCACCATGGCTGGGCACCTAACAAGAGGCAATGTCGTTATTGGTAACACCGAGAGTGTTCACAAAGAGGCCGAGGGTCCATCTTGATTTATTCTGATCAAGGATCTCCCGCCTCAGTGTGAAGACGGATGACGAAATGTGATGGAATTATTTCGACTCCATTCTAAACTTATCTTAAATTTCTTACAAGATTTTGCATTTTATTCGAAATATTAATATCTACATATATGTATATATAACATTCATTCATTCTATTTTGTACCGAGATGTTATGATGAACGTGATAGTATTTCACGTTTTACTGACAAACTATATGTTGTCATTTGAGAATATCCTTTGGAATCTGTTTTGTACAGATATTCTATGATGAAGTGATAGTATTTCACGTTGAACTGAAATACCTCTGCTGTAATATGATAATATTCTTTGGATTTTGTTTTGTACTGAAATCAATTATGAACGTTGTAGTATTTCGCGTTATACTGAAATACTTCTGCAGTAATTGAGAATTAGCCTTTTGATTATATTTTATTCAGATATTCTATGATGAACGTGTTAGTATTTCACCGTAGACTGAAAGACCTTTGCAATAATTTGAGAACATCATTTGGAATCTGTTTTGTACCGAGATTCTGTGATGAACGTGGCAGTATGTTCACGTTCTACTGGAGGGCTTGCGCAGTACATGTAATTGGAGATTACTTGCGTCATGACATTAATCGTCCAACCAGGCCTACTTGAGTGACTAGCAGAGTATTAGCTGTCATTACGAACCCAATCAATACAGTCCCAGCTTTCAGGTGAATGCCCTTGGTCATTTTTGCGGCCATCTGCAATATCAGTCAAAATCATCTTTGGATTGTTCCATGTATCATCATGGGGAGTTCAGAAATAAAATATTTAAATTTATATATGCTGGATTTGTTCAAATTACAAAAGTGTCATAAGCGGGGCGGGGAAGGGGGGTGGGGGCGGAAATTTTGAAGCTGTGATGCCCAGGTTATACATTACCTCCACCAGTTGAAAGGCGAAATTATAACTGCCACCCACTCCCTAGATAGTAGTATCTTCCGACACTTACGAATTATTATTTTCCCTTATTTAATGAATATATGTAATTTTATTCTGTGGATGACGCGTGTTGGATGAACAACAATATTATTTCTTGAAGACACTGTTTCAGGTGGGGGACGGGACGTGGGCAAGTGGTAAACCTATGGCGGGATGCGTGGTCGGTCTGGGATCGATCCCTATCAGTGGGCTCATTGGGCTATTTCTCGTTCTAGCCAGTGCACCACAACTGGTATAAACAAAACAAACTATAAGTTTAGCTATTTCAGGTTGTCTACCAACTAATAGGCAGGTATTGTTTGTTGTAATCATAGCGAATATAACCTGGGATATTACGGAGATTGAAAGTTAAAGTCTGTTTTGTTTAACGACACCACTAGAGCACATTGATGTATTAATCATCGGCTATTGAATGTCAAACATTTGGTAATTTTGACATCGTCTTAGAGGACACCCGCTTAATTTTTCTGTTAATAGCAAGGAATCTTTTATATGCGCCATCCCACAGAAAGGAAAGCACATACCACGGCTTTTGATATACCAGTCGTGGTGCACTGGCTGGAATGACAAATAGCCCAATGGGTCTACCGACGGGGATCGATCTGAGACCGACGCGCATCAGGCGAGCGCTTTACCATTGGGCTACATCCCGCCCCTACGAAGGTTGATGAAAATAACTTTTTAAGTTGTTGAAAACATTTCCGTAATATACTGGTGATCAATATATGCAGTAAAACTGTTTAAAATGAATAAATAAATCTCTACGGTTTTCTGGTAGCCTATTATGGTTATTCTTGTGTGGTGTGTACACTGAATATCAACATGACAATCAACAAATGCCGTCAGTGTGGTGAAAGAAGAAGGAAGGCATGGGACTTTTTAACGACGCACTCGACACATTTTAATTACGGCTATATGGCATCGGAAATATGATTAAGGACTACTCAGATAATGAGAGAGGAAACCAGCAGCCGCTACGCAATGAGCTATCTTTGCACTTAATTAGCAGCGAAGGATCTTTTATATGCAGCATCTCACGGACAGGATAGTACATGCCACGTCCTTTGTCACACCAGCCGTTTAGCACTAGCTGGAACGAGAAACAGCCCAATTGACCCATTGACAGAGATCGATCCTAGTACGCATCAGGCGAACGTTTTGCCGCCCTCAGTTTCAAGAAAATTAATATATGTAAGCCTCAGTGTTTGTTAGCTTGGCATTGCTGGGGGAGGGGTTTGTTTGTTTGTTCGTTTTTGTGGGTGGGTTTGTTTTTAAACTATTAACCGCCCCACTGCGGTGAATATCAACAACAAAACCATTATAAAGTGGGCAGTTGTTCTCGAGAACTACGAAAAAAACCCTCTTTTTATCTAGCTTGAGATATTATTGTTTCACTGATTATTTTTGTACTGCCCCTGCCCTCCAACCCTCCCCCCCCCCCCCCCCCCCCCCCCCCCCCCCCCCCCCCCCCCCCCCCCCCCCCTTCCCACGCACTCCAATAGTGTTCCATTTAGACACGGCCCTGTAGGTTCAGCCAATACTGGGCCCAACATTCCGCATACATTCTTTAACCGGGCTTCGTGACCTCACTAAGGACATCCGTCCGAACGTGATGTGCTGGCGTAATCTAAGTGAGGCAACCAGTGGTCAAAGTGCACAGTAATCAATACAGCTGTATGCAAAGCCCCAGGCCAACGTCCTTTTTTATTTTTTACTTTTTATTTCCCGCCGAACAATAATTTGAACAAAATTTACACCTGGTCGCATCTGGAGATTTGAAATTAGGAAAGATTGCCTGCGTTCAATGCAATATCAGTGATGGTAAATTGATATTTAGTTAAATTGTAATCTTATTGACTTCAAAACTGCTAATGGTTTTCGCCTTTGGTTTTTTTTTTACACGTGTATGTTGACTGCGTTTGACTCGTTTATTTCTTCCTGCAGAAGGTCGTCTGTCTATACGTCCGTACGTCGTGGATTTAACAAGAAGAATCGTTTCCTAAAGGTAGATTTGAAGGGGAGTGCTCCTGAATTAGGCCTCTGTCACAAAACCATTCATATTATGACTAATGTCAACACAACCTCAGCCTCGCCCTTGGCGAAATGGCAACAACCTTGGTTGGTATATGTAAATAATATTGAAATTTCAGCGACATTATTTACAATTTTCTGCTTTCAGGAATTGTAATGCCCTTTCGATAAAAATAATAGCGTTAGGTGGGTGTATATTTAGAATAAAAAAACAAAAACATTTACGTCTATGCTATAAATTATTGATGTTATGCCATTTATTCAGAAACGAACATAAAAACAGATACCAAAAATCTCACGGGTGAACCTTTATTTGTTGCGAAGTAAATAGACATAAAATTATCGTAAATAATAAGGTGGGAGAAAAAACACTGCCCCCCCCCCCCCCCCAGTGCTGGAGCAAAACCTCAAAAATGATGCAGATATTCCGACAAAACGTGCTAACCTGAGACCTTTTTACCATGTATTTCCATCATTCTACCTTCAAATAATACACGTGACTGATTCTCTTAAATATAGAGACTGATTTCCTTGAATATACGTTACTGATTCCCTTGAATATACGTTACTGATTCCCTTGAATATAGAGACTGATTTCCTTGAATATACGTGACTGATTCTCTTGAATATACGTTACTGATTACCTTGAATACACGTGACTGATTTCCTTGAATATACCTGACTGATTTCCTTGAATATACATGACTGATTCTCTTGAATATACGTGACTGATTTCCTTGAATATACTTGACTGATTCCCTTGAATACACGTGACTGATTCCTTTGAATATACGTGACTGATTCCCTTGAATATAGAGACTGATATCCTTGAATACACGTTACTGAATCCCATGAATATACGAAAGCATGATTTCCTTGAATATAAAAGTTACACCTGCTTAAGCGGCCACCTGTTTTAGAGGTCACCGTTGTTTTATTCCCCAAAATAATATAATATATAGTAAAACTTGACCTGTATTAAACAGACACCTGTCTTAAAATGCCATCTTTTGAGACTATTTGGTGGCTGATTCACTTAAATATACGTAACTTTAATGTACAAGGAGTGTGACTGGATCTTATGAATCTACATGACTGATTCTCTTAAATATATAGGGACTGGTGTTCTTCATATGCATGGGCGATCTACGACTGTAGAGATATACTAGTCACAAAAAGTTAAGGGTCAGTATCAAATTTGACCTTACTTTTTCGAAAATTAAAAACAAAATCAGAGGCGGTGATAGGTAATACAATAATGAAAAGTAGGTTACAGACTTGAACAAAGCATTTCAGACTGCGTGCACATGAGCCTTTTACTCACAGCTCGTTTCGTAGCCAGTAGAAATCAGAGATCCAAGATTGTTTGACTATTAAAACTTCTTTTTCTGACTAAGCAGGGCACCTGCCTTAAAACTGCATGGTGCACACGAAACTACTTTTTAATATTAACACTTTTCATGTTGCATTAGGGTTGGGAGTTTATACATTTATTTGCAATCTTTGTCACCAAAACATAAACTGGGCATTCTGGACTGTGGTCAAGCTCTGTAATGTCTGAATGATAGCATATCCATGAGACAAGTAGCGAGATGTCTGCAAGTGAGCCATTCTTTCATCTATGAACTGCAACAGCGGTTCCACACCACTGACACAGCGAATGGGCTACTCATGTCAGACGCAGTGTCAATGTGGCCCTTAACATCTTTTGACTAGTATAGTAATTTTTGTTTATGTCCAATTACCAGCTATTTTAAATATGTGCCGGGGTGTCGTTAAACAAACATTTCATTTCATTTTGGCGATTTACGTAATAACGGAGTTCCTGTTCTTGGCTTGACTGGTTGGAAGCCGTGCCTCTTGTTATTGATCGAAGTCCGAGATGTCGCATCTCTCGACCAGTGGTCAGTGAGAAAGATGGACATTGGCTACAGACATGTATTACGGCACTGGGCAGAATGACTGTGTCCAATCACACTGAATTATGGGAAGTTATCTCTTCACAAGGAGGCAGCGTCACGCCTTCTGTGGCATCAGTAGAGTCCATCTTGAGTTTGGGGTTTTTGAGGGTGGGAGAATTTTGGGGGTTTGTTAGTGGCGGAGTCGTTGTTATTGTTGTTTTGTTGTTTGTTGCTGTTGATTTCTTTTGTTTTTAGGTTTGTTTGTTGTTTGTGTAGGTTTTTATTTTATTTTTTATTTTTAGGAGGGTGTTTTTTATTTTATTTTTATTTTTTGTGTATTTGTGTTGTGGGTTATTTTTATTTTTTTATTTTTTTTGGGTGGGGCTGGGGTGGAGACGGGTGGGGGCTAGTAAAGTACATGAATACACACATGTATATTTCCTATTGGTCACATAATTCCGTTACAGACGCGCATGATACATAGCAATACTATAAGGATAAACTTGTATGTTATCTCGTACGGACATAAATTATAAATACAGATCAAGGTCGCTAAGCTTGGCCACAGGTGGTTCAGAAACTATGCAGACATCAAATTCCATGATCTAGGTTAAAGTACACGTCCAATAAAGCCTGGTCACATTCTGTAGTAACTGCTTCAAGCAGCACATTACTTGACGAATTCCGCTCTCTGTTCAATTATTTATTACTTATTTTAAACATCATGGGCCGAATTTACGAAGCGTGGTTTTCATAAACGCAGGTATTTACGCATTTTAAATGTACGTAGGTAGATACACGCATGTAATACTAAAAGAGGTGTTTTTTTGGTATCATCCGTATAATGCCTTTTGGCACTGGATGTGATATGAATGGGTATAAATGTGTGTGTATCTGGGGTATGAGTGTGTTGAAAAAAAATCACAGATATGTCAAAAATAACTCCTGGGTCTTGTTGACCAACCAACTCTGTTTCCCATGGATATTTCTCGTTCTAGCCAGTGCACCACGACTGGTATATCAAAGGCTGTGGTATGTGCTATCCTGTCTGTGGGATGGTGCCTTGGAAATGGCTAATGGAAAAATGTAGCAGATTTCCTCTCTAAGACTATGTCAGAATTACCAAATAACCGATGATTAATAAAGCAATGTGCTCTAGTGGTGTCGTTCAACAAAACAAACTGTTTCCCCGTGACAGGGAATCTATGAATTAAAAACAAATAAGAAGAATAAGAAATTTTTAAAAAGTCTGCGTTTTGAAATGCTAAAGTCGTACGAAGACTACGATTTACTCTGTGATGTTCTCGTCTCCATTCACTATTCACTAGTGATAAAGTCAGTATGGACAAAGAAAATTTGTGGCGTGCTTTAACCATTAGAAAACTGCTCAAGCACGTATGTTGTGGGCACAACCTCTGACTTCGCGAGAGAGTTCTGCCCACGACAGGGATAAAGTCAGTATGGATATGGGAAGTTTTCAGCGTGCTTCGATCAGAAAACTATTCAAGCACGCCTGTCGTTGGTACAACCTCTTACTTCTCCAGAGAGTTTAATAAGTTCTCAAAATGATGTCAATTTATAACTAGTCACTGCTACGACCTAACAAAAATAGCTTATTGTTTTCTCTCACTTTAATCAGTTTTGTACGAAGGTGTTATTTGTGTTATTTAAAAACAGATCAACTTTTAATGAAGAACACCTTGTACTCACGGGGATACAAATTTCACAAGACTGTTGGTCTAATGACATCAGTGGATGTAGACGTAGTTTCCTGATTACTTTATATGAAGTAAAGTTTTATTTAAACAACAAATACAAGGTCGTGTTACCAATACAAGAATTATTCAACCGGCCAGCTAATAGTATATTTTTGGGGGGTGTTTTATGCGTGTTCGTGGTTGCGTGTGCCCGTGCGTATGCGTTTGTGTGCGTGCGTGCATGTGTGTGTTAAAATAGTATACTGTCTGAAAACTGTTCTTTCGGGTAGGTAAACTGTACAACTGTATAACTCGACCAAGCTAATGCTATTCTGGTACTTTTCTCATTTGCTAAATGTAATTTCAATTAAAGCCTTGGAGTATGTTTTTATCAGTTTAAATTGCTGCGACTGTGGACATTGGACGCACAACCTATCTGTTCCATTTGCCCTGGCGTTGGTCGAGTATGTTTTGTCGATCTTCATATCGATTTCAGCCGACTATCACTTTCTCAACTGCAAGGTTCTTTTCTCCTCTTTTTTTTCTCTTGATCTCGCTGACATTTCCCCGTGATGACCACTGAGCAGCCTCCATCTAATAAGATTTTCATCAAACCTCCCAGGTCCAAATTGGATTCCAAGTCAATCATTGAAAAAATTGCGTCTTATTCTGCACTAATGATCCCCAAGTCGCCTTGATGTAGCGGTCACTGAAAAAAATGCCTCGAGTGGGTTTTCTTCAAATCAAAGAAAACGGAACCTGGAATCACCAACAGCAACGGTGATGGCATTGGTTGGGGACAGTTGGTCGTGTTTATTGCATTACGTGATCCAGGCACGAGCGGTTTCCCCGGGCTATTCCGCTGCTGCACAGATTGACTGCTACCTACCCACCCTAGTGCCAGTCGACGATGGAATAAATGCCAATCAGGTTACCAAGGCGACTGACCTGTTGGGTTTGATTTCAAGAAGAACTATTAAAAATACATATCAGATATATCAGATAAGTGCTGTAAGAAGACGTGTGGGTGAAGCGAGTTGCAGAAAAATGAAAAATGCATGTATAAACGTAACAATTTATATTGTTATGTAATAAAAAATAGACTATTATAAAAAAAAAATGAAATTGTTCTAACATGTTTATATATGTGTGTGTGTATGTATGTATGTATATGATGAGGCGAGATTGTGAGTTTATTAAAACTGTAGTTGTGTTTGTATTTTACTGTGTGTGTGTGTGTGTGTGTGTGTGTGTGTGTGTGTGTGTGTGTGTACGGGTATGTATATATGTATGTATACACTCACACACATATAAACACTAAACAGGATATAACAATTTCATACATACATACATACATCAATACCTCATTACGTACATACATACATACATACACACACACACACACATACACACATACATACACACATACATACATACATACATATATACACATCGTATGGCTGATTTATTTTGCAGATGTTTTTAAATTGTAAACTGTCAGAAAGGTTTACTATAGAAACACTAATGGGTGGTTAAACTGAAAGATTAGAACAGCTATAATCATAGAGTTATTAATAATAAATTATAATTATTTGATACATTTGCAGCGCAACACATGATATCATTTACTGTTGACTATAATATAAGAAAAACTGAAATTTTAATAAATTCACAAACTCATATTATATCATTTACTAGTACAAAATACAAACACAACTACAGTTTTAATAAAGTGTGTTTTGTTTAACGACACTACTAGAGCACATTGGTTTATTAATCTTCAGCTATTGGATGTCAAACATTTGGTAATTCAGACATACAGTCTTAGAGAGGAAACCTGCTACATTTTTCCATTACTAACAAAGGATTTTTGGCACCATCTCACAGACAGGATAGCACATACCACGGCCTTTGATACACCAGTCGTGGTGCACTAGCTCGGACGAGAAATAACCCAATGGGCCCACCGAAGGGGATGGATCCTAGACCGACCGCGCAACAGGTAGGCACTTTACCACTGGGCTATCTGTTTGTTTGTTTTGTTTAATTGTCAGCTATTGAATGTCACACATTTGATAATTCAGACATAGTCTTGGAGAGGAAAGCTGCTACATTTTTCCATTAGTAGCAAAGGATCATTTTATTTGCACCATCACACAGACAGGATAGTACATACCACAGCATTTGATACACCAGTCGTGGTGCAGGTCAAGTCAGGTCAGAGGGGTTTATGTGCACATTCAGAGCAAGCTGTTGTAGCGCACGCCTATCATGAGCACAGGTACCGGCCGTGGCCGGCTCCTCTGTCCAGGACAGGAAAGGGGTTGTGGTGGTTAGGAGAGGGGACCGCCCGCACTGGCAGGTGCCAGAAAGCACCAGCAGCCTGACCGGGGTCGGTAGGGCGCGGGGTGTAGTTTTGGTGTTATGGAATTTTGAAGGTGTACACTGGCTCAGACGTGAAATAACAACTACAGTTTTAATAAACTCACAATCTCGCCTCATCATATTATAACATCATTTACCAGTACAAAATACAAACACAACTAGTTTTAATAAACTCACAATCTCGCCTTTACCATATTATAACATCATTTACCAGTACAAAATACAAACACAACTACAGTTTTAATAAACTCACAATCTCGCCTCATCATATTATAACATCATTTACCAGTACAAAATACAAACACAACTAGTTTTAATAAACTTACAATCTCGCCTTTACCATATTATATCATCATATACCCGTACAAAATACAAACACAACTACAGTTTTAATAAACTCACAATCTCGCCTCATCATATTATAACATCATTTACCAGTACAAAATACAAACACAACTAGTTTTAATAAACTTACAATCTCGCCTTTACCATATTATATCATCATATACCCGTACAAAATACAAACACAACTACAGTTTTAATAAACTCACAATCTCGCCTCATCATATTATAACATCATTTACCAGTACAAAATACAAACACAACTAGTTTTAATAAACTTACAATCTCGCCTTTACCATATTATATCATCATATACCCGTACAAAATACAAACACAACTACAGTTTTAATAAACTCACAATCTCGCCTCATCATATTATAACATCATTTACCAGTACAAAATACAAACACAACTACAGTTTTAATAAACTTACAATCTCGCCTCATCATATTATAACATCATTTACCAGTACAAAATACAAACACAACTACAGTTTTAATAAACTTACAATCTCGCCTTTACCATATTATAACATCATATACCCGTACAAAATACAAACACAACTACAGTTTTAATAAACTCACAATCTCGCCTCATCATATTATAACATCATTTACCAGTACAAAATACAAACACAACTACAGTTTTAATAAACTCACAATCTCGCCTTCACCATATTATAACATCATATACCCATACAAAATACAAACACAACTACAGTTTTAATAAACTTACAATCTCGCCTTTACCATATTATAACATCATATACCCGTACAAAATACAAACACAACTACAGTTTTAATAAACTCACAATCTCGCCTCATCATATTATAACATCATTTACCAGTACAAAATACAAACACAACTACAGTTGTAATAAACTCACAATCTCGCCTTCACCATATTATAACATCATATACCCATACAAAATACAAACACAACTACAGTTTTAATAAACTCACAATCTCGTCTCATCATATTATAACATCATTTACCAGTACAAAATACAAACACAACTACAGTTGTAATAAACTCACAATCTCGCCTTCACCATATTATAACATCATATACCCATACAAAATACAAACACAACTACAGTTTTAATAAACTCACAATCTCGCCTCATAATATTATAACATCATTTACCAGTATAAAATACAAACACAACTACAGTTTTAATAAACTCAGAATCTCGCCTCATCATATTATAACATCATTTACCAGTACAAAATACAAACACAACTACAGTTGTAATAAACTCACAATCTCGCCTTCACCATATTATAACATCATATACCCATACAAAATACAAACACAACTACAGTTTTAATAAACTTACAATCTCGCCGTCACCATATTATAACATCATATACCCATACAAAATACAAACACAACTACAGTTTTAATA
This sequence comes from Gigantopelta aegis, assembly GCF_016097555.1. Taxonomy (NCBI): domain Eukaryota; kingdom Metazoa; phylum Mollusca; class Gastropoda; order Neomphalida; family Peltospiridae; genus Gigantopelta; species Gigantopelta aegis. Next base: position 105,108,314 of record NC_054702.1, on the reverse strand, counting down.
AACTCACAATCTCGCCTCATAATATTATAACATCATTTACCAGTATAAAATACAAACACAACTACAGTTTTAATAAACTCACAATCTCGCCTCATCATATTATAACATCATTTACCAGTACAAAATACAAACACAACTACAGTTTTAATAAACTCACAATCTCGCCTTTACCATATTATAACATCATATACCCATACAAAATACAAACACAACTACAGTTTTAATAAACTCACAATTTCGCCTTTATCATATTATAATACCATTTACCAGTACATGAGACAGGCAAACTTTGACTCTCAAACATGGCAATAAAAACCACTATGGTTTTCAGATAGCCTGATGTCTAAACTGTATGAAAACATTTTAGAAGCCCAGCTAAATGTAAAAATTCTGTCAGATGCCTTGCCAGAGACTGGACGTGGGATGGATGTACCTGAACCTCTTGGATATAGGCACGTAAATAAAGTAACAGTAATGTGAAAATGGCGGCAATTTTGATTATCTTTCAACATATATCAGACATTAGCACCTTCAAAACTGAGATAATACGAAGGAAAAAAAAACATTATAGTTTGGTTGCAAAAGAAAATTTGTTGGGAAAAAATTAAAAGAAAAAAAGGGTGTTTTCTTAATCAGTGTACCCCATGGTGACTCATGTGTGGGGTATGAAGAATGTTTTTCTCTAGTACTATAAAATTAGCCGGCTACGAGACTTCTCTCAGACTCACTTATTTAAGTTTTTAGTCATTTGTATTCTATTTGTGATAATGAAAATTGGCGAGATGTTAAAAAAGTAATTACTCTTTAGTGCTGTCTATGGACAAAATTGATGTGATGATGCTATTATGATAAAATCCAAGATGGCGTCCATTTTAGCGGGAAAACAAAAATATTGTTTACTGGTTAGGTAACTCATCAAAAAGATTTGAAACTGCAGGTAATAAAATTTTATTTATCTCTATTACAGATCCTAACAATTTTGTTTGAATGTTTTTAGGGTAATTAAATCTATAATGACACGTGTTCAAATTCTTATAATGACGATATGCTCTCACTATGTTTACAACCTTTTTATACACCAATTGTAAAAGGCTAACTCATTTTTTATTTTTCATCACTTCTGATCTTCCTATGGTAATGAAAGCTGGTAAAAAGTTACAAAAACTATTACCTTCTACTAAAGTATGTCCGGATGAATTCCAAGATGGCGTCCATTTTGGCGGAGAAAACAAAAATATTGTTTGCAGCTTATCCTACGTTATTTTAATTCACGTAAAACTTTTGAAAATGTTTAGCTACTGCTTGTAATATAATTTATGTGTCAGATAAATCCTTACAGTTTAGTCTGAATTTTGGTGGTCATTAATCTGTGGTGTCATGGCTTTGAATCTTGAAAATGACAATATGTTATCGCATTACTTGTTTTCAACCTTTTCATGTACCAATTATTCTTCAGCTGTTTTAATAGATCACTCGGTGGAACCTCCACAACTGAAGCCTCTACAAACCTGATTCTATGGATGAATCAAGACAACAGGTTCTTACCAGATTGATTGGGATTTGGGTTTTTACACCTACAACGAGTGCATTTTAGCACTGTGCATTGTTATGGCCATGTCTGTCTTCACTGATTTAGGTCTAAAACAACCATGTTGTGAAACCAATGAACATTGATCAAACACTTAACCGGTCAAGTTCATCCACTGCATGAAACTTATCTCCGATATCGTCTGTGTTACATAACGTACAGGTATGCCCTCTGTTCTTTTGAAATACTTGACAATCTCCGGGGTGTCTTTAAACATTCATTCATTTATTTAGGTTAAAAATATACACAGTACGTCTTAAAAACTGTTCTGTCTTCTAATTTTAATTTTGTACAAATCGTAATTTATTTTCAATTATTCATATTTGTTTGACTCCCAATATCCGATATATTTTTAATAATTAATTCCTTAACAAAACAGAACATACGAGAACAAATATTTAGTTTAATCAAGACCACCAACTGATAGCATCAGAAGATTGTATAAATATAACAAATAAATGTGTACACAAACACGTCAGAAGTGCAAGAGTCGTATCTCTATAATATATACAAACATATAAAGAGATACACATTTTTAAATCAGTAACTGAAAATCAAGCAAAATAAAATAGGTTTCAAGGAGGAAAAGTGGCTATTTATAATATTAATAAATTTACATAGATTTTGGGTGTTAAATACAGACAGGTTTTCAGTTGAAGAGTTCTTTCATTTTAATCACGTTAGGTCTAACAAAATAATGTTTTTTGCATGGTGTTCTGAGTGAATAAAGTTCAGTTCTGCTCTGCTCTGTAGACTGTTGGTTGAGAGAGGTGGAGATAGGAGTCGGACGAACCACCCACTTTAGGCTAAACGATGTTTTTTCACAATGCAATATTAGGCATTTCATACAGGTGTTTCATGGAAAATGTAGAACATCGGGTGTATACCACCAAATCAAATCCCATAGACGACAATAGTAACATATGTGGCTAAAACTCCTACCTGCAGCGTATCAATCGACATATACACCACGGATATAAATACTACCACCCTTCACCCTTAAAGTAATTTAAAAACAAATTGGGGGTTAAGCTGCTCATTTCAGAGATAACTGGTAGCGTCTATGACTACCCTAGTTCCATGCCAAATTTGAGTAGTTTTTGTACATGTTTCAAGCATAAGGCTCCATAACTCAATGGTACTAGATGAAATAAAATTGCATACCTTTTTGGGCCAGATGAAACTTAAAATTAAAAAAAAAATCACAATCACATTTATCGCCAATGACAGGACTTACTTGTGGTATTAACGGCTCTATCAAAAGTTGGGTGCACCTCGAACTTTGACCCAATCGGAAGCTGTTTGGTTTAGTACTACTAAAAGGGTTTGCTAGGTTCACACTTGAATCCCACCCCAGGTCCAGATCACACTACGCCCCTGTTTTGTTTTATGGGTTTCATTCGCGCTTCTTTGAGTTTATTACATTTTAAAAGGTAATAAAACTCACCTCCGATATCGTCTATATTACATAATATAACGTACATGTCCTTTGTTCTCTTGAAAGACTTCATCATCTACCTTTTTCAATTGGTGCGAAATGACTAAATAGACAAAATCGGAGAGACGTGAATGTAGTGCACCTACCTTGGTTGTGTAGTGGTTAAGACATCGGCCATAAGGCTGATAGGTACTGGGATCGCATCCCGTTACCGACTCCCACCCAAAGCGAATTTAACTACTCGATGGGTAGGTGTAAGACGACTACATTGACTTCTCTCTCACTAACCTACTAGCTTAGGTGTGTGTGTGTGTGTATGTGTGTATGTGTATGTGTGTGTGTATGTGTATGTGTGTGTGTATGTGTATGTGTGTGTGTATGTGTGTGTGTATGTGTGTGTATGTGTGTGTGTGTGTGTGTGTGTGTGTGTATGTGCCCAGGATACCGTGCTTGAACCTAAATTGTGGCGGCCGAAGCGTTGCTTGTGTCGGATGGTCGGGAGTCATTCCCTATAAATGTTAGATAAACTGATCCTTTATTGGTGATCGAATCAGCTCAGTGGACCAATTCAACTGACTGGGTTTTTCTTGTTCCAACCAGTGGCACCACAACTGGTCAAAGGCCGTGGTATGTGTTTTCCTGTCTGTGGGAAATTGCATATAAAAGATCCATTGCTACTAATGGAAAAATGTAGCGGGTTTCCTTTCTAAGACTATGTCAGAGTTACCAAATGTTTGACATCCAATAGCCGATAATTAATTAATCAATGTGCTCTAGTAGTGTCGTTAAACAAAACAAACTTTTTCCTCTTTTAGTGTTCGAGATAGACAAAAAGGGGACTTGGACACTAAAAATGCAGTTTCGTATTGTCCATCTTCAGTTAATGCCGTGGGCTGATTCTTACAACCATTGCATTGTTACACACCCATTAGCTATACTTACCTGTGTGATACATTGTTACACACCCATTAGCTATACTTACCTGTGTGATACATTGTTACACACCCACTAGCTATACTTACCTGTGTGATACATTGTTACACACCCATTAGCTATACTTTACCTGTGTGATACATTGTTACACACCCACTAGCTATACTTACCTGTGTGATACATTGTTACACACCCATTAGCTATACTTACCTGTGTGAACCCAGCTGTAATTAGTGGCAACAAACATTTTAAAGTTTGTTTTGTTTAACGACGCCACTAGTGCACATTGATTTATTAATCATCGGCTATTGGATGTCAAACATTTGGTAATTTTGACATATAGTCTTAAAGAGGAAACCAACTACATTTCTTTCATTAGTAGAAAAGGGTCTTATATATGCACCATCCCACAGACAGCACATGCCACGGCCTTGGGTATACCAGTCGTGGTGCACTGGCTGAAACGAGAAATAGCCAAATGGGTCACCGACGGGGATCGATCCCAGACGGACCGCGCACCAGGTGAGCGTTTTAGTGGCAACAGTGCTGACAAGAGATACTGGAAAATTAATGAACTGGTTTCACAAACTCGGCTAGTGGGCAGTACTAAGGTATTTTCTCTATATCCCACTGTTCTCGTGCCAGGCTGTGACAGACATTCGAGAAACTACCTTTGATCTACAAAGGGCTGTCCAGAAACATCACGAGGACCCGCTTTCTGCTTGGGTGAATCTAATCTAGAAATAATGGACAACCTGGTAGTGTTCACCTCTGGGCACTCTCCGAAATAAAACCGCAATACAGATATATTTACACGAGTAGATTTACTATATTCCATGTGTCACCTCGTGTGACGTGTCCAACTGGTTGAGTTGATGTACGAGTGTCGCTGGACAGGAAAAGAAAGTAGTATTTGTTTAATGACGCCTCAACACATTGTAAAGGCTATTTGGTGTCAAGCATAATATTATCGTCTTTTCAACATTTAGGAGGAAAATACAGGGGCAGAGACAGAGAGTTAAAGTTTGTTTGTTTAACAACACCACTAGAGCACATTGATTAATTAATAATCGGCTTTTGGGAGAGACAGATAGAGAAACGGAGACAGGGAGAGACAGACAGAGCTATTGGGAAACAGACAGAGAAAGATACAAATAGATAGATAGAGAGAGAGACAGACAGACAGACAGACAGACAGACAGACAGACAAAGACATCTAGCTAGCAATAGGGACCCACCCATTACTTACCAACAAAGCTATGCCAGGTCAGGTCATGGGGTTTAACGTGTACATTCAGAACAAACTGTTGTAGCGCACGCCTGTCATGGGCGCAGGTGTCTGCTCTCGCCGGCTCCTTCGTTCAGGATAGAAAAGTGTTAAGGGGAGGGCTCGCCCGCGCTGGCAATTGCAAGGGTGCACAGGCAGCCCGACGGGGTCGGAAGCGTTTGAGGATGGGCCGACTAGCAACAGGGGATGCTTTATACATATATCTAATTTTTCTGTAGGTGTGCTACATGAAACAAAATGTTTAATTCCACACACCCACCTTGGGTAATTTCTAGACCAGTCCAAAGAAACGACAATAACGAACCTAAGTCCAGTAACGTTAATAGGTGAAAAGAATCCGGATTCGGTATAGCATTTAATGACCTAATGCAGTGGCCCACAATGTCTATCCAGTGTGTACCAATCCCTGGTAACCAGGATACAAAGTTAACAATGTCCAGGCCATTAAGACACAATACAAGCAGCATGAGAGAGAGAGAGAGAGAGGGGGGGGGGGGGGAGAGAGAGAGAAGGAGGGAGAGACTGAAAGCGACGGAAACGGGTGTTAGTACAGCGCTGGACTCACAGAGAATTTCTGGTTCGAATTCTCTCATTGCCGTACATTTATTTATTACATTTTGAAGGTAACATACGGATTTGAGGTTCTTAGCACAACACCACCACTATGACCCAGTCAGGACCTGTAACAGTTCAGTTGCCTGTGACTCACAGCTCTGGGAGCGCTTTACTTGAAAGGAATTATCTCAACGATTTATAAAATTGTATGCATGTTTGTATGTATGTATGTATGTATGTATGTATGAATGCATGCGTGTGTGTGTGTGTGTGTGTGTGTGTGTGTGCGTGCGTGCGTATGTATGTATAAACATGTATGCATGTAGGTGCTATGTATGTCTCTGTGTGTAAATATAAACAGAGGGTTCGAGTTCAACTTTCCCCAAGTTAAAATACCTTGCCACCGTTACATCTCATGTCGTGTACACACTGTATATACACGTATCCTTAATTGCGAAATCATTGACAGTTTGGTGAAACAATTTCCTAAAGTGTTTTTTTTTTTCTCAGGTTTTAGTAACCAAACATACTTGTATCCAGTTTTGCATTAATTATCCTCCAACTTGCCTTGGTACCCTAATTTTTGTTAGCAGTGTCCATAAAGAATAATTATATTCGACCCCTGTCAGTATGTGTATGTGTGCGTACATGTGCGCGCGTGCGTGCGTGCATGTGTGTGTGAGATGGGAGTGTGGGGGGAGGGGGGCAGCTATTTTCAACTGAGGCAATGCAGTTATCTTCAATGCAAGTACTCCAATCGAGATTTAGTGAGTACGGTAGGTTATACATTTTTGGTTTCGGTGTCCATTGTTGCACTATTTCAGTTAAGAAACGGTTGAAACATAGTGCTACAAGTTTTGAATACCAGCTATATATAGAGTATGTAACAATATCCGGACGTAGAAAGAACCACACTTTTTAGGTCTATTCGGACTAGTCCACCATATTATGTATACGAAACAGTATAACTGTAATGCCATTTCAAGTTACAAAGTGTGTGAACGCGAAATTGCCACGATCAAAGTGCATATTTAAAAGATCCTTTGGCAATGGAGAAAAACATTGTAGCGGGTTTCTTTTGAAGATTATGGGTCTGGCAATCAATAGCCGATGATTGATAAATCAATATGTTCTAGTGGTGTCGTTAAACAAAACAAACTTTAACTCTTTAACAATCCCATATCCACAAAATATTCATGCACGTCCATCCTGGGCACGAGTTGTGGTTTGCACCAGATCTCCTAGATTTCTGATCTAGATGAGGTCCAGAAAATGAATAGAGAGACCGCTTGGGCACTACATTATTTACACCAACTGTCCGCCGAGATGGCCATCGCATGTGACCGAGTTCCCAGTCTCTTCTGGTCAGGTAAATCCGGCCGTGTGTTTTGGGCAGCCTGCCTGCCGGGCCGTGGAGCCGTATCGCATGACTCAACTCAAAACACAACAAAAGATAAATTGTGTTTTCTATATAATATTTTCGCCCACCTGTCGAGAACTGCTTAAACCATTATGTCGTGGTCAAAGATAAACGGTGACCGATTTAGAATACGAAATAAAACCGTGTATTACACGGAACAAGACTGATCCACGTTAGTTTATTTAGATTGTATCTTCGCGTCAAACAAAACCTAAGACGGAACATGTGCGTCAAATAACCTAAATAAAATATAGCAAGAGAAATCATTGTCAAACTGTCAAATGAAATTAAAGCATATACAAAACTAACATATAATTAATGAATAGCAAACTAGCTATACTTGTTAGATGTGTTTTGAAATAGATACATATAGTGTGCTTTTGAGTTAAAGGGGTTTTTTGGGGGTTTTTTTTTTTAGTTAAACTTTGTTTTGTTTAACGATACCACTAGAGCACATTTATTTATTGATCATCGGCTTTTGGATATCAACCATTTGGTAATTGTGACATATAGTCTTAGAGAGAAAACCCTTTACATTTTACCATTAGTAGCAAGGGATTTTTTATATGCGCTATCCCACAGACAGGACAGCGCATACCACGACCTTTTATATACAAGTTGTGTTGCGCAGCTAGAACGAGAAGGGTGGTTTTTTTTAGATAAAAACGAGCTAATATTAATGTGAAGTATTTTAGGGTATATTGTGTTAACACATTAATATGGAAACTCTCCGGGTTATTGTTTGGGTCGAAGGATCGAACGCCCTCTAATTGTTTTCACCCTCCCACGCCTGGTATATCAAATACCGTGGTATGCCCTGTACTACCTGTAAGAAAGTGCATATAAAAGAACCCATACTCCTAATAAAATGATGTAGTGGGTTTCTTCTGAATTCTACGTTAGAATTTCTAAATGTTTGACATCCAGTAGTTGATAAATCAATGTGCTCTAGTGTTGTCGTTAAACAACACATTTTTTTTATGGTGTATTAACTGTCAATATGAGCATAAGCGTGTGAGACCGGGGGAGGGGGCGCAGTGGGGAACTGTCCCCTAGTGTTTAGTGCTGGAGAAAAATCCTTAAATTCAGTCAAAAACGATAAGGATATTCGGGCAAAATGTGCTAAGCTGAGACCTTTTTACCATGTATTTTCATCATTCTTCTCGCAAAATGTTTTGTAATCCATATATAAGTGATTCGTTTGCACTCCTGTTTAGTATTTTTGTTTAATTCGTGCAAAAACTAGCCTGTCTCCCTTCAAAACTGTGAGCCTGTACGCTTGTAAATATGAAATAGTTTTAGTGTGGGTTGTTAATATGGAACGATTTGTGGTTAGTGTTAATATAAATTGTTTAAGGGTGTTATGATTATTTGCCCGTAGGCAGAGATTTACTCTTAACACTGGGTGTGTGGTGGTGGGGTGGGGGTGGGGGTGGGGGATTGGCGTATGGAATGGCATTATACTGAGGGCTGATATTTGTAAAAGTCAAATTCGGCTTTTGCCTTAAAAACTTATATTTGGCCCCCACAAAATGCTCAGCATCCATAATCGTAGGAGGCTTTTCACTTAGACCTAATCGTAGGAGGCTTTTCACTTAGACCTTATTGTTGGAGGCTTTTCACTTAGACCTAATCGTAGGAGGTTTTTCACTTATACCTTATTGTTGGAGGCTTTTCACTTAGACCTAATCGTAGGAGGTTTTTCACTTATACCTAATCGTAGGAGGCTTTTCACTTAGACCTTATTGTTGGAGGCTTTTCACTTAGACCTAATCGTGGGAGGCTTTTCACTTAGACCTAATCGTAGGAGGCTTTTCACTTAGACCTAATCGAAGGAGGCTTTTCACTTAGACCTAATCGAAGGAGGCTTTTCACTTAGACCTAATCGTAGGAGGTTTTTCACTTATACCTAATCGTAGGAGGCTTTTCACTTAGACCTTATTGTTGGAGGCTTTTCACTTAGACCTAATCGTGGGAGACTTTTCACTTAGACCTAATCGTGGGAGGCTTTTCACTTAGACCTAATCGTGGGAGGCTTTTCACTTAGACCTAATCGAAGGAGGCTTTTCACTTAGACCTAATCGAAGGAGGCTTTTCACTTAGACCTAATCGTGGGAGGCTTTTCACTTAGACCTAATCGTGGGAGGCTTTTCACTTAGACCTAATCGAAGGAGGCTTTTCACTTAGACCTAATCGTAGGAGGTTTTTCACTTATACCTAATCGTGGGAGGCTTTTCACTTAGACCTAATCGTAGGAGGCTTTTCACTTAGACCTAATCGAAGGAGGCTTTTCACTTAGACCTAATCGTGGGAGGCTTTTCACTTAGACCTAATCGAAGGAGGCTTTTCACTTAGACCTAATCGTAGGAGGTTTTTCACTTATACCTAATCGTAGGAGGCTTTTCACTTAGACCTTATTGTTGGAGGCTTTTCACTTAGACCTAATCGTGGGAGGTTTTTTACTTAGACCTAATCGTGGGAGGCTTTTCACTTATACCTGAAATTGCAAGTTCATCCCAGAAACAAAAATGTTACCCACTCTAAAGCAAGGTCAGCGAACCATGTATACTTCTTTTGACTTTTCTTTTCTTCTTCATATTTTTATTTCTTTTTTTTTCTCTTTTTTTAAATCCATTGAGCCTGTACTTTCACCGATGTTGATTGGGTTTGGCCCCGTCTGGTTTGTACAGTGAGAATTAGGTCTCCACACAGTGACGATTGCTGGCACAAAGAACCATACCAAGCTTTGTATACTCAGTCGAACTCGTGGACCGAAAAGGGTATTTATTTATAAAATTACACATCAGGGGCGGATCCACATGACCTATTTATTTTAATGCCTTAGATCCGCTATGGTTGTCATAATACATGCTTTAGTTTTAGTGATGACAACGAAGAAGCAATACGTCACAATCCATTGCTTCCTAGTGTCACGCGTGTTTGCGCGAGCGTGTATCCATGACAGTTAGCGTGAGGCATTTTGGGACCCGTTTATCTTTTGAGAGTATCATTATTATATTACCTTGGATCCGCTATTGTGTGGTTGCCATAATACATTTCTGTGCTCCGGTAATGGCAAAGAAGTAACAATACGTCAGAATCCATTGCTTCCTATTTCGTTGCCTGCGTGCGCATGTGCGTGTGTTTTCATGCATGTTAGTGTTGGGGTGGGGCATTATGGGGGCCATTTTATATGTGAGAGTGTCTTTTGATAACAGGGAACCATATTTTCAAAATGTCAAAACAGAACAAGAGTCCAGAACAGATCAGAATGGTTAACGTGAAAATATATATCCAATATATATCCAATATTAAATGAACGTATTATTAGAGGTAACCAATAAAAATAAAAACATTGCCGGACCAACGATATTGAACAAATGGTTGTATCGATTATTGTTAGGCTCTATGGTCAATAGGAAGGGGATATTTAGATAGCGGTACACACAAATTAGTGTCTCACCAGATCAAAGTTTGAAGTATACCGCTACCATATTTCAATTGGTGAAAGATGTTAGTGTTTGTTGTCATTTAAGAGGCCTACGTTTTTGTTTTGTTTTTCATGTGGCCAGTATAATCGTGTAATTTAATGTGTGCCGCGTCCTACTAAACATAGTACGACTAGGGCAGTGAAAGACGTGGACCGTTAAGTCTGAAACGAGCAGCTGAACCCTCAGTTTTGTGGTTCCCTCCCATTCTGCCTACAACCCACGTTGCCTACACCCATTTTGCCTACAACCCAGTATGCCTACACTCAGTTTGCCTACAGTGTGCAAAAGTGACATCCCCAGTTCATAGTGGGACAATCCCTATTATTTTGTGTCTCAAACCAATATAAAAATATTGTACTACATAAACAATTAAGATTATAATGGACATAAGTAATGCAATTGGGGCTTAGTTGCACAAAGGTGATTTCATGCTCTTTATGGTGATTAGTATTAGTCCAATGATCCCATACTGTGATCTTTAATATGTGATCAAAGTGAAAGACTTTCAACTCAACTCGCGATGAGAGTAGACGTGGTTAGCTGCGCTCTTGACTTACCCCCCCACCTGGGGGGACTGCTCGCCAGTTTTGGAAAGCTGAGTGAGTATCGCGTCACGCACACCGGGTCACGGGCTTCCGTGACCTTGGTGTACGGGGACGCGATCTCACCGACAAGGAATCGGAAGTGGAGGAAGAGGAAACCTGCGCCAGGAGCGGCACGGGGGGGATCTAAGCTGGCGGCTCAACCGCCAGTGGCGGTCCCTTCTGCGACGCCGCCCCCAGTCCAACCTGAGACGACGCGACCAGCCCCAAGGGAACCGTCGGCCACCGAACTGGACGAGCTCAACACTGCGGTGTGTGAGACGCCCAACGACCCTCCATCACCGACCGTCACGTGGCCCAGGAAGAACTGGCCGGTATCTCCGGTACAGCCAGTCGCCTCGCCATCGGCCCGATCGACCACCGTTGGAGAAAAAAGGAAGGCAACATCACCGACCGACCGGCCAGCCAAGGCCGAGAGACCAGCCCCGGTAGTCGCTCCCCCTGAAGAGTCCGAATGGACCGTCGCGGTGAACGGACTGAATAAACAACTTCACCAGTACATGCAGGGGGACACGACTAACCCGACGCAGCTACGAGGCAGCCACCTCAACACAGACTGGAGATCCCTGGAGGACGGCAGCAAATACGAACTCCACAACAAGATGTTTGGAACTCATGACACCGTAGTCGTGACGCACCAGAGGGACAAGACCTACCGCCAAGTCATACTTCCGGCCAAGTTGGACAACAAGAACATCCACAAGATGATCCGGGCGGTCTGTGGCCCCGACTACGGTGCTGTAGTGCGTACTTTGCTACGACGCCAACATCTCCTGCCTCTACTCCGGGAATCTTCAGGCTCGCCAAAGTAGACGCCAACCTCCTTTTTCTTTTTTTGGGCTTAGTTGGACTTTAAAATTTTTCGGCCGCGGCTCAAAATTCTTATGTTTATTTTTTTATAAATAGTCCAACGCACTTTACTTGGGTGCCCGATCAATTGCTCAAATCACCTTAAAACCTTTTAGGCCGAGCAGTCAAAAACGTTTGGTTTTAAATTCTTAGTCCGGACATGTGTAGAAGTGTAGAATGTCGTTAGGATTTTAGGACTTAGGTCTTTGACCGACCACTAAATTTTTTATTCCAAATTCCGCCCACCTCAAACGTACCCCTCCCCCCTCCTGGCCCGGACTTGGTCACTGGCGAAAGTCAGAGATTAAGCCCGTGACAGGCGTGCGTGAAACCTTCGTGGTATATACGCACGTGTAAAACTTTTACTCACTCACTCAAAGTGAAATGGCCTTCATGATTCTTTGATATAGGATTAAAGTTCAACTTTGTAAAAAATATTTGTTTAATATTTGTGAGGTCATTTTATAGTTTAATTGTTTTTGTTGTGTAATGTTATTCGTTTTTATAATAAAATATGCGTTTGTCATATTATTTTGTCATGTTATTTTTATACATAGGGACCATACATGGAATGCTCCACTTTTAACTGGGGATGGCATCTTTTCATACTGCGTGTAGGCAAAGTGGGTTGTAGGCAAACTGAGTGTAGGCACCAGTTTGGTTATCATATGCTTACAGGTTTTGGTATGGTAGTATTCAGGCCCGTAGCCAGGATTTTGAGAGGTGGGTGGGGTGTGGGTCGTTTAGTCGAAGCGCCCGAGTTACTTAGGGGGGCCCGGGGGCATATTGAAAAAAAACCCACAAGTAGGACACACACCCCTCCCCCCCCCCCCCCCATTGGCTACGGGTCTGGTATTTATATCCATGGTGTGTACATATTGATTGGGACTCTGCGTGTTTATGTAATTGTTTTAGCCACATTTGTTGCTATTATTGTCTGTGTGATTTCATTTGGTTGTATACACTATTTTACTATTTCAGATATAACCTCGATCTCTTACGTCTCCGTTAGTGTTTAAAGATCACGCTTTCCTGCTGTGATGTCGCTTGCAGACAATCAGACAGACAGACAAACAGACAGACAGACAGATAGACAGACTCATATCATAACAATAGAATAAAATGCAATCGTTATAAATAATATAATTCTAATGAGCCATTCTATACTAAGTTATGAGAAACCATCCAGTAAATAGAGGATACTACACGGGTGGCCGTTATGCTAGTTTAAACTACCAACTGCCAGCAGAAAGTTGGCCAACGTCCTGCTGTCACGACTTCTACGACGGTCCAATTGCTAGTCTGAGCGCTCTTACGGCTCAATTGCCGTGTAACCCATTAGTCTTAAAGGTAGGGTCAATTCAAACAAGAGCCTTATGTGTTGGAAAGATGCATACCCAGACCACCAACACATACTGACACTTTAACAAATGAAAACACGTGATTTTAGAATTAATAAAAAAACATGATTATTCCTACTAAGGTCTCACTACACAGATCACTTCCGGGTGAGAGTTCATTGATGACGGTCCACTATAGTTCCTAATTGTGGCACATGTTATGGTTCACATATTCACTTCTAGGAAATGGTGAAGAATTAAAACAATATGTATGTTTAATGGTAAGCCTTCTGGCTGTATTTTGCCCATGTTATTTTGTAATATTGTGCATCGACCTTTGGGACATGGGTATTTAGCGCAAGTGACAGCCGGAGTGAATCGGTTAATGAACCACCTGTTCGGACCGGTACTACAGCCAGATGCGGTTATATAGCAAAAAACTGAGACGGAAATGTTCACAATTTTGGAGTGAATATAAATGCTTATATAATGTATGTTCGCAATGGTGTATGTTATTAGTGCCAACGAGAACCCGTTCTATGGGCAATCTTCGCTTGAAGTTGGGCAGTTTAACATGGGTTTCAATGGCAGATGACATCTGTGTAGTGAGACCTAACTGGGAACAGCCATTTTGTTTAATTTTTGTAACGTCCGGTGGTATAGCTTGGGGCGAAGTGACGTCAGCTCCGTCCATCTCCTCTATGCACAGTGTAAACAAATGCTCTAATTTACGACAAGGCGCTTTGCTTTCGTCAATCTGACTTGTAAAACAACATAAATGACTTGATAGTATAATAAACTATTTAACTAAATATATTTCAGGTTACATCAATAGAACGAAATGGAGTTATAGTATTTTTCTCTTTTTTTAAATCCAAAGAAAAAAATGCATATTATTAGGCCTATTGGTAGGGTACGTTCGAGCAAAAACGACCACGCACGATACCCAAGTAATACTGTTCTTTTCTTTGGGACGACGTAATTGGTCAGTTTTGTAATTTTAGATGGGAAAGTCTACTTAATCAAGGGTTTTACAGAATTACTTACAGTAATAAAGCAGTATGTCCATTACGATTTGAGAAGTATCCGTGCGGTTATCACACAATACCCTGTGATCTTAATAAAAGAGGAACGTCTTTTTAGTGTGTCTAGACAGTGTCTGGGGACCGTCTATATATACACCTGCCAGTCAGGAACCACAGGTAAAGGCAATGGAAAGAAAAGACCAATTAACCAAGAAAACACTCCGGTTATTATTTCAGTACATGGGTTAATTTATGTACAAAACATAATACAGTTATTTCAACACTTTGACAATGGTGGTTTATTTTGTATTGAAAAATAATATATAATTGTTGCTGGCTTGCTGGGATGGCTATTATTACAGAACATTGCGATGCATCCGCAAAAATCAGGTATATTTTGTTTCTTGAGTTCCAATACTAATTCCTGACGTGACACGTTAGGTATTACGTAATCACCAGCTCGTCAGAGGGCGTATTCACTGGGATGGTACAAAATGGCTGCGCTCGTTATATATAATAGCTATCACATTTAACCGTTTTAATAATTAACTATACCATTATACTTATTGATATTAAGCAATAATGTGCATTATATATCGTTGAATATGCATACCAGGTCAAATGCCTAAATTGCCCCCTCTTTTAAGTCGGGAATTGGAGAAATTACAACGCTGGCAGTTGGCAGTCTGACCCTAGCATAACGAGCACAAAGGTTATATTATGTTTCTTATATATCCTAAAAAATAAATTTAAACGGCTTTTCCAACTAAAAACTTGTTTACGGCCCCAGCGCTTTGTCACAGACAAGTCAAGTTTCAGGTTAACTTGTTCGTTTTTTTCATTGGATGGTATGGCATAGGTGACCTGGTGATCGCCTAGAAGCAGCCAGTCATATGTCTTTTAAATTGTTATCACACGCATGTGTATTAACAGTATGTGTTATGAAAAGATAACGAATGATGTTCTCATCAACGGGTGTGTAAGAAACGCATCCAAGTATAACTGTTAAACGTTGACCGTGTCACGTGTTGTGTTAGTTATCTACCCTGGAGTACAACACCCATGGTAATGCATTCATGAGCGAAGATACTCGTTTGAATACAATCATACTTCTTTCAGTTTGATGTAAAGGGTTCTAAATTATATAAATTTTGTTAGACAGGACAGGACATAACAACCTTTGATATACATCAGATAGCAACGATTGAAAAGAGAAATAGCTGGTAATATGCAACAAACTCGTCTTATGAGATTCGACACAGCGACTTACAGCACACCAGTTGTCCATCTATATATCCTATATATGCTATGCTGGCCTTGATTAATAATGAGCATTCGCTTGATGCGCGGTCGGTTAAGATCCCCGTCTGACTATTTCTTGTTCTACTCTGTACACCACGACTGCTATATTAAACGCAGTGGTATATGCTATCTGTTCTATGGATTAGTGCATATTAAAGATCCTTTGCTACTAATGGAAAAATGTAGGTGGTTTCCTCTCTAAAACTGTCAAAATTACCAAATGTTTGACATCCAGTAACCAATGATTTATAAATCAATGTGCTCCAGTGGTGTTGTTAAATAAAACAAACTTTACTCTTACCGTCAGAGTACTCGGGCTATACGTGTGTGTGTCTGTGTGTGTGTGTCTGTGTGAGTGCGCTCGCGCGCGCGCGTATGTGTGTAAAACTTTTCCCACGGCTGTTTATTTATAAGTCCTTCGTTGTGTTGCCATATATACATGTTCAGGATATTATCTGCTTTTGTAACTACACACTCGTGTGTACTTTTCCTGAATAATTGTGATACCAGTCGTATCTATGGCATTGATACAGGCCCTTAGTGATGATATCTGGTGTGGGAGCACATTCTTTAGTGGGGTGGGGTAGGTTGGGGGGGGGGGGGGGGACAAACTTTTTTTTAAAGAGGGCAAAAAACAAAAAACAAAACGTACATGTTCGTCCTCACAGCACAAGCTCCTCTTTCCTCCACCCGGTTCCTACCGGTCTATATTACTTATTCAGTTATTGGTCCACGATGAATGGCAGTGCATATGCATGCATTATGTAAATGCTATTGCTATGTCTAGTTTGACTGCACAAAAGGGTAAACACTGTGTACATAAATGACTTGATAGTTTAATAAACTATTTCAATAAATATATTTCAAGTTGCATCAATAGAACGTTTTGGTGTTATAGTATTTTTCTTTCTGTGTACGGAGTTTATTATTAGCCACGTTGTGTGTACGTGTATTTATAGTTGTACGTATATTTACAGTCCACGTGTACTATTGTACATTATTACATATACCCATTATTATGTAACACACCTAGTCTGGTTTTAAACTCGCCCACCCACACGTACAGACGTAATCTGGCGAAGAGAGTTAACACTGGGTTTCGGACGGGGACCTGGCGTGTGTTAATCACATAGGATGGGTTAATTCCGTCTGGTGTTATGTAACGGATCATGTAACATGACGGTGCAGCAAAATTGCATGACCTAAAATACACAGGCGTTTGCCCTCGCATAACCCCAGTTGGTTATTTATGGAGTAACCTTGGGCAGTTGGCAAGTACCTGCGAGCTTCTCCTACCATGCAGAGAATAAAGGAAAGGAAGGAAGGAAATGTTTTTTATTTAACGACGCACTCAACGCATTTTATTTACGGTTATATGGCGTCGGGTTAAGGACCACATAGATATTGAGGAAAGAAACCCGCTGTCGCCACTTTATGGGCTACTCTTTTCGATTAGCAGCAAGGGATCTTTTATATGCACCATCCCATAGACAGGATAACACATACCACGGCCTTTGATGTACCAGTCGTGGTGCACTGGCTGGAGCGAGAAATAGCCTAATGGGCCCACCGACGGAGATCGATCCCAAACCGACCGCGCATCAAGCGAGCGCTTTACCACTGGGCTACGTCTCGCCCCCAAAGGAAAAGAAGACTGGCATAATGAAACTCCGCCTACTGTAATAAACTATGACTATATGATAAAACTGGCGTCCAGAAATGGGGGCGTGGGCCGTGGAGTACATTCCCCTCCCAACTTTAAATATGCCTCTCCCACAGGCATACGGGTTCCAATTTTTTACGGAACCTGGCTGATTTTTTTTGATTTTTTTATTTTATCGAATTAAACGAATAGGACTATTTTGGCAGAGTTTGGATGAAGTTTATTCAAAATTGCAGTAACTAAGTCTATTACACGCAGTTCCGAACAAATCACTATGCATTTTTATATGGATGTTACTATAAATATTGTGAGTAGAATGATGGAAATACGTGATGAAAAGGTTTCAGACCAGTTCATTTTGCCCGATCTGCTCCAGCGCCTATAACTATAGTTCATTCCATCCTCCTACAAAAGTTGGTGGGTTGTTTTTTGTTTTTGTTTTGTTTTTTGCGCGGGGGGGGGGGGGGGGGGGGGGGGGGTAGGGGGGTTAAAATAATTTCAGTTTGATTTGACGTAAGAAAAAAGTAAGTGTTCTGGAACTGACGAAAAAACTTGTATTATTGTTGTGTGCAATTTAGAAAACAATCGGCTACTGGAAGTCAGACATTTGGTATTTTGTATATATAGTCCCGCTACATGTTTTCCATTAGTAGCAAGGGCTATTTTATATACACCATCCCACTGCCTTTGATATACCAGTCGCGGTGCACTGGCTAGAGCGAGAAATAGCCCAATGGGTCCATTGACGAGGATCGATCCCAGACCGACCGCGCATCAAGCGAACACTTTACCACTGGGCTACGTCCCGCCCTCTCTAAGATAATATGTGAGAATTATCAAATGTTTGACATCCACAGATGTTGATTAATAAATCAATGTGATCCAGAGGTGTTTCTAAAATAAAAATACTGTACATGAAATTATTTAGATGTAAATTTTTGTGGGCATGTAGTTCAAGATATATTTTTTACATTTCACAATAAACATTATTTGTTTTGTCATAATACAAAGTATTTTGACACTTCACCTTTAATAAAAAATACAAAAAGCGATTGGGGAAAAAAAGTATAATATTGTTTTAATATGCACTATAACAAAAGAAATTATCGGTACAATAATGATCATAAAACATGCTGGTATAACAAACATTTTGAGAGTACTGCTAAAGCAATACAAGACACCAACCGGGACCAACAAATGTTTCTATCTGTTAAAAGTTGAAGAGTCATAAATGTCAACAATGGGCTAAATGAAAAGCTGTTCAATTTCAGCTCAATATTTTGAGGCATTGTGAAAAAATAAAAGTATTTTAAATCCGGAAAACTATATGCGGGATAGACGGATGGACGAACGAATGGACGAACAAACAGGCAGGCAGAGGAGACAAAACTATAAATATAATTCTCGCCTTGGACGAATAGAGGACCGAGAGCGACATTAAAAGTCTTATTTACAGTTACTCAGTCTATGTAGACCTTTTGTTACACAACAGAACCAAGTTATTTCTTCAGCATTATTAGACAGAAACTACAAATTAGTTCAATCACACGGTTTACCCAAATGTAGTTTTATAATTTACTTCATGCGAGTGTGTGTGCGCGCGTTTATATGCATAATAAATTGGATGGGTTTTTTTACGGAAACTGGAAATGTGTAATCTTAACATTACTAATTGTATTCTGAGCCTATTAAAAATTAAAAAAGTAAATAAATATTTATTTTTGAGGTGCACGATATTTTTTTTGACATGACAAGCATAACTGAAATGGTGAAAATTGTTGTGTGTGTGTGTGTGTGTGTGTGTGTGTTTATAATTAAATATTTATAAAATTAATCCAAATGATCTATTATCATGTTTCACATGCACATGTATTGGGATATAACCCCAGGCTGTCCAGTGAGTAAAAGTTTTACACGTGCGTATATACCACGAAGGTTTCACGCACGCCTGTCACGGGCTTAATCTCTGACTTTCGCCAGTGACTAAGTCCGGGCCAGGAGGGGGGAGGGGTACGTTTGAGGTGGGCGGAATTTGGAATAAAAAATTTAGTGGTCGGTCAAAGACCTAAGTCCTAAAATCCTAACGACATTCTACACTTCTACACATGTCCGGACTAAGAATTTAAAACCAAACGTTTTTGACTGCTCGGCCTAAAAGGTTTTAAGGTGATTTGAGCAATTGATCGGGCACCCAAGTAAAGTGCGTTGGACTATTTATAAAAAATAAACATAAGAATTTTGAGCCGTGGCCGAAAAATTTTAAAGTCCAACTAAGCCCAAAAAAAGAAAAAGGAGGTTGGCGTCTACTTTGGCGAGCCTGAAGATTCCCGGAGTAGAGGCAGGAGATGTTGGCGTCGTAGCAAAGTACGCACTACAGCACCGTAGTCGGGGCCACAGACCGCCCGGATCATCTTGTGGATGTTCTTGTTGTCCAACTTGGCCGGAAGTATGACTTGGCGGTAGGTTCTTGTCCCTCTGGTGCGTCACGACTACGGTGTCATGAGTTCCAAACATCTTGTTGTGGAGTTCGTATTTGCTGCCGTCCTCCAGGGATCTCCAGTCTGTGTTGAGGTGGCTGCCTCGTAGCTGCGTCGGGTTAGTCGTGTCCCCCTGCATGTACTGGTGAAGTTGTTTATTCAGTCCGTTCACCGCGACGGTCCATTCGGACTCTTCAGGGGGAGCGACTACCGGGGCTGGTCTCTCGGCCTTGGCTGGCCGGTCGGTCGGTGATGTTGCCTTCCTTTTTTCTCCAACGGTGGTCGATCGGGCCGATGGCGAGGCGACTGGCTGTACCGGAGATACCGGCCAGTTCTTCCTGGGCCACGTGACGGTCGGTGATGGAGGGTCGTTGGGCGTCTCACACACCGCAGTGTTGAGCTCGTCCAGTTCGGTGGCCGACGGTTCCCTTGGGGCTGGTCGCGTCGTCTCAGGTTGGACTGGGGGCGGCGTCGCAGAAGGGACCGCCACTGGCGGTTGAGCCGCCAGCTTAGATCCCCCCCGTGCCGCTCCTGGCGCAGGTTTCCTCTTCCTCCACTTCCGATTCCTTGTCGGTGAGATCGCGTCCCCGTACACCAAGGTCACGGAAGCCCGTGACCCGGTGTGCGTGACGCGATACTCACTCAGCTTTCCAAAACTGGCGAGCAGTCCCCCCAGGTGGGGGGGGTAAGTCAAGAGCGCAGCTAACCACGTCTACTCTCATCGCGAGTTGAGTTGAAAAGCCGCTGTCCAGCACACTCTTAAGAAAAAGTAGGACAAAAGTAGGAATGAAAATATAGCAAAAGTAGGGCAAAAGTATGAAAATAGAAGAAAAAAGTAGGACATAAGTAGGACTGAAACAGTACGTAGCAACGTTATTCATGCTCGTACTGGATAAATGAATGTTAAATCCAAAAAGTGGTATTATTGAGAATTTTTTTTAAATTAAAAATGTTTTAATATAATGTTCTGTTTGTACCGATATTTTGTGTGAGATCCAAAATAATAGTAAGTTTATGTAACCGACACGTTATTTAAAAGTGTTGGTATACTATATTATTTGTTATACATATTTATATGTACAATAATGTTGATGCACCTAGTTTGCAGAAAAAAATACATAAAACTAATCGGAGATGAAGATAATAATTCAAAACCCATGTACAGGCACACTATGGCAGTGCTACAACTCCACAGCTTCATCGGAGTATTGAAGGAGCACACTACTTAGGCATGGCAAAAGTAACATTTGAGTTCTAGAAATTAAATTTTAAATTAAATTTTATCTCACAATTACTTTCAGGGTATAAATTGAATATGTTGAGATAATATGGTGCCTCAAATTAGGAAATATATCTTACTATAAAAAACAATTCCCATAACTGTTGACTTTTATAATAACACAAGCAATATGCACACTTTAACAACAATTTGCAGCATTTTGAAACAAAAAAGTAGGAAAAAGTAGGTATTTTGAAGAAAAAGTAGGAAAAATAGGACAAACCAAAAAGTAAGAAAAAGTAGGAAAAGTAGGATAGCTGGACAGCCTGTAATCCAATTTAACGTCTTTTAAAAAATAAAAATAAAAACACCCAAAAAACCCATTCTTTTATAAAAGTGAAAGCTGTCCAATTTGTTCCCTGGTTAACAGTTTAATACCAAACCTTTGTATATTTGTCATCCAAGTTCTAATGCTATACATTTTATGCATCTTAACGCCAATCGGTGCCTCATAACTGATATATAAAAGGTTGTGTTGGCCTACATGCTAGCTGTCCTGTGTATGGTTAAGTGTCCCTTGATACTATTCAATATTAGTAAACTAAACACTACAGTTTTTCTTTCACTTTGTGGTCTTACTGTTACAACTATATGTTAGACACCAAATAGTTATACTGTGTAGTTTAAAAGGTGTTGAGGTGCCATTAAACAAACACCGGACTCAGTGACATAGTGGTTAAGCCACCAGACTTAAAGCTGGTAGGTACTGGGTTCACATCCTGGTACCTACACCGGCCTGTGGCAGCCACTACACAAGACCTCTCTCACAAATTGGATTGGACAGAAGCACGGAAATAAGTATAAAGAAGAATTAAACATATTCCTTTTCTGTCCTAATACACTGTGTCTGCTTGTTATTTGCCATCCCAGCCTGCCATTCATGGAGTATGGTAAGAGTAAGCATGGTCTCAGATCACATATTTTATTACGGTAAAGAAATATAAATTAGTGTTATATTTTCATTGCTTAGTTTTAGTGAACTAAAAAAACAAACAAAAAACAAGGGCTGACAAACTTCTTTAATTTCTTAGAATGTTTCCTGATTTTTGGTACACTTGTAATGAAGTAAAATTAATATCTTGTAAACTGAACTATAAACAGTAGACAAAACAATTTGACATCCCACATGTAGTTTTTGTTCAACACAAAGTTAGTGTTCACTAAGAAGGGTTTTCTTTGGTCAAATTTACAATACAACCGGGGTTGAGTATATATGCATATTATCACTAGTGTGTGGAAATTACAAACATCACAGGTCTTATTTACAACACATATATTGGTGGGGGGGGGGGGGGGGGGGAGGATACAGGAACACACATAAATAGAAACAGCAACATGTGTTACTGATATTCAACGTCACAGTGCTGACATTCAGTCCCACAATACATCTGTATTTTATACAAGCAGAACTACTCTTAGAGGGGCGGGCTGGGGACGTAGCTCAGTGGTAAAGCATTCAAATGAAGCGTGATCAGTTTGGGATCGATCACCATCAGTGGGCCGATTGGGCCATTTCTCGTTCCAGCCAGTGCACCACAACTGGTAATCAAAGGCTGTGGTATGTGCTATCCTGTCTGTGGGATGGTGCATATAAAAGATCCCTTGCTACTAATGGCAAAATGTAGCGGGTTTCCTCTCTAAGTATGTAAAAATTATAAAATGTTTGACATCCAATGATTTATAAATCAATGTGCTCCAGTGGTGTCATTAAACAAAAACAAACTACTCTTAATTAATAGTAAACAACAGAGAATTTTTATTATGATCTCAAATACCATGTGTTCCCTTGTTTGTTTCCATCAGTGCACATCAATGAAAACTATCAACAACCATACATGTGGCTATTTATTCTCAGCTTGTGGTAAATACCCAATAACAACACTAAAGACAAATAGAAGATATAATTGTTGATATCCCCACCCCAAAATATGTAAACTTACTTTTGTCAATGATTAAACAAAGTCATTGAGAAAAAGTTCTTTTCATTCTGTAATCCAAAAATACAAGAATTCCACAAAATTAAATGTTTCGGCTACCATAAACCTTTTTGGTGCTCTGTGATGAACATCCATAGATGCAACTATGAAACAAGTTTCACTGACCTAGGACTTGTGAGAAACTGACCTAAATGCTAAACTGAGGCTGTTGCGACCAGTAACACCTTTCGAAAAAGTAACACCTTTATCTCACCTTTTTACTTTGTAATATCAAGACAAAACGTGAAGAAATCATAATAATTTGACAATTTTACACCCGAAATCTAAGCAAGTAAAGCCCACCGCAGACCCGACATGTACAGCTGAAGCTTACAGATAGTATGAGATTTTATTCTAGTCAAACTAACCAGACATGAAAAACTGGGTTACTACGACTGTGTGCCTTTCATCACAGAACATGGACAGGAACAGCTTTCGAGTAGCACAATGTACAGTCAGGTGCAATAAAGCATGTTGGATCTGAGCAATTTCAGTCACTGACACTCGTTTGCAATAAAACTGTCACTACAGACTACCTAACACACACAGTACAACGATGGATGATTTTTAATTAATACTACAATTACACACATCATAGAAAGTCCTGCAGCAGACTGTTTTAAGTATGGCATCAAACAATATGTACAATATCATTCCTTGTAAGATAAACAAGTTGGTAAACTCTTAATTCATAAATAAATATCTATAGTAGGTTTTGTTATGTCTCCCAAAACATTAACTCAATACAGATGTACAAATAATGAAAGTAATTTGAACAATGAAGTGATGAAAATCTAGTCCTAAATACACAGAGTTGGGCTCACGCCACATGGCAAGTGTTACAGCTACTAGCATGTTATTTATCACTTTGCTTTAATTGAACGTCATATTCTGTTAATATAGCTGACAGCAGAATAAACCACATAAACATAATTCATTTTAGTTATATTTTCTGCGTTGCTTTCATAAATTGTCTTACAATTAGAATTGCTATTACATTAGAACATCACTACCCTCTCAGAATGAAGCACACTATCTATTCTGTACAATTCGAATGTTAACCTTTTTGTCATCTTTCAAACTCCTCTGCTGATTTCACAAATGAAGCATTTGATACATAATAATATTGATATGAATGTGGGTTAGTGAGGCGAACTTAAAACATCCATTCAGCAACACAGATGTTCTTTCAGTTATTTTAACACCTGTAATTATTACTATTTAAAAATAAAACAACATCTCCACTGTAAATAGAGTAAACAATATGTTCCATTGCTAACTACTTGTGGACTTCTATTCTGTAAACATAACACGACTTTCAGAGAACAATATGTTCCATTGCTAACTACTTGTGGACTTCTATTCTGTAAACGTAACACGACTTTCAGAGAACAATATTTCGGTATTTCAAGAAAAACTATACATATTCCTCTACTTCACACAATCCAGGTTAAATACCAGAAAATCCATAAATAATCACAGGTATTCTGACTATACACAAGTTTTCAGCTACAATTTTTTAGAATGGCAACCACATCATTAAAATGTTTTTATCCCATCTATTATCTATACAATTGTTAAAAAACAGTTTAACTTTTCTACAAATTATTATTCCCTACTGTATACCAGTTCCAGTGTCATATATTATGTATAAAAACTGAAATATCATGATTGTAATATTATTTCAACACAACACAGACCAAATATTTCATCAGGTTGTTATTAAGTGGAGGTATGCCCTGTTCGTATGTAACATGATGTTGCTGTTTTTTTGTTCCATTTCAAGGCTATTTCCATTATGTACATATATATTTGGAATAAAAATCCTCAAAACACCACATGCATATTGTTCAAAGACATCCAAGAATAACGTGTCTAGAAAATTCAGGTTTTTAAAACATCTGGTTCACCTTCAATTGTAAGCTTTGGCATAATTTTCTAGACACTAATATATGCAACTCCAACTGGCTGGCTGATGGGTTACACTTTCGTTTTAATACGCAACCAGTTTATGTTTCTCTCTCGACCTAGAGCGTGATCGAGACCTCGATCTTGAGTGGGAATAAGAACGTGATCTGAAAGTAAGTAAAAATTAATTAAAATATAAAAAGAGTACACAAAACAGGGACAAAAGCCCTGAAAGGGAATTGTGTAAAGCATATTTATCAAAGAATCGGGTATCATTTGAACTGATAAAATGTAATATCCAATTAATAATAAAAGTTGAAAATATCTTTTAAAAGCTGAAATATCTACACCAGACCTTGGTGTTTAAGGAGAGCTATCAATCTCGTTCCCCATTACTTCCTTGAGACTACTTCAAGGAGAGCAATTTCTAGCTCCCCTTAGTGATATGGTAATATCTTAAATGGCTCCCCATAATTTAAATTACGAGAGCAATTATTCAATCCCATACAAATTTTTCATGTCAAGGTCTGCTACATCACACTCAAATGAAGGTTATTTACAAGCATTTTCGATCATTTTTTTTTTTTAAATTGTTTATTTTATGCCAAAAAAAGAAAGAAAGAAAGAATCTGAACTTGGATGAAAAGATGAATAATGAGATCGCTGTGTTACTTGTTGAGATAAAAGTCAGAAGAGCTATGTACAACTGCACTAAAGCACATTGATTTATTAATGCGACAGATGAGTAATTAATTACTGATATAAATGACTTCACTACTGGGCACTGTACTGTAATAGACTGACTCACCTTCTCCGCTTCACTCTCGGTGGCACGACCTCCTGACTGTCGCTGTCACTGCTGGAACTGTTGTCATTTCGCGGACTTTGTCTGCGATACGGCCGGCGGTCCACGTGCTCCTCTGCCTGTAACTTACGGTGGCGCTTCTCTCGCTCTCGCCTTCTCATCTCTAACGCACGGGTCCGCAGTTCCTCTTCTCTGTCCTGTAATACAACAATATCAAACATAATTCTCAGAGCACTAACCAATGCCTCAGACAGAAACTCAAATTAGATATACACCTTAAGAGAGGTCCAACACAAAGGTTTAAAATAAAATCCATTGTAAACAGTGTAACCGACCAATGACATACTTTTGATAAGTGATGTGAATACAGTGAAAAAATACAAGTCCAGTGAGCAATTAATATAAACTGACCAATGATATTTTGATAAGTGACAACAGTGAGAATGAGTAACGTCACAATTGTGTTTTATAGCACTATTATTTCACTGATATTTTTGTATGACTACAGCAATAGTACGTTTCACATAGAATTTGTACACTCATAAAAATCTGAAACATAAATTCTAAGGAATTAAATGGCTCACAAACTATAAACTGATTTGGTGATGTTACATTAAAAAAAAAATATATTTTATATATAAAAATAAAAATTTAATTCACTATAGTTTTAAAAATACAGTAAGATCAACATTCCAAGATGCAACTACAAAGTTACATTGATCTGACGTATAATAGTTTGTGATAAATAGACCTAAATGCGAAAGTTTAACATTGGAATTAAACAAACATTGACAAAGTTACCATCAGAAAAGTAATACCTAAAATAAAAGGAGTCAGAATTTGCTGTCGAAGTCATGTAGATATTACATGGCTTGAAGCTAAATTAATTAAATACCAATAACCTACAAGATGAAACAGTATTATATTTCTAATAAAAGGTTATACCAATCTCTCTTGTTCTACTTTCAATGTTCGGTGCACTTCAGCCTTTTTGTCGAGTTTGTCTAAAAGAGAAATAATATTTATTTAAAACTATTTCAGTTACTATATCATGATCTGCAAGGGAATAATATTCTTTATTTAAACTATTTTACTTATTACATGACTTTGTCTCAAGGGGAAATAATATTTACCTAAAACTACTTCAATTATTATATCAAGTGTATTAATAATCAAAAATATTAATTGCTTTCTGATAAAATATGTCACTGGCTAAAAATAATCTCTTCTTTTTTAACATAATAAAAAATATTTTCAAATGTATTAGATGCTATTTTTATTTGTGACACCCCCCACCCTCCCAACACCATGACACAATTTCTTACGTTGTTTGTTGAGCTGTGCCTGCATTCTGCGTTTCAGTCGTTCCTGGGGCGTTAACTTGTTCTGAAAATTGTAAATGGGTAACCTGAACGAAGAAATCATGAACAGTTGACACCCTTCCCCAGTCCGTCGAGATGGGGAGAAGGTTCACACACACAGACACTTACCTCATGTATGGCATCATCTAAAGGCATCTCAAATGTGATACCAAATTTGCCAAATGCCGAGATATATGTCCGTGGTAGATTCCACCTGATGGTGGATTGCGTGATCAATCTTACTCTTTCTGGACCAAGTTATTTCGTATTCTAGGTGGTACTCCATGTCATAGTATTTAATATCCCATTTGTGGGATATGTTTATAAAAGAAGATTTGATATGAATTATAACGAATACTCTATACAAGCTGATAATATTTAGATGTCTGTGACATCATTGCACAGTCATTTTGCCCATCCCATATCTCACATAAGTGACTATGATGCTAATGGTGACCACAAAATTTAATCATGCCTGACTATTTATTTCAATCATCTAATGATGGCAATAGTCTGTGATGTTTTTTCTTCTGTTGTGCAGAAAATACAAAACATTTTATGCTTTTTTAAAAACAATGTACTTGGTCAAGGATTTTTTAGTGCAAATGATGAATCGAAAAATATTTTGCTTGGAACAGAAACACTTACTCTGATTTTTATTTTGAAATGTTTTTACTGATAATCAATTCAATTCATTAGGGTTTTTTGTTTTGTTTGGCTTTTTTTTTTTGGGGGGGGGGGGAATTCACACAAAAGTGCTTCCAAATAGCTGCTTTTCTCTTTTTGTTTCGCAAGAATTCCAAATCATCCTCCATTATGACATGCCACATTGTTATAACAATGTGTGTTTTTGATAACTGCAAAGAAATATAATCCTACATATCTGTGTTACTTCCCTTTGAAAGTAGATATTCATTATTTGGAAATACTCAAGACCGATCTCCACTGTATTGCAATATATCGAACAGTGACATTTGAAGGTTTCAAATTAAGCTATAACACTCTCAGCTTTCAATCATCAAATCACTATTTACTACTATTAAACTCATTAATAGTTCACAGCATTATAAATATCAAAGGTACAACAATTGCTTAATCAATGCTTCAAAGTTAGTGTTGATGATTGTTAGAACTTAAATATACCGCACCCATTCTAAACAAATTTCTTGTCAAATTTAGACAATATACAAAATCAATCCTGATAAAAATTGGATAAATCTGCAGAAGATTTTATTCCTTCTATTTTGTTTTACCTGAAGTTTGACTGCAGATTTATTCATCATGCTCAAAATTATTGGTTCAGTCCGAGAACAATAAAAATTCAACAAAAACATTTGTTATAGAATTTGTGTACTATCTGTGACATACTGTTGTATGTTAATCAATAAATATATTTCCAACAAATAATTAAAATACTACACAATCAGAAGTAAATGTTCTTACTGACTTTGTTTGACTGTGCAAGATTACCAGGCAACGAGAGTGGTTTCGTAGATCTGCAAAGAAACAAACAAAATAAACATTGAGAAACTAGAAACATTTCTGTTATTAAAAATATAATGGTAAAAGGGTCATAACTATTCTGAAAAAAGGATATATCAATAATGTAACAAATATAATCATTATCATCTACTCATAACAAGTTGTGATACCAAATATCGAACCTATTGAATAAAGATATAAGTACTAATATAAGTCTAGTTACTATTACTACTTGTAATGGACACTCAGAGACAACAAAATTAATGTCTCTAGATACGCCCATGAAAACCTACCTTTTAACAGGACTTGATTTCCACTCATTATGAATGTCTCTAGGTACGTCCACAAAAACCTACCTTTTAACAGGACTTGATTTCGACTCATTATGAATGTCTCTAGGTACGTCCACAAAAACCTACCTTTTAACAGGACATGATTTCCACTCATTATGAATGTCTCTAGGTACACCCACAAAAACCTACCTTTTAACAGGACTTGATTTCCACTCATTATGAATGTCTCTAGGTACGCTCATGAAAACCTACCTTTTAACAGGACTTGATTTTGACTCATTATGATTTCCATTTGTTTCCATGTCCGAGTCTGATTTGCTAGAATCTGATGTTGCACTTGGTCGACGATATCGCTTTATTGTAACTTGACCGACAATGTTCGATGGACTACGAGACTTGGAGCGAGATCTACAACACAAACGAATGAAGAACATTTATACCAAGAAAATCAATTCACCAGACAATGAAAACAACTTTCTATTTCACATCCATCAGAGATATTTTGGTATCACATGGTCATATGATAACACATGTATATGAGAGATTTAAAAATATTTGATTAGCTACTCCAAGATGACAACCGTGAGAACATTGATTTATTAATAATCGGCTACTGGATGTCAAACATTTGGTAATTTTTTACATATAGTCTTAGAGAGGAAACCCGCTACATTTTTTCATTAGTAGCAAAGGATCTTTTATATGCACCATCCCACACAGGATAGCACATATCACGGCCTTTGATATACCAGTCGTGGAGCACTGGCTGGGATGAGAAATAGCCCAATGGGCCTACCGACGGCGATCGATACTAGACCGACTGCTCATCAAGCAAGCTCTTTACCACTGAGCTACGTCCTGCCTCTCCACTGAAACTAAATTCTCTCTATGGTGTGTAAGGTAACTCGGACTGCAAAGTTGCCATAAATAAGTTGTAGGTGGAAAATATGTTTGTAGCATACTGCAGGAGAAAGCTCTGCATGTTCTTCACCCAAACTAGGTTTGTATGCATCAACATACAAGCTTTTCACAGGACATGTTCTACAAGCCCAAAGACAAAACCTAAGTCCCTGGTTTTTGAGGCTATGCATGAAATAGAGTACTACACTTGTGTCTGTTAGGATACAATTTATCTTACAACTCGCTGATACAGCCACTAACCAATAACTATCAACAACTCTGTAATACGCTTGTTATGAGTTGATGTCTCTGAAGAACTTATTGATTATTAGACTCAAAACGGAAAATATTGTTTACACAAATTGGTTTTTTTTTAAATATGAGTTAAAACTGTACAATGAATTAAAAAAAAGAAGAATATCCTTGCACAATCATACCTGCTTGATTTCGATCTAGAACTTGAGCTAGAATAGGAAGATGACTGTGAACTGTTGGAGCGTGAACGAGACAGAGATTTCAGAGATGATCTTGAACTGGCTTTAGACCCTGACCGAGAACGTGACCTCCTGTGGAAAGACCTTGACCTTGACCTCGACCGCGAGTACCTCCTGTACTGATTTCTCCTATCGTAGTTGCTCCTCCATCTGGGAGATCTCGATCTGGAGTACTGACTGCAGTCTCTCCTGTCTCTCCATCCGTATCCGCGGGATCGTGACCGTGACCTCGATCGTGACCTTGCCGCACCTCGAGCCCGCCAGTCTCTGCGATAGCGCGAGGAAGAAGGAGATGGAGGTCGATCACGGCCGGCTGATCGGCTACTGCTGCTGTGTTTCCTCGACCGTGGACTCCTGTCAGAACAATTCACCATTTCAATAGGCATTCTTATAAAGCAAGTTATGTAGTCCCCACGAAAATGCTTCTAAAAGATATATTTGTTTGATTTTGGTGAGACTTTTTAGGTGGGGATCGGGCAATTTAACTACAAATATTCACCTCATGCAGGCAGCCAGATAGACATACATACACATTTGTCATGGGCCTCATAAGTTAAAACAGCCATGTATATACATAGTACAATTACACTGATATTGCTTATGAATTTTGTTTTACTTTGTTTATTTTAATAGTATTGTACTTAACACATACCTACCACTTATCACCAATTTGACGGTCAAATCTGTAATAGGTCTTTTTACTAAGTGTGCCAGCACACACCAGAGGACACAACCGTCTTGTCATCATTACCCTAATTCTGATGGAAGATGATGTTACAAAACTGCAGATTAAACACGACTGTCGACTGTAGTGTCTTAGCACACACCTAATGATTGATCAGTCGGGAATCAGCGATAATGCTGAGGCAACAGTATTCTTAGTGTAACAATTTTTTCTCATTTCCTTGTCATAGATTCTGGGTTATCTGCCCATTATTCATATCATGTCATCAAACATTTGACAAAGCTACCTCCCACACAGTGAAGTCAATCACTTGTCACACATACCCACCTTTGTTGAGAAAACTCCACAGGCAACCAACACAAATTCTAATCAATGACATTTTTTTTTTACACAAGCTTCTAAATGTCTCGAATAAGGTTAGATCTTCCCAGTGTTTTGTCAAGGCATGGCAAAGTCAACAAACTGCTGTTTGCCCTAAAAGCTTTGTCTGTGTATTTATAAAAGACACAGGACCCCCTAGAAAAGCAGAAAATGTAAACACCGACCATGAGCATCTTTTCGAGCGAGAATGTTCAGACTGAGGCCCTGATTCCGACGGCAGAGACGGCCCGTGAACCATGCGCAGTTCCTCGTTGTCAGACTCCTTGCCGAAACTCGTGATGAACAACTTCTTGCCGATATTCGCCGGGGTAGGGGATGGGGATCTCGAACACGACGATGAAGATTCTCTGTAAACACAAGCACATTGTTCTAAGCGATCCAGAAAAAGTGATACCAAAAACTAAAATGAACAGAAATTTTGTGTTAACAATGTGTAGATTGTAAAAATCAAATTTCAATTTTCTGTGTTAAAAACATTTTATTTAAAAGCAGATATTATACTATTTCATGAATTAATATACAAATTATCACAAATTTAATTATCTAGAGCCTTTAATATTTTTCTTTTGTATTTCAGCTCATTAAAATTTTTAATAAACTACTATTACAAATAAGAAAACAAGACAGAAGACAAGGTACTTACTTTTTGTACGGTTCATACTTCGGACTATCTCGGGCAGCATAGCTACATCAAAACAAATAAGAACATTGATTTATTAATTAATGTTAATTTATTTTTGTTTTCAGAAAATGATTTACTATGTTCAGCATTCACATTATCTAAACTTTCAAAGCACAGAAAAAGTTATGTATCCACTATTATCTTTAACTTTTAACATCTTGTTTTCATTAAATTTAAATAATAAAAAATCCACACACACAACCCCCTCATTTCCTGCTTGTTTCTGTAGATCAAACAGAAACAAAAATATATTTAAAACAATCTCTTTCCTGTACAGATGGACCCATTCCTTCCCAAGACAGTCTTTATAAGAAAATGTTTTATTTAACAACGCACTCAACACATTTTATTTATTGTTATATGGTGTCAGACATATGGTTATGGACCACAAAGATATTGAGAGGAAACCCATTGTCACCACTTCATGGGCTATTCTTTTCGATTAGCAGCAAGGGATCTTTTATATGCACCATCTCATAGACAGGATAGCACATACCACGGCCTTTGATATACCAGTCACATCAAGTGAGCGCTGTACCACTGGGCTACGCCTCGCCCCAAGACAGTCTTTATAGACTTGACACTGTGCAGTCCAGTCAAAATGTTTCAAAAGATTATGCTATAAAATGTAGTGTATTTCCATTATGACAAATGAATAAATCACTTGTTTTAACAAATATTTTAAAAGTAAATGGTACAACATAATTTCCAATGCTGAAACAAAACTCCTACCTTGGGGGACTTATTTTCCTCCCAGCGAGTCGCTTCTCTTTAAATGCACGTCTCTCTCGTCTAGACTTTCGACCCTGCAAAGTGACAGATATCAATAATCTAAGCTCCACCTAGACTGACTATACTGATCATAGAAATCAAGACTGAAACAATCAATAGCTTTGTTCTGCTGTTACCCTACTTGAATGAATGAATGAATGAATGAATGTTTAACGACACCCCAGCACGAAAAATACATCGGCTATTGGGTGTCAAACTATGGTAATGCAAATAAATAAAGTGATGATCAACATCAATATAAAAATTCAAGGTTTAAACAAAAACAGTGTAAAGAACTGTGCAAAAATACAAATACAAATATCACAGAATTTTACGGACACCGAATTCTACTCTAAACTTCAATTTGTGCTGTATTGGCCATTCTCAAAGAGAATGTTACACCCCTGCACCACGGTGAGGTTACAGCACGCGCAGGGGGTTACCCTACTTGAATGCTACATTAACTATGTTTTGCAACCAGATGAATATTACCTACTGACAATCGTAACAAAACTATTTAGCAACAAAACAATTATCATTATAGTTGCATAGTGTCATGAATTAATTTACAAATCTGCTTTGAAATACATTTAGTAAGTCACAAATAAAATCTGTTTCAATGTATATTTTTGGCAACAAACTGATATTTCCATACCAATGCTTTTGGATAGGGTGACAACATTGGCAGTGTGTAACAAGTCTGTGATAGACAAGTGACAAAAACTTGTCACTGGCAAAAGGAGAGGACCAACTTGTTTACCAGTAAAAAAAGCCAGTAAAAAAAAGGCCTGGATGACATTTCCTATGTTTTAAAAAGTGGCTGAAAAATAAATTCAACAAGACACATGACATGACGTCAGTGGTTATGAAGTATAAAATTACTTACCCAAAAATCTTGGATATTAATGGATACATTTTAATACTTTTTTGAAAGATTATATAATAAGAGAAATACTGTTTACAATTTCTTAAAGTACATGAAATGCAGTGTCCAATTTTAAAAGATTTCAAACCCATAACCACCTAGTAGGAAGACTTATGATCTGTTTAGTTTTTATTACATATCTTCATATTATTTTCTGGCAGAAGGCCTGCCTTGGGAATGTTAAGCTGATGTTTTTACCACCAAAAAACAATGCCAGAAGCTAGGTGATCAAGCCATTAGTAAAAATCTAAATTTTAACTAGACATCAAATCCTGCACAAAACATTTGACATAATCAACAACAAAAAAGTAATTTAAAATAAATTTGTACAAAAATTGTTATTTTCAATAGAATACCAACAATTAAAACAAGCATTTTTTTAAACTTATAAAATTAAAAATCATACTGCAAACTGAGCTTTCTCTTCTTCAATAATCTTAGCTTGTCTCAAGGCTTCCAACTCTTCTTTATCTTTCATAAGCAACCTTAAAGTAAAATTGGAGAAAAGAGAAAGATATAAAACCAGTGAGAATAGTAAACACTGTTGGGACATAACAAAATATTTAAGTGTTAATGTTTTGTAAAAACAGCAATTTTTTTATTTAATAGTGAGTGTGAGCTGTACAAGTTTCAGTTACAAATCCAAATGTTGCGTCCTCAGGCATCTTGAATGGACAAATTTCGATTTGTTTTATCACCTACCCTCTATATTGTAAATACTGTAAAAAAAAAACCTTCTTTTTTTTTTGCAGAAAGAAGAATAGAAGAATGTTCAAAATTGCTTTAAAATGAAGGGACCAATATCAGAATGAGAGATTGATATTACCTCATTTTATTTACTATATATAAAATAGAATCTTCAATCTATTCTCTAATACTCTTAATTACTCTAGGTGGTATTCATTTACCTGACAAAGTCATCATTTTTCATGCCGTATATCTCGGCACACTGGTTAACAGCAACGATCTGATCTGGCGTTAGTTCATCCACGTTCAGTGTGATATCTGTAACACACAAACAGAATCATATATCATATTCACCGAGTCTTAGTGTTGGGAATCGGTTAGAATTCTATAATTTATAATTGGCTTACATCAGCCGATTGACTTTCGATAATACAATCGGTTAGAATATATTTGAACTAAGGAATAATCTGAATTATTATGCCTATGGATTGACTGTACAAATTTCAGAAAAAAAATGACAGTTTACCTAATCATCAACCTCGATATTGGTATTTTTCCTGCCTTTTTACCTGCCAATCTACAGGTACCACATGCTTTGTTAAAATTAAATCATCAACCGTAGCTTTATATTTCTATTTCTAACATACCAATGGTAATTTAGTAATTTTATTACAATAATTTAAGCTTGCCATCCAAATATATGTCCAGCATTACCAATCAGTTAAGACTATATATGAACTGATGAAGAATTTGAATTCATATGCCTATGAACAGACCTTACAAATTTTCATGAAAAACTACAAGTAATAACAAAGTATAACAGTTTACCAAGGTCAGCAGCCTCGATGTCAGTGTCGCTGCTCTCATCGGTGTCTTCATCCTCATCTTCCTCGTCTACAGCCGGGGTGCTATCCTCGTACGTGTATCCTATAGCAGCCTTCTTACCGGCCAACCTACAAGTACCATGTGCTGCTGTGTTAGATTAAATCATCAATCACACTTCGCTCTTTAAGGCGAGCTCTCACTCTGTGCACATATTTTCGAAGCAATCTTAGCGCTATGAAATCGTAACACCATCATAAGCTATGACGTCACTATGGCCTGTGCTATGGTGACGTCACAACCTATGATGATTTTATGATTTCGTAGCGCTAAGTGATTCTCATTTTAAAAAAACACAAAAAAACCCCACTGAAAACATCATTTCCACAATTTCTCCGACGACGGAAATCTGTCTCACGACGGACAGTTAGCAGCCATGTAGCTTCGAAAATCCCTAGCCTGGTTCCCTTTCATTACCCTGGGGCTATATCAAGGAGAGTATTTTTTAGTTTCCCTTAGCATATGAATTTTTTCTTACAATAGTATTACAAAAGGATTAATAAATTTCAATGTTCAGTATGATAATAATATAAATATCTCCCATAATCTAAGTTTGGAAAGCAATTAATCACTCCCCTCAATTTATCTTTCAATTGTTAACATACAAATGTTAATTTATAATTTGATTAGAAAGATTTAAGCAAGGAATCCAAATATATATCCCGCATTACCATTTTTTTGCATATTTTGTGCAAATATTTCGCATTCTTGCTCAATAATACCAATATTTATATCTTGTGTGTCATGCTGATTTTATGAAACAAGTGTCAGGATTAATGTATTACCCTCACGTTCATTAGGGTAATACATGAATTCTGACACGAGTTTCGTATAATCAGTACGATTCACACGCAAGTGTAATAATTTCTTTATTATCCACATTATCCAAAATATTGTTTTAATGTCAAAACATTTCAAACATAACTAGAAACAGACGACAAAACAACATCATTTTGGTAAGCATTTACATAGAACTAGAACTAGAAGTCGCATCACAAAATTAAGTCATTCGCTGTAGTTGTGCATGAGAAATCATTATGACACACGTGTCATACTGGTTATATTTCCTGAATATTTTGAACTATGTGGATAATAAATATCAATATCTACTACCATATAAGATAATACTAATACACTGGCCATCTTTTAACCTGGGTTGTTTTACCCTAGGATAAATATAACTTGGTTTATTTTACCCCAGGTTGAATTGTGTCTACACATATTAAATTAATGCAAATTAATGTCACTAAATTTAACAATGACTGATGACTCGTTAGTGGTACTTTAACTATCTTTTAAGAACTAACACAGTGAAACCTACTTTTTCTTTTCTTCTTCAGCAGTGCGGTCTGGAGGTCCGAACTGTTCATCAATATAGATTTGCTGCAGGGCTTGTTCTTCAGTCACTAAAACAAACAACATACATAGCAAGGTCAAGACAAAACAACACAATATGGACATTGTTATTCAAGCAGATTAGTAATCATCAAAATAGAAATGGTGATTTGCTCAATACACCTTTTTACAGTCAGCTCTTATCAACATTTAGTTTTATCAACAAAGTTAATAGCTGCCTTTATGGACTGGACTCTTTCTTTACACAATTTCAAACAAAAAGACATTTTTATTTAAAAAGACATTTTTATTTAAGTGATGACTTAAGTAAATTTTGACTAAGGTAAGTTCCTTTTACTACAGTAATTTTCTGAATTGCTATGCCTGCCATTCAAGAATATAAAAGATGTCACTCTTCTAATACAAAATTCTTTAAGAGATACTGATGTACAAAACCAGTCAAATATATGAAAGCCTATGGGTTTGGGGTAGTTTTTTGGTAAATGTAAAAAACTAAAGTTGCCTACAGCCTGCAGCTTCATTTTCAACCAGCGTTCGATACCGTTCATAGTTCAAGTGTCTCTCTTCATCATCATTCACCTTCATTCTATAATTAAAAATATACATAAATAAACCTATACCCATCCATGTTAAAACATGTTGTAACAAATAATATTTGCCTTTATGTCACGAATGGACAAATAACACTGTCAAAATCATCCAGAAAAATAGTTTAATATAAACTAAAAATTGAATAACAAAGGTGTTTGCATAAAGCAGTCAGACAAGGTAAATCTCTTAAAAGGTCAATGAGGTTTTATATAATTAAAATTCTTGTAATGAATCTATAATGTAAATTGACTCAAATTTAAACAGTACAAAATATATAAATGTCTAACTTACGGTGTCTCTTTTTTCGGATCATACTCAGGTATAAAATCTAGGTGAGCTCGAACATCAAACCGATCTATCATGTTGTCTCTGTTGCCTTGCCACGGCATCCTGTTCAAAAACAATTTAATTAAATATAATATATCCTGAGACAAAATAGAAAACTTGTGACAATGGATTTAATTGATGCATCATTTGTCAGTATAATTAACAGGAGGTTTTTAGTACAAAATGAAATGAATAACTGTCACGTCATACTTTTAAAATACAATGCAGTAGTACCAAAATGCTAAAAACAAACTGATGTAGTATAGTCTGACAGCATGTTACAGTCTATTTGTATGTAATCTCACATTCAACATTTCACTGAAATTGGTTGACATTGCAAGAATCTTCAGTCATATATATATATATAAAAAAAAAAGAATCATTCTCTTTAGGCGCAATTTTTAACATTAGTCTGTCTTAATATAATCCAGTACAAACATCTGAATATGACATTTTATCAGCACTCATTGATAAAAGTATAAAAAGCCTCGGACTTCATACTTTTATCAACTCATGCTGCTAAATTAAATGACAAGACATTCGTAGAGTATCCTCTATTTGATAGACAACAACATCATGCACAACTGTTCCACATAAAAGATGCCAACCTTCTGTGAATAGGGTTAAGTAAATATTTTGTACTGAATTTCAAATAAAGATGACTTTAGGACTGATGTTCAACACTGCTAACCCAACAATAATATTGTTAAAAGATTCTTTTCAAGAAAATACTCACATGCTTTGTGGACTCTCAGCTGCCATGGCGATGGCTGGATCCAGATTAATCTTATATGGTCGGCCATACACGCGAAGGAACTGAGTAGGATCCAATTTCTAAAAAACAGGGCAAAATAAACAGATTCAAAATAATATGCAATATAAAATATAGCATCATATTTAATCAAATGGCCATAGCAACAATCAGTGTCTTGAGCGTAGTCATAGGTGATGGGTATTTGTGATTGATTAGGCTAAGTTATGGTAGATTAATTGATACTAAAACATGTTGTAACATTAACCATTATAAAAGAAATATATGATCATATATATTTCAATGTTACCCATAGGTGTAATTCAAGATGTCTAACTCATGTTTCACACACTTGTAATACAAACCACAAAGGTTAAAAAAAAACAAATCCAGCTCTTACAGTTTTCTCGTAAAATTCTCGCCTTCTCTCTGCTCGCTTCTTGAAGTCGACCATCAACCCACGGATCTTCTTCTCCTGTTTCCGCGCTTCGTGCCACATGGTGTTTTCCTTCAGTATCTATGCTATGTCATTATATGAGGATTATCTGAAGAACTAAGAAAACAAGAAGAAAATAGCAAAATGGCCATACTAACCATACTAATGTTACTTATGAACAAAGTATATAAATGGTCCATGTGATCTTGCATAAATCTGGGACAATTTCGAGTCATCTTTACCTCCTACTAATTAAATACATGAAACTTTATATATAACTACCTAAGTCTATGAAAGTTGACTTGATGGATTTTAGGTTAGCTTGGTTGCTTTTCATTTTATAGGTTTTTAAAGGCTATCATAGCCTTTTCCTTCCAATACCAAGATTCGACGCCTGTAATGGTTTGTCAACACAATACTATTAAAATAAAAACACACTCTAAAAGTTACTAACTCGGCCAATTAATAGGCAGACTTTCTCCAATCCCTAAATATACTGTTTTTAAACTATAAAACTGTGACACAGCTTTAGATTACACCTAAGTCTAGGCAATAAACATTGTGCCTAAAATACATATACCTAAAATACATATGCCCAAATTAAATACAAACATGCTGACCTCAAAGCATTTTACATCAAAACCACTGAATGTTTAAAAAGCTTTAATCATATTAAAAGTACTTGAAATGCATTTCTAAACATCTACAAATTTTCAGCATCGATTAATAACATTAATGCTCTAAACAATGCTTAGTGCAGATAAAAAACCTTGTGCTCAAATTTGTGACATCTTAAATCCATATGTGACTAAGTGTCAATTTACAGAGAATCAGCTGACACACATAACATTGTTTACCTTATGTTTCTACTGTACATCATTCAACATGGTCATTTGTCAGTTCTTCCCATTAGTTCATCAATCCCAAACTTGCATCAAAATCACTGAAAAACCCCAACATGTATCCAGTTATCATTTAATTTAAGATTTTTTTGTATATGATCAATACGTTTTAATAAAAAATAACATTAATCAACTTGTACTTCAACAGTTTAAAAAACAAACGTTAACAACAACTACAAGAAATACATTGTACCTTACAACTAAATTGAAACAAATTAGAAACACTTCAATATTAAACACAAACATGCAATTGCTGTCAGCCTGATTTGTGATCAGAGACTAGAAATAGAAACGAGATGCTTCAGGAACACGGAGAGAAAAAAGAGACTATGCTGTCTGTGAAATATATACTTTTTAATAAAATTCACCGTAAACTTAATCTTTAAGAACATGTTATACACAAAAATAGATTTACTCTGCTACGGTTTTTCCAGCATAACGGACTTAGAACATTTTTGTTTCACCTAAGACCCTCTACCAAGTACCTTTTATGTTTTAACAATGTTTCCTTTAAATATGTAGGTACTACCTGGTTTTTCCCTGTGGTGAGTATATTACTGATTAATATGTAAAATATTTGTTATCAGCGAACTCAAAACAATCAATGTCAAACATATAATTATTGTTGTATTAATTAAGACCAGTAATCTTTGCCTAGTCTGTGGGTAGGTAAAAATCTTTTTGGTTAGTGGGCAATTTTTTTTCCGCGACATTGAAATAAAACAAATTATTGGTAACTTAATACTTTTAACATTTTATTTAGTTAACTCATAGTAGGAAAGTTATTAAGTGGTTAAAATGACATTATATTTCTAAATAGCGTTGCATCTTAAAATGTTGTATACTGGTATTATAAAGCAGACTCATGTGATATGAATGGAGGTTTTAAGGTGGGGGGGGGGGGGAGAGGTCTAAACTAGCAAGTGAACTTTAAACTTGGGGTTAAGAACATGCTCCACAAGAAAATGTATTGAAAAAAAGTAGTTTCACTTTCAGATTGCATGTCAGCAGGCCTATGAATCAATTTTTTTAAAATGGTATGGCCTGTCTGAATGTTTATTTATAGTCCTTCCCACAGGGAATGCCTTTTTTCATATTATGCAATTTTCTACAAGTTATTTATTTCTGAGCCGATTGTTTCAGGATTTTATCACACGTTTCTACTCGGCTAATCGGCATCATTCACTACCTTTCACGAATGGCTACGTCAGTTTCTATTCCCAATTTTGGATTAAAACATACCCAATATGAATGTAGATATTCCTTTTGTTCATTATTATTATACAGATAGATTTTGAAATCGATACGTATTACTTGACAAACACTCCTTCCCTCACCCATGACATTTCATAATGCAAAATAAAATATATTAATTTCAATAAACAAGTACATGTATTTGTTACATTACTGTACATTGTTGTATTACTTTTAAAATCTAACTTTGTTTAATAAGATGAAAATTCCCTTTTCTATTTTGTAAAATGACACAAAATTCCCAATGTCAAAGCCATGGGCGTCATGTAAAATTTTAGAAATAAAACCCTGTTTTTAAATTCCACACAAAAATAGTTTGTTTTTTATTTCCAAATTAATTTTACTTTGATTTTGATGTCAAAACAAAACAGGCTAGTAGGTACTGGGTTCGGATCCCAGTCAAGGCATGGGATTTTTAATCCAGATACCGACTCCAAACCCTGAGCGAGTGCTCCGCAAGGCTCAGTGGGTAGGTGTAAACCACTTGCACCGACCAGTGATCCATAAATGGTTCAACAAAGGCCATGGTTTGTGCTATCCTGCCTGTGGGAAGCGCAAATAAAAGATCCCTTGCTGCCTGTCATAAAAGAGTAGCCTATGTGGCAACAGCTGGTTTCCTCTACAAAACAGTGTCAGAATGACCATATGTTTGACGTCTAATAGCCGATGATAAGATAAAAAATCAATGTGCTTTAGTGACATCGTTAAATAAAACAAACTTTACTTTTTTTTTAGTATATATGTAATAAATGTTCAAACAAAACATTTTGTTGCAATTTCACATTGGAATTTTTCCAGCATTTTGAAAATGGAAACGTCATGTACCCAGTGTATTGTTATTGTAAGAAGATGTAAAGCAACATCATTGGAATACTGACATCATTCAAATTCAAAATTAGCTACATTATTACAATGCTTTGCCACATTAAGGCCAAATAAATTTAAAAAAGAGTTGGTGATCGTCCCCGCCCGTACCTGAAAAATATGCCCGCCCCTGAGTTTATTTTATTTTTTATTTTGTTAAAAATGCATCGAGATAGCAGCAATTCAACTTCCGTAAGCACTGTAATGGGTTAAACCATCACCAGGTCCATCTGGCGGCCAGTGAAGGAACTACAACATCCAGGCGCATGCGCTGTTGGCTGCTACTCCCGCAAACAAAATGGTCTCCAGGGTTTTATAAAGTTTTTCACAGAACATTTTTAAACACATGGTGGCGAATACAATACATATCACAAATATAAGTTAACGAATACGAATATGTATTCTCGTCCATGAATACAAAAGTGAAAAGGTTTTCAGAAAGGAAAAAAAGTTTTTATTTATTTAAAGTAAAAACGGATTAATCATGTCTATTAAGTATTATCATGTTATTTTTAAATTATACAGTTAGCATTACATATATGTATTCGATTCAGCTAGTGATGAATACGAATGCAACTACGATACAGATCAGTTTGGTGCACCGAATATTCAAGTATATCACAACACCCCTATAATCCGTCCCATCATTCTATAAAAATGTTTTTGTACATAATTTCAGTTTGGTTTGATGTAAGAAGAAATAAAAAAACTCACCTATTTTTGTCTGCAATTGACAAATCAATTGGCTCAGAAATAACCAACTTGTAGTAAATTGTATAGTATGAAAAAAATACATGTTCATGTGGGACAGACTATAGCCGTGAGTAACCCTGAACCGGCCTACTAACGGGAAACGGTTTCTGCACAAGCGCATTGTTATGTACAATCGATTTGATGAAATAATGTTTTACTGTGTTCACTTTCTTGTCAAAATCAACCAACAAATGTTAATATCAATGCCATTTTCAGTTGTGAAGAGATTAAATGCATGTCAGTCTAATGTTGACATTGTTCAGCTACTCCCGTAAACAAGGCTAGTTTTTCAAGACTGATGCATGTCACGATGTCACAACTCTTATGCAATGAATCTTTGAAGCAGACGAGACCTTGACAATGACAGTGGTGTGAAACTTGTTTATTTAGATTTGTTTAATATTACACGCCATTTAATATAGTGTGCACAGTGCAAAATGGCGGTCGTGATATACATAACCTATGTATAAAAATATTTTGAATGTCGACACTCATGTCACATTAGTCTGTGCATGTTAATTACGTTTTAAAATTAGTATTGGGTATGTTTGTAAACAAACTGGGTTTTTAATGCATAAAACAATTGTTAAAACAACATATCTTGATTGTGAATATATGTCTAAAACTGACAGATAACAATTTGAATTGAAAAAAACCCTCTGAATTAATCCAAAAGTATACTTTTTCCAGCCTCGATCAACGTTTTT
This sequence comes from Gigantopelta aegis, assembly GCF_016097555.1. NCBI lineage: Eukaryota > Metazoa > Mollusca > Gastropoda > Neomphalida > Peltospiridae > Gigantopelta > Gigantopelta aegis. The sequence continues at coordinate 105,064,891 of NC_054702.1, read as the reverse complement.
GTATCACGTCAACATGTCTTTCACCGCTGTAATGATCAACTATGTATATCAACCTTGTTTTTACAGAGGCTTCAATACATATACCGTATAGGAGAAGCCACGGTGACGTCACATGTTTTGATCACGTGGTACCGCATGAGCGCTGGTAGGCAAGAAACCAGTTGATAATACTGGCATTAGTAGTAATGAACAATTGAATGTTTTTCCGTCAATTAAATCAGTGTAGACTAGTTTTGATGAATGGTATTTTGTCATGGTAATTTCATACGTTGTTGTTAGATGCACAAGTCACTGTAGTAAGGATTATGAAATTAGTTACATCAAATAATGTGGAAGCGAAACGTTGAACAATTAAAGCTGACAACAATCAACTTTGCCCATCCCCCAACGGAGATCGTCATTTTATACAAGGTTTGTTGTATGTTATTCATTCGTAATACTAATACACGTCAGTATTTATTGAAATGAAAAATTGAAAAGACAATAAAATAAAATAATAATAAAAGCCCCCACCAAACTGACATGGAAACAAAGATACCCTGTGAACAGTAGGGCTACCCAGTCAATCGACAAACAACGTTTTATGTAACTTTTTGTTTGTATTGACAGATCCATTATAGTGGGTAAAACAAAAATCTGAATATATTTTATATTGTATTATGCCATAAAATATGTAGGTGGCTGAGTATTTATATTTTTAATTAAATAACAGGGAGCTGTGTGTGTGTGTGTGTGTGTGTGTGTGTGTGTGTGTGTGTGTGTGTGTGTGTGTGTGTGTGTGCAATCAAGCATATATATATTGTTTCATATGAAAATGGTTCCGAAATATTTCCATTTATTAATTATATTATATGTTAATTATAATGTTTTACAGTTTTTTATTGAAGAAGTGATCCACAGGTGTATTTGTAATGTGTAAGTTGATTTTTTTATAATAAAATAAAAGGTATAAACATTTCAGGGTGGGATATCAGATGTATTAAATCATTTGTTTGGGATTAAAAATAAATTAATAATAATAATAATAAAACTGGATATTGATCCACAAGTTGGTGATAGCCACTATATTTTATTAAAAACATAAATTATGTTACATGCATTTATTATATAAGTTATCTGAATTTGTTTGCAGCAAATAAAGAAAGAAAAGGGGAGCTGATTGTATTTATAAGTATTATTGTCATCAGTGACAGATGTCAATATGTCTTCACAAATACATTTATGTGTATTCAAATATTTCAATAATATTCAATATATATATATGTCCTTGACCAACATCTTGGGCTTACATGATACAGTCAAAAAATGCTATAGTTACTAGTACTAATATGTACACAATATAAAACTTTCATACTTATATATCATAGAAATTTACCAATTTTCATATTTTTTTCTAGGTATCACTACTATCAGTGATCCCTGTTTATGGACAAAAAGAGAACCAGCAACTCTTGGATGAAAAATGGGCCTTTCACGATGAATTAAGGGCGTTTAAGTTTTAGGGTGAATTAAGGGATGCTAAGGAGAACACTGGTATCAGATTCAGCGATTCTTTTCTACAGTATCTCATGTTTCTGTGCATAAGAAGGATACCAGAACCTTTTTCACTGACTTTCCAAACTACCATATATGCAATATTATTGGGGCTATTCAGTATGTGATGATGACATTGATAACACTTGGATTTAATCTTTTTTTACCAGGATCTCTATTTTCTAATAAAAACAGACTTTACAAAATCAATAAAATTATATCCAGAAACAAAAGACAACACATATGTATCACACAGATAATATTAGGGAGGAAACCTGCTGCTGTCACACAATGGATTACTCTTTCCGATTAACAATAAGGGATCTTTTATATGCATCAGCCCACAGACAGGATATGCCCCTGCGTGTGCTGTAACCTCACCGTGGTGCAGGGGTGTAACATTCTCTTTGAGAATGGCCAATACAGCACAAAATTTAAGTTTTTAGTAAAATTCAGTTTCCGTAAAATTCTGTGATATTTGTGTTTTTGCACAGTTCTTTACACTGTTTTTGTTTAAGTCTTGAATTTTTATATTGATGTTGATCATCACTTTATTTATTTGCATTACCATAGTTTGACACCCAATAGCCGATGTATTTTTCATTCATTCATTCATTCATTCATTACAGACAGGATAATAAATAGTGTAGCCTTTGTTACACCAGTTGTAGAGCACTGGCTGGAATGAGAAATAGCCCTATAGGACCACCAACAGGAATCAATCCTAGATCGACTGCGTATTAAACTAGGTCCTGGCCTGCATGGGATTAGGCGATTAAAATATTAATGGCAATTTTTTTGTGTGTATATATATATATATAAAATAATGCTACAAAATGTTCTGAAGATGGAACCGCAAAGATGAGGGACCAAGTAAATTTGAGATGTATCCTGTTTAAAAGGCTAAGTTCTGTACTAATATTTAAAAAGGGACGCTCTAGCTAGAGGGAGCAATGTATGTGTGGTCATGGAACATGTATGGAAACTAAATTTAGGTTCCTCCATTTTAATACAATGTGTTAATATGTATCCAATATCAGCAAGTTTAAGGAATAAAAAAGGACTTGATAAAATTAATAGTTTTAAAGTTTTTGTAAAGTTTTCTAATAAGATACTTGCTTAAATTTATTGTTGATGAAAAGCCTTACAAATGAACCAGTAGACAAGTCTGATGTGTTATATATATAACTACTGTCTATATATTGTCTACTGGTTGTTCATTTGTAACAAATGTTCATATATACATACATATATATATATATATACATATATATATATATATACATATATATATATACACATACATATATATACACACATACATATATACACACATACATATATATACACACATGTATATATATATATATATATATATATATATATATATATATATATATGGGTTGTTTAAAGAAATAATTTCCTTTAACAAAGTGTAGGCCAATTATTTCTTTTAAACAGTTTTAAATAAAAAAATATAGGCCTACTTGTTTTATTTTATTATTTTTATTTGTGTGCGCGCGCTCGTTTGTAATGCTTTACTTGAAATATGGACCAGACGCTTTAAAAAGACATGGACTAAAAATATTTATTCAGGTGAAAAGAAAAAGAAAAAAAAGGAAGTTTGCTATAGTTTTGAACTCGGTCAATCGTCAAATTGTATGGGTGGAAAGAGTACATGTATCTCCTCCATACAGGAGCTATGTAGAATAGCGTTCCCGTGCTACAAGCGGTATTTTAAGCACGTTTTGGCCATTCTTTGCTATTCACGCTACGCTAGTTCGCTTTGTTACTATTATTATGGTCATTACGATAGACTTCTGCCTACCAGATGTGCACGCATGCTGATACGTGACGTCACTTCCCTAAAAACATGGCTTCTCCTATTGCAATGTATGAACCCAAAAATTTAATAAATGTTTTATTTTATCTGTTAACGTAAACATCCAAGTATACTTTGAATTTCCCTCCGAGTGACACAACACAACCAATATGGCTGCTCAGGCTATAAAGCTTACAGCATGGCCTATTTTGTTTCATAATTATCACTGATTGCCCTATGGCCTATATGACTAACAAACACTATTTGCGCTCATTTACTACTGTCGACCTTAGCTACGAGATATGGCAAGACTTCCTAATATTCCAGCATTCCGTTTGTTCATTCAGGCTTAGGTTTAGGGTTAAGGTTTGAGAAGGATACATGCTGGAACGTTTGGAACCAAGCTTTCAAATGTATTTTACTCGAGAGTAAAGTGGTCGCGCCCCCTTTAATTTTCAACCAGTGAGAACTTTGAAACCAGATGATGTAGTTTAAATTTAAAGTAAAAAAAAGTTCTACCATGTCTTTTAACAAATATCTCACCTTAGAAAATCAATTCTAATCTCAAGGATGTGCACAGACAGTGTCAAGTAACCACCATGACCGGTATATCGCCGAGTCGGACGAACTTCACCTGTTCACGCAGAGAACACATAGAAATACATTATTTGATTTTTTTTTTTTGTGTTTGAACAATTTAATTACGAGTATGAATTGTTAGTATCAACAAGTATTAAACTTTTTATAACACCCTTGGATAGGACACAATATACACTGTCTCTATTGTTAAAACAAGAAACAAAAGTGGTCGCAAAAGAGAACAGACGCCATTTAATTTTCAAAATTGATTAATTGTACGACAGCCGTGGTATTCACGAACAACAGGAAACGCTGTTAAAACAGTAAAAAATTAATATAACATATCCAACGGATTTTTTTTTTTTTTTTAATGTATATATATATATGTATATGTATATGTATATGTATATGTATATGTATATGTATATGTATATGTATATGTATATGTATATATTTGACAAATGGTACTTTTTATTTCATTCATCTTTTTAAACTTAAACCTGATATTTTGTCTAAAATTATTAAATATATACCGACATATCTGTATAAATGATTTATAAACGGCGTCGTCTAATCAATATAGAACTCATAATCATTTTAACAAGATAAGCAGACCGGTTTTTATTTTAATGTGGCCAATAATTGTAATAATATAGCTAATTTTGAATTTGTATGACGTCACTATTCCAATGACGACAACTTATATCTCCTTCACTCCTTGCAATGATAAATAACTACGTAAATGACGTTTCCGTTTTTAGAACGCTAAAACAATTCCAGTGCAAAATTTGCTATTTAAAATTTTGTCGTTTGAAAATCACTAATACACCTGTTTTTGAAGCCCGTACGAAAAAATTACTGTCGTTGATCTCATTTTCAAAAGAAAAAAAATGTGATCAGCGACATTAAGTTCTACATAGAGTTTTTACAATAAACAGATAACTGTAGGTACTTTTCAGGAACGACATCTGAAGTGTGTGTCGGTATAGCCTGCAGTGCGGGCACAAGCTGAAGTGGGAAGACACAGGCAAGATTTTTACCTCTACGTATATCTTTTTTTATCCGTTCGCCGAGGTATCAGGTCATTTTGCCCTTAGGCCGAAAAAAAGAGAGTTGGTGATCGTCCTTTTGATCACACAAATCAGGGTAGGGGGGAGGTTTTTTGTTTTTGTGAAAAACTTTATAAAACCCTGGAGACCATTTTGTTTGCGGGAATAGTAGCCAACAGTGCATGCGCCTGGATGTTGTAGTTCCTTCACTGGCCGCCAGATGGACCTGGTGATGGTTTAACCCGTTACGGTGCTTACGAAAGTTGAATTGCTGCTATCTCGACGCATTTTTAACAAAATAAAAAATAAAATAAATTCAGGGGCGGGCACATTTTTCAGGTACGGGCGGGGACGATCACCAACTCTTTTTTAAATTTATTTGGCCTTATTCAGATTCGCCCTGAGTCAGATTCGTTTGCGGACTCCAGATTGTTTGGTATTGAGCAATAAACTGAATTGAATTGAATATATAGAAACGGGAAAAAACCGTACATTTTTGTCCTCAAGTGGAACACAAATATCAACCCCTAACCCTAACCCCACCCGCCAGAATGCGTTTTTGTCCATTTTGAATAAGACACAGAAAGAAAACTAAACTTTACGGTGTACGTAAATATAGTCTATTGGTGGTGTAAGTTCAATCAGCCTTTTTGTCGCAAACGTTTTGTTAGACTGATTTGTACGCTACACATTAAACCGAATGACCACTTCGGGAACCAGTCTATTTAGTTTGCAAACGTTTAGCGAAATACGATTGACTGAACGTTGGCAAGTTTCCAAATTTTATGCAAGATTTGATTTTAGTCTCGGGGAGTCGAGTAATACAAAGTTTCCCCATTTAATTAAAATTAAAATATAACATAATATTTAGTAACATTATATATATTCTAATTTAAACTAGAAACAAAATAATTATTATCTATTAAACAATTTTGTTGAAAATACCCACAAGTCTATTCGGCGGTAAATTCAGTTCATTTTTAGCAAGTGCACGATAAGTTTGTTTTGGTAAATAATATAAGCGGTTACACCATTAGTTAATTTTATTATTAGTATCACAGATCAGTCATTATTTTATAGGCTTAATAATTTTATTGCAATTCAATTAAGTTCAGTTTATTTATGGATACATGAACAGTATTACACTGTTATACATTTTCGATCATCTTATGTTTTCGAATGGCAATTTATACGCCATTTTTTTGCATGCAATCGGTGCATAATGAAGAACGGACGTCAACAAATATCGCATTTGTTATAAAAAAAGTGTACAAAATCCCACCAAAAAACCCCCTGTAAATATGGCATTTAATAATACTATTATTTTAATAGTGTAAATCAGACCTAGCAATCCAAAAAGTAAATAGAATATTTTTATTTTTTTTAAATTAGGGTAGTGATTAATAATTACTAGTCTTCCCTAAAAATATCTCAGAGCCATTTAAGATAGTACCATAATGAACATTGATATTTAATCTTGTTTATAATTTTTTTTTTTAATTCACATGCTAAGGGGAGCTAAAAATGACTCCTTGAACTAAGGTCGAATAGAATAGAATAGATGTTAATGACACCCCAGCACAAAAAATACATTGGCCATTGGCTGTTAAACTAAACTAAGGTCGACAACTGTTACTTTTCGCACCCTTGTTTTGGTTTCATACACAATAAATATAGCATATCTCACTTTAATTTTACTTGTAATCCATATTTCGTAAATAGTACATTTTTTTAATTACAAATTAATTTTCTAAAAACCTTCAGGTGAATTAGTAATGTTACAACAAAAATTTCAACAGCAATTTTGCATTGGAATTTTTTCAGCATTCTTAAAACGGAAAGCCATGTACCCAGTTTATTGTTATTGTAAGGATATACAAAGTGATGTCATTGGAATACTGATGTCATTCAAATTCAGACTCAGCTATGTTATTACAATGCTTTGTCACATTAAAAGAAAACTAGTCTACAGTACTAACCGTGACCCCCTGTCAAAACTCTATAATGAGTGGACAACACTGTTTGGGCTGGGATTTAGCTCAGTCGGATCCATTCAACTGACTGGGTTTTTTCTCATTCCAAACAGTGCACCACAACTGGTCAAAGGCCGTGGTATGTGTTTTTCCTGTCTATAAAAGATCCTATGCTGCATTAGGAAAAATGTAGCAGGTTTCCTCTGATGACTACGTGTCACAATTACCAAATATTTTATTTCCAATAGCTGATGATTAATTAATCAGTGTGCTCTAGTGGTGTCGTTAAAGAAAACAAACTTTAACTTTTAAACGCTATTTATAGGTCAGTATTTCTTTTCTTTCTTTTTTTTGGGACAAAATATTAAGTTTAAGTTTAAAAAGATGCAAGAAATAAAAAGTACCTTTTGTCAAATATATCATATCAGAAAATTACTGTTGGATATGTTATATTTATTGTATATGAAGCAAAAACAAGGGTGCGAAGAAAGACTGTTGTCAACCTTAAAGTCTGAACCACAATGTTAACAACTACAAAAATTTACTTTTATACCTTTAATTATTTTTAGATTTTCTCCACATGTTGCCCAGACATAAAACGTAATGATTTTAATTTACAATGACATGGATTCCACATATTAGAATAGACTGGAACCATATCTATATAGGCTTCACTAAGATCTTCAGTTCTAGGAAAAACACATACAAGTTTTCACCGTCTGTCATTTTTCTTTTTTATGAAATACTGGTACTCTTGAGATGTGGAAGCCTCTGATGTATAAAAGTAATTAATTTGATGCCATGATGGTTACTTTATACCTTAGCACATGTCATGACATTGTAAGATTATGTCATAAGATTATGTCATATTGATACATCCCTTTTGAAGAGTATTCCATAAAAAAAAATGCAGCAAAAATTGCATGTGTTTTGTCTATAATTTAGCATGCTAAATCTGTGTCATTCTAAATGGGGTTTTTTTTACAGTTTGTGTTTGGACAAAGTGTGGTAATTAAATGTAGTTGTTAATGATGTGGTTTTGACTTTAGTCTCAGGGGAGTTATGGGAAGCCAAAGAGATATGTTCCCTTAAACAGCAAGGTCTGTTAATGAAATTGTTAGGCAAGTAATGCTTAACTAACATATAAAAGCACTGTGTAATACAGCACTGCATGGTCAATACTTGTTTATATCCATATATGAAGATGTCACATGTACCCTACACTTCTGTGTTGCAACAAAAAAGTGCTGTAAATTATATAAATAGATTAAACAAGCCTTTTTCAGTAATTAATTCTAAAATTGCCTTTATAAAAAACCCAAAAAGGTATTATTAATTAATAAAATATGCCTTTTATATCTTTTTCCATTCATTTATTAAAAAAAGCTCATAAATTACATTAATGTTTATTTCAATTAATTTTTGTGTATTTTTAATAAAAAAACAAGTGCCCCGAAAATGGTGAAAATGCCCCAAAAGTGTTTGGTCTACCTTGCCTTGCTAAATTTCTAGGGAAATCACTACAGTTGAAATATAGCAATGACTAATCTTAATTTGTTTAAGGATTTATACTATTCAAAAACAACCCAAGGAATACTTATATATAGATACATTTTAATGTTTATATTTAATATGCGCTTTATGCTTTATCAAAGCAGACATTACTCTTAACTGCCTATTGTAAGCACAGAATTGCAAGAACATAACATTTCAAGCTGATAGGAATGTAATAAGTATGAGGTGAAGAAAAAGAACCAAATAATGGTGCCAGTTAGTAATTTAACTACTACAAACAAATGCCATAACTGTATCGATAATTTAAATATTCATACATTCTTTTTCTATTACAGAATATATAATGGCCGTGGATGGTGGCAATATTGAAACTGGACTGTCAGGTGTAAAAACTGTTATGAACCTCAGCCATGACCAGGACGTAATTGAGGAAAATAATTATACTGATCTTTTTGGTTTGTGTGATGAGACAACAGCTGAGGTACCAGATACTGAAATTAACTTAAGATGTCACAAGTCATCTAATATCCTCTGGAATTCCCCTGAACAGAAGAAATACAAACAGAAAAATACTGCAACTTCTCGTATCCAAAAATTGCTTGATTTTGAAGACAACACAGAACTTGATTTCCATTTTGAAACATCAGTTTACACTAACAAAAAAGATAAAAACAGAACAAAATTAAAATTGTTGAAAAGAAAAAGGTCTTGTAAGTCTTTGAATAATTCATCTATGAAAAGTCTGCCTTTGTGTGAACAGCTTCAACTAACACCTATCCTATCTGTTCCACCAAACTCGCCTTGTAATGGAATAAAGCGAGATATTTCATATGACAATCCTTTCATCACTTGTTTGCTTGACATTCTCGAAAAAACAAGGATGAACAATCTGACACACACGAGTAAAGAATCACAATATACCAGTTCTCTGTTGCCGAAGTCGTCTTCAAGTGTTGAGACTAATTCTTTGTTGCCCGAGACCAGCATCTGCACAACAGAGGTAATTCCGATTCCAGATGTAGAAACTCCAACAACTTGGTGTCCAGAGTCTAATCGTGCCGATGATGATCATGTTGTACCACAAGTATCTCAACTAATGAATGCCCACAACAGTAGCAACACTACTCGTGTGTTTTATAACAATGACTTGCCAGTGCCACATCATCAGAGAGTAATGCAGTCTTGTATCAATCAGGATCACATCGTCCCAAATGTTATAGAAGAATAGACTTCATATTTGAACTAACAGAGATGAAGGAGTGATTTTCAACTTAAAGAAACAATCATTTGTTGTAAACTGAAAATTTAGATACTAATTTAATCCTAATTGCTTTCAATGTGATAAAGGTACTGTTATTGGCATTATCTAAAACATTTTTTTATAGATTATACTGTAATTTGTTTCCTTATGAAAACATAACTCTTGTTTTGATAACCGGCCTCGGTGGCGTCGTGGTAGGCCATCGGTCTACAGGCTGGTAGGTACTGGGTTTGGATTCTAGTCGAGGCATGGGATTTTTAATCCAGATACCGACTCCAAACCCTGAGTGAGTGCCCTGAAGGCTCAATGGGTAGGTGTAAACCACTTGCACCGACTAGTGATCCATAACTGGTTCAACAAAGGCCATGGTTTGTGCTATCCTGCCTGTGGGAAGCGCAAGTAAAAGATCCCTTGCTGCTAATCGGAAGAGTAGCCCATGTAGTGGCGACAGCGGGTTTCCTCTCAAAATCTGTGTGGTCCTTAACCATATGTCTGACGCCATATAACTAAATAAAATGTGTTGAGTGTGTCATTAAATAATTTTTTTTTTTTTTTTTTTAATGTTTAGAAAATTATGTCAATAATCGATGAAAGCCAACAACAGAGGAAGTAACTATTGAGAGTGGTTGCTTATTTATTCACCATAAGCTACACAGTAATTACAGAATATTTAGGAGATTGTGGCATCTGTGGTGAAATACTTTTATTTTGGATACCATGCAGAAGTGGCCACTGATTTCATCGATCACTGACATAATATACAAAACATATTAATTAACATAACAAGAGTTATGTTTTCATAAGGAAACAAATCACAGTATAATCTATAACAATTGTTTTTTAGATAATGCCATTAACAGTAACTTCATCACATTGAAACCAATTAGGATTAACATGGTGCTTGCGTGGCATTAAAAATTATTTCCCTTTCACTTCTCTTTTCCTCTGCTACTCTGCCCTTTCTTCCCCTTTTGCCTTCCTCTCCCTTCTCTCTTTTGCTTTTCTCTTCTTTTTACATGTTATAAATTTGTTATTTGTTAAGTTTCATTAATTTAAATCTTTATTTCAGCATAAATATGTAGTGTTCCTGGTTTTCTGTCGATCTATCATTTCATATTGCCTTGGTTATTATTTTTATTTGGTTCTTGTTATTCTTCTTCTTATTAATTATATTAATCTCTAATATTAACCTTACTAATAAGGGAATGCCAGGAACGTTACGTTGTGCATGTTATAAAGTATGGTATGAGACCAGTCTAATTTATATTGTGGTGGAAAATTACTCGGGGGTTGTCGGTAGTTTACGGGCTTCGTTATTATCTGACCTATCGGGTTTAAGGGTTATGAAAGTCCATGCAGATCGGGCCAAGGCATTATCCTTTACTTGGTTTTTGGGTTTCAAACAAGTACGTCTTGTTTTGTTCTGTAGGATGTTTTTTTGATTGAATTTGTGCTTGCTTTCAAATCATTAGAACGTATTTAAATATTATTATGGGTGGGGAAGAGATTAATTAATTAAATGGTTGTATTTGGCTAAAGGAAATTCCTTTCCCAACGATTACGCTAGCACATTTTGAGTGGGTTGGGAGTTTATCCGTCTAGGGCAGCGTGTCAAGGAATCTGCTTTCCGAATTAGCAAAACGGAGCTAACGAAAAGGGTGCCGTTAGACTATAATAGGAAGTAGGATTCAGGGTTTGACTTGTTGAAGAAATCGCTTTCTGAATTAGCAAAACGGAGCTAACGAAAAGGGTGCCGTTAGACTATAATAGGGAGTTGTTTTTCCGTGTTTTGAGAAGAGCTAGCGGATATCTCAATCTCATTTAGTATTGGTGAACGTTGTGATGGGGAGGTGTTAATTAAAATTGAACTTAGATTTATTTGTAAATAACTATTAAAATTTAAATGTCAACTGTCTTCGTATTGCGAAATGTTGAGAACTGTTTTCTGTGTTGACCCCCTTGAATAAATATATAATCTGTTCTATTGTTATGTAGTCTGTCTGATACTAGTATTTAGACGTGGTATGTCAAGGCCGCCTATTTAGTGTTAAGTACATTGAAGTCTACAACTGAAAGGGGTAGCTGGACCCGGGTAAAATTTCAAGTGGCATGATTTTGTTTCATACTTGAGTGCGAAATTCATTACAAATATACTAAATATAAATATGGTAAAATAAAATAATTAACAAATAGTCATTGGGGGGAGACTCCCTACCCAAAGAAGAATACGGCACAAAGCAGCAGTTTATCCATAGCAGTTTTGATTTTGGCTTTTTGTTACTGCCTGTCTTCTCATTTCCAAAGAATCTTCAAATAAGATAACATTTTCTTTTACATGTATTTTTTCACTGTTGGAGTGATATATAGTAGTAGTAGTAAGAATAAGTGCTGACACAATGGTTGACCATTGTTTGGAAAGCAGTTTACTGATGGGTCAGGATGTTGATTAGTTTATTGACAATTAGACTGGTTTATTGACAATACATTTGCATGATTGTTTGGTTTTAATAAAAATAATAATAAATCATATGGTAGGTGTACAATCAACACTCGTATGGTAAAAACAGTTTATTAAAATTTAATAAAAACAAAATTTTGTTTTTAATATAATGTATCTATTGAAGTTACTTGTGTTTTCTCTTTTTCTTTTGAAATTATTGTTAATAGTTAATATAGGCATATATGACGCATATTGATATTAGTTTACTGATGCTGTATACATGTTTTTGTACATATGTGTTGTGAACTAGTATTAAATACCTTATGAAAAACACTGTAAAATCTATGTACAGATTTTCTGAAACGCACTATAATAACCAGTGCAACTTAATTGTTCCAGTCAAGAGAATAATTTTAATGTTATAGTACGATTTATATCTTAACAATGTTATAGATTTTATTAATTTTGGAATAGGTGGTTATGGTTGAAGATGTGTGAGCAGTGCTCACTTGTTTGTATTAGTTTTTTAAGTACTGAATTTCTACAGAATGTATTGTTACGTCTGATATTGATGGTTGTTACTAATTTCATGGAAGTACCTATCCAAAAATAATGGGGCAGGGGCTGTTGTTACAAAAATTGAACATATAGGTGCAGCTATATATATATACTAAGTCAAAAAGGTTTAGCAATTGGGTAAATGGTCTTAAATAACAGAAAACTCATGACTCTCAAAGTGAAATCAGACATTGAATTTTATTGATGCATTATTTATCAGTATAAGTAACAGAAAATGTGTAACTGTAGCTTAATTCTAAAGTAAAATGCAGTAGTACCAAATTGCTAACTTTTTTGTCTTGGTGTGCAATAATCTTCATTGAGACAAAAAAGACATTTGTAACTTAAACAGAGTGTTTCCGAATTCATTAGGTATGATCTTGAAGTTATACATTGACAGTTGCACTCTGTGCTAAGTTATTTGTTTAATGTTTAAACTGCAAATTATAACATTTTCATCATGTTTGATAGGCCATTGTGGCATAACTTCAATATAAATATTATCTCAATAATTAAATGAGCATTCATCAGGAATCAAAACCTCTGACCTTTAAACTTTAAAGATCTTGCAACTCCTGCAATTAAGAAAATGTCCATGGCAAAAAAAAACATGCCATTGAAAAACCCCACCCCAAATAGTCCACGGCAGAAAAATGCTGTGGAGAACTAAAACCTCTACAGCATTATCGACTGCTGTGGACAATTGCAGGGGTTGTGTTGTATTATATAATTGTAATTAAAGAGAAAAGTTACCTATTGTTCACACTCGCCAAAAAGATTCTAAATATAAGCTAAGACCCTTCATGTTATTAGAACTTTGGTTATTTATATTCACAATAAAATGTTTCTTGATTTCGTTTGGGGTTTTATCCCCATATTTAATATTATAAAATCCAAATATATACTATGCTCTTCATTGTTAGCAAAATACCCAATTGTAATTTTATACATGTATATGTATGGTGTTGATGTGTTTTTATTTATTGTTCTGTTAAATTTCTTGTTCTTTTAAAATAAAATTATGATTGTCCATTAAGAGTTATTGGAATCTGTACACTTGTTATTAGACCATTTTTAATTATGTCTAGGGCTGGTTTAAACATGCTATAATTGCTTATTAATGAATAATGCATACATATGCAGTGTTTCTGCCAGAAATAAAATTTTGGGTATGACACTATGGAATTGAATGCAACCAATCTAATTAAAATTAGCTCCACTATTACATGTGGATCTAACAGCAGCCCGTTGGAGCTCATGTCCAGTTGACCTTACTTGCAAAATCATGCCAGTGATTTGAAAAGAATTTGGAAACATTCGGGATTATGCCAAGGGTATACGAAATGATTCGGGTGAATTACGAAGTATGTCAGAAACTAATTTCAATATAAAATTTTATATAAAATTTGTTTCAAGACGAAAAACCCCACCTGTTATGGCATAGCCATGAAATCTGTTTATACTAGTATACAATCCAGAGTTTATTACTGCACTTTTCCCCCTGGTTTTTTTCAATGTTGAAATAGACCACCAAGTTTGCCTAATGCATAAATAGTCTCGCCTGATATTTTTAGAATTTGTATGCTCCCAAATAATGCCATAAAAGGCAAAGTGGAATTGGTCGATATTTAAATTGTTATTTATAGATGAAATGTCACCTGGACATGGAAGTCCACGCAATGCTGTTAGATCTACTGGCTAGACCCAGTAGAGCTAATTTTAATCAGATTGGAATGCAACCACAGTCAACGGGATATGGGATCCTCCCCCAGAAAGAAAATGTGTTAAGTTTAGGCTTAGGGTTAAGAAAATCATACAGCAATGATAAGTAATTAATTTTGTCAAAAAAATAAAATCTGCTAAATAATTTGGGTATGGAGCCATACCTGTTTTACCCTCTGCCAGAAACCCTGATATGGCCAGGAAAGGGTCTTGGTTTGTTGAGACTTACACACAAGAGTGGGGTGGAGTCATGTACAGAAGACTTTCCAGTGATGTTCAGAATCGAGACAAATTATATCAGCTATTAGTACAATTTTTTTTAAAGTGTGTTTTGTTTAATGACACAACTAGAGCACACTGATACACTGATTTATTAATCATCAGCTATTGGATGTCAAACATTTGGTAACCTGTTTCATTTTTCCATTAGTAGCAAGGGATCTTTTATATGCACCATCCCACAGACAGGATAGCACATACTACATCCTTTGTGGTTCACTGGATGGAACGAAAAATAGCCCGATGAGCCCACTGATAGGGATCGGCCCCAAACCAACCACACACATCAGTCGAGCACTTTCCCACCCATTTCACAAGTTATACCAGTCTGTAAAATAAAATGAGCTGTCGTTTCCAGTTCTCTTTCACCATTGAGTTTGGTTTGTATGGTTGTTTCAACAGGCCGCTCAGATTGGGCACTGCTGTAGTATGAGCTCTATTGTTAAATTTGGTCTTGAGACCATAGCTGCAAGTTGGTGATGGTGCTAGCTTGAACTTTTTTTATGCATCATCTCATAGACAGGGTAGCACCTACCACAGCTTCTGATATACTATACAGTTGTGGTGCGTTGGTTGGAATGATAAATAGCCTAATCGGCCCACAGACAGGAATTGACCCTAGACTGACAGCTCATCAGAGAGTGCTTTACCATGTCCCACCCCATGAAAAGTAGGTGTATGACAAACGGCTAACCTTAGTTGTACTTGTGTGCAATGCAGTGACATAGGAAGGTGCCAAAAAGTGGGGAGCACACTTTTATATTTACACACAAAATAAAGCAGAATATCTGAAAAGTGAGGGGCACATGACCCCTTTCCCCCCCCCCCCCCCCGCCCCCCACACACACACTTTCTACGCCAGAGGCAAGGTTTGGTGATCCTATTTGAATTGTTAAGGGAGATGTGGCCCAGACTGATTTCCTTTATTGTGCAGTAATCTAAAAAGTAGGTCATGGTGACCTAGTTATGATATGCAACATACCACCATCCCAAGTTGTAGTGGCATGCAAGGTTTGATGATCCTGTATATTGTATGGATTTACAAAGAAGCTATGCCCCAGACAGGAAATCCATGAAATTCTAGCAGGAATTTAGCACCCCCACCCATTTTGGTCAGTAATTAATTTTGCCTCATGGTAAAGGGTGGGGTCTTGCTTATCAACGATACCGAACCACATTACGTTAATCTCCACGCCTCATTATGCAACATGGATCTACTCTGGGCCCAGTAAGGAGCCGTTCAACCATTATATAACATGTAATTTGTCATTTTGTAACACTAAGCAGTGGCGGATCTAAATGTGGCCCCAGGGGTCCGCCACACCCTAAATTTTACGACATATATTATATATATATATATATATACATATATATATAAATTTTTACGTTGGAGAATCCGAGGCATCCCTTCAGGAACGTTTAAAGCCTTCGGACACGTCATCCCCCTCCCCCGATTTCCTGGATCCGCCACTGCTACGGTCACTTTCCCCTCTAAAATTATGTAAGGCTTGTCTACTAATTTTTCAGTCATAATGGCGTAATTTGTCCAATTTTTTTTCTTCTATTGGATTAGATACAAATATATATATATATATATATATATATATATATATCACCCGTTAAAGAACAATTACTACCTTCTACTTTATAAATAATGAGACAATTGTTTTAAAAACGATATGTAACTCGTGACAAATACCTATTCCCCCAACCCCACCCTCGCAACGCATCTGATACCCGCTACCGTTACGTAATAATAATTGTTTAACGGACCCTACTTCATAGAGGGTGCGGCTTAAGTGGGCCCGATTAAGTACCATGTCTGTATGTGTTGAAAACAAAAATGAATTCAGTCCCAATTTCTTGTTTGTTTGGGTTGTTTTGGGGTGGGGTTTTTTGTTTTAATATAAGGCTATGTAAATAATTTCCGACAAACTCTAAATTTATTTGTCACGGTAGTAAAACTAGGTACACCATACTGTTTTGGATCTATCGATACAGACTTTTCGCACGCACACTTCCCGTACACACAAAGCGAAAATACCAAGAATCATTTGCTACGGTGGTCTGGTGGGGACAACCATGAGACTAAAATTTAACAAAGAGTATATATATCCAAATTAATAAAAGGAGACAACTACCTCAAAATTCATCGAACGGTTGACTTAGTTAATGATATTAGTTCATGTTTGTCAGTTACGTATTTGTTTTGAGCGTAAAAACTAATAATATTTGCTTATCGAAATATTTAGCAAACCATTTTTTGCACAGTTGGATGGAAGTACACTAGAACACAAACGACGTCAGTTTTGTCCTATTACAAGGCTTTTCATTTATTTATATTTCTCCACATCGTGTCAAGGACCACAATTTGTCCAAATTATATATTTTGGTTCTTGGACCAATTTTTTTTTTTAATTTGCAATTGTGTGCTTTATAGTTGCCGAAAAAGATCAGGCGGAACTAAGGATATTGTATTTATCCGCCGAACAGTTGCATGAATTATCACAAAATGACAAAGACTGAATATAAAACTTAGTTGCATAATATCATTGACTATAAATTAAATTATTCGTCATTATTTGTAATTTGTAAATGTAACAGGATGGTTAATTTCATAAGTTCCACATTGAACTATTTTATATGCCTGACCACACAACAGTCTCTTCCTTTGGTTGCCTGTGTTTAGAACGTCGGAGCACTAAGTCGTCAAAATTGAACGAATTCAGCTTAGAACTCGAAGAAAAGGTACCTCGGGTACCCAAGAGTACGATATGGTAATGGCAGACAGAAATTCCGACGACTATCGCAATGGAAGGCCATCTAGAGGCGCTAGTCCGAATTCTGAAGATAGTAGTGGGGATGATTCCGATCAAGGTGAGTTTTGGCGTTTATCCGTTGAAGTTCTCCATAGAAAATGTGAACTCGCTAAGCATATTATTTGTATGTTTTAAAAATAAATAACTGGTGATAATTTATTATTTTTAGAAAATGGAATGAGAGTTGGTGATGAATACCAAGCTGAGATACCAGATATAATTACCGGTAAGTAAAGACGCGGTAATATTGCATATACACATTGGCGCATGTGATCTATTTATAGATCATTGATACCAGTGTCACTGGGGTGATACGAGTACTGTAATAAAAGAATCTCTTAATAAAATAGGAGTATGTCGTTTCCTTAATTTTTAAAAAATATTTGCATTAAAACTATGGTATTTTATTCACAATACCAAGTATTTCGTTTTTAATTTAGTTTATAGGAAACCTTTTTTTAGATTAACATGAACCTTTAGGCTAATACATAGTTACAAATAACTAATTGAGAATGTTTGTACATAAATTTTTTAATCATAATTTATATTATATATTTAAATCAATTGGAAATATATTAGGTTATTGTAAAAAGTTTGTTTTGTTTACAGGGAAGGGTGGGGGATCTAGACTGGCAAGCAAAGTTCAAGACATGCTACTTTGGAAAATGTATTGATAAAAAAAAAAAAAAAAAAAATTGCTTGAGCGGGGGTGGGGGGTTAGATAAAAAAAACTCCACCCCCTATCAACACGTGCTACACATTTATTTATTAATCATCAGAAATTGAATATACTTTTGGTAATTCTGAGATATAGAAGTCTTCACCACATGTGACCAAAATCAAGCAAGCAACAATATGTACCCTAAAATCTTGGAAATTAATGGATATATATTTTTATATATATATATATATATATATATATATATATATATATATATATATATATATATATATATATATATATATATATATATATATATATGACAGTAGTAAGAGAACTACAGTTTAAAATTTGTCAAGTGTATGAAATGAATAAACACTTATATGGGGCACATGGATGTTTATGACCTGTTTTGTTTTTCTTACGTACCTTTAAATTATTTTCTGGCAGAAAGTCTGCTCTCCAGAAATGGTGCTAAGCGAGCAATAAAATGAAGTTTCAAATAAAATGCATTAAAATGTTTATTACACAGTGATCAATTTGTCACTCCTGAAACTTTTCAGGTCAGTATTTAGGCAAGTGCAAGTGATCGCTCATCTCTCCTGGCTACAGCTGTGTAGTCTTCATAGGAAACCTGCTACATTTTTCCATTAGTAGTAAGGTATCTTTTATAAGCACCTTCCCACAGACAAGACAGCACATACCAGCCTATGATATAGCAGTTGTGGGGCACTGTTTGAGATGGAGAAAAAACCCAAGCAACCTTAAATATTTTATTTCCCCAGTAAAAAAAAAAAACAAACATTGTTGAATACTGATTTAAAAAATAAATAAAAATTGAAGGATGTACCGATTAACAGGTCTGGTGAGCTTATTGTAATGTTTAATGTAAGATGCATTCTTTTTAAACTTAAAAACAATGCATGCATTATATTTATACTTTATTAAATTGCTTTCATGAATGTGGTCTCAGAACAGAAACAAGGGATGGGATCTGGTTCAGTCAGTAATGTTTTGCAAGGTGCGTGGGTCGTAGGATTGAACCCCTTAAGTGAACATATTGAGTTTTCCCCATCACTATCAGGTTCCCATATAACCAGTATATCAAATATTGTCTTTTTCTGTGGGTAGATGCATGTAAAAGATTGTCTGCTTCTGTTTAGGAAAAATGGAGCAAATTGCTTCCCAAGACCTAAAAATTACCAAATGTTTGACATCCGGTGATTCATTAATCCTTGCAGTCTTCATCATGAGCATTATCAAGCCAAGCTGTAGATCACTCTCCTGAAATGGTGCTAGGCGAAGTTCAGAACAATCATATGTGTCAAATAAAATATATTAAATTTATGTTTTGCAAATTCATGCTTGTTAATAAATTATTTAAGTTACCCATTGTTCTTTGTTTCAGGCATTCGAAATGACTCTCGGACAGATGCCATGCTCGTGTGGGCTCCATCTATTGAGATGGAAGATCTTAAAAGTAAGTTAGTCATAAATAACAATAAGTAAATTTTTATGTCTACATTATATTTACCTTAAGTGTGTGTGTGTGTATTAATTTTTTCTCTTATATGTGAATTGGTAGAATGTTTTTGCTTTTTTTTTGTTGCTATGATGTTAAATATTATTCATTCAATATTTGGGTATTTTTATGTTAATGTCATCAGTTGTAATTTTTAGACATTTTAAAATTAATTTTCGCATTCAAATTTGCTGTTTTCATGATTACATGGGGTAATAAGAAATAAAATTCAGTTCTACCTGTTCAGACGTATCTAGTTTTGTTGTGCGATTCGGACCTCAATAGTTTTACACTTTGTGCGAGGGTTAACAGTTTTATGCTAATCATCACAGCTTTGTCGTTTTAACATTTTAATTAAAAATTTTAAAACAAAAATTCAGAAATAAACTCCCTAATTATTTTCTTTTTAAAGTTGATGAATACACAACCATTGCAAAGGAGAAGCATGGTTACAACACTGAACAGGTGAGTTCAATAAAAATAAACACTAGATCTCAGCTTTTAAGGAGAGCTATCACTCTCGCTCCTCATCAATCCCCTGAGACTAATTCAAGAGTAATTTTTAGCTCCCCTTAGCATATGACTTCATATGGTATCAGTATGGTAAGGGGTGGGATGTAGCCCAGTGGTAAAGCTCTCGCTCGACGCACAGTTTTAATGCGTTCGATCCCCATCGGTGGGCCCGTTGGGCTATGTCGACAGCGGGTTTTCTCTCAGTATCTGTGTAGTCCATAACCATAACCATATGCCTGATGCCATATAACCGTAAATAAAATGTGTTGAGTGTGTCGTTAAATAAAACATTTCCTTCCTTCCAATATGGTAAGATCTTAAATGACTCCCCATAATCTAAGTTCGGGGAGCAATTAAATCACTTCCCTCAACCTTTTTTAATAGCAAGATCTAATATGTATTAATTTAGACTTTATGGGCATATTAACAACATAATGTCGTTTAAATTGTACTTGTTAATGAAATATTATCTTTTATGTTGTGATGTTGAAATATTTATTTTCTTTTCTCAATTTGTTTTGTTCATTTTAGGCATTGGGAATGTTATTTTGGCACAAGCACAATGTGGACCGGGCACTGGCGGACTTGGCCAATTTCACCCCATTTCCCGATGAGTGGACTGTTGAAGATAAGGTTCTGTTTGAACAGGCATTCAGCTTTCACGGAAAGAGTTTTCACAGAATCCGACAAATGGTAAGCCGATGAAGACTAAAATATTTGTGCAGTCATCTCACAGTTAGGGTTTCTGTCGGAAGGTACACAGGGTAAAATTACATACCCTAAAATCTCGGAAATTAATTGATATATTTTTTTAATTGTTAGATAGGTGATAGTAAGAGAACGGCTGTTTAAAATTTGTCAAAGCACCTATGGTGTTGTAGATGTTTTGGGTAAATTTCTCACACAAGCATGATAAGCATGATTGCAGTGTGAATGTCTTGGTTTACATAAACAGGATTAAAACCAAAATTCAGTCTATTTCATTGCTGTTGTCATGGTTTATATTGCAAACTATTTTCTTTGGGCCAGTTTTATAAATCAGCTGTACATGTAGTTTCTGTTTTAATTATTTAAAAGTTCCCAATCTGAGTAAAAATCTTTCCATGACACATTTTATAACCAAAATTTATCTAATGCCAAAAAACAAAAGTTATAAAAATTAAATTGTAAAATTAATACATTTGAGTATAAACACTGGAATAATTCAACAATAAAAACTTGCAATACCTTCACCAAATGCTAATATTTTTGTGTAATTATCTGACCCCTTATAAGTCGACCCCCTAAGTTATAAAATAATACTTTGATGAAGATATTTTGACATATAGGCGAAGATATACAGTACATTTTGAAGCCTGTTTTAATAATTTTACATCTTTATTTTTTTTCTATCATTGATAGCTGCCTGACAAGTCTATAGCAGCCTTGGTGAAGTACTACTATTCGTGGAAGAAAACACGATCTCGAACCAGTCTGATGGACAGACAAGCCAAGCGACTTCACAGTCAGCGGGGCACAGACAGGTGTGTAGTTTTTACAATTTCAGTCGCTTGCTTTTCTAGATACCTTAATGCAAGTGCTCAAAGGAAGAGGAAGTAGCGTCTGCTCATGCTCGGTCATTATTATCATGGCATGATGCGCATATTTACACTGTAAGAATAAATTATTGTTGAAAATTATTTTCTCAACACATTGCCTGGTCATAATATTTAAAGTAGTACAATATTGCAGATGAACCTACTGATTCACATTTGATGCTTTACAACAAACTGTACAGGTCTTAGTAATAAATCAGAACATAAGAGGTATTTTGTTGTATTTACAAACTATAATATGTGTTCTATATTTACAGTGACATGTCTGATGAAGGTGAAAGAAATTCTGATAGCGACAGTGAAACTAAAGAGAATGGGGTAAGAATGAGCTTTTGTTGTTATACTGTTAATTCTTAAAAATAATATTTAAAATTTTGTTGTTAATCAATATCGCATTCCATTAAAATTCCTTTGTGTTCCTAAGAAAATGTCATGTTTATTTTTCATTCTTGTATATCTGACTGTGTGTTTCACACAGCTCCAATGTTTCACTTCTCACAACAGTGAATCATTGTTTGCCATCTTCTTTCAGACTGTTGACAGGGACCACTGTAACAACTGTAAGGTGAAAACCACTCAGATTCACGTCACACCCAAGGGTTCGCTCTGTAACTTCTGTTACCAGTATTGGAGGTGAGAATATTGCTTTATTTGCTACACTGGTTTTTTGCGGGGGTTTTAATGTTGTGATAATGGTATTAGAAATGGTACTTAAAATTGGCTTGGATTTTTTAGTTTTTAATAATTGTACAGGGTCATATGGATCATATTCCTGGTAAGTCTTGGAAATTGCATTTTAATCTTTTACAGATTTGAAAAGTCTATTTAATTTTGAGCTGAGTCATCAAAATGAAAATTTGCTTTTTAATTTAAAATAAAACCAGATTGGCAATTTGCAATAAAATTGTAATATTTGGCTTGGTTTGTTTTATGACTGCCAAAAAAGTCCAGGAAAATCCTGAAAAGGGTGATGGAAAATTTGTTGAAAATGTTGTTAAAAGTTGTGGAATTTAGTTGTAAACATGTATGAAGCCTGTTTTATGTTTTTATGGTCATTGTTGAGGTTTTTGTCTCTGATCAGAATAGAAATGTTTTCACCTACATTTCAATCTTTAGTTAAAGAGATCTTTAGGCTTGTATCACTAAATGCGAACGTGTCCACTGTATACCATATACCCATCCTTACTGCACAAAGTTAGGAATTAATTTGCAATTGATATATCTTTTTATGGCTTTATTTTCAGACTCATAATAACAAAATAACCACTATGATTTTGGGTTTTTTTTACTTGTGGTGTATAGACCTGTGTATAAGTCCTTGAAAGTAAATTTTTCTACTTTTTAAAATGTTGTTTGTGTTTTTAAAAAAAAACCTTTTACTCTTTACCTGTTTTTAGACGGACTGGTTTTATGCGGCCCCAGGGTTCGAAACGCCACGAACAGCAACACATGGTTCGAGCGCATCCGATGAAGCACAAGAGGAAGCCTCCGAAAGGAATGTTCCTCACCAAGGAAGACATGCTGGCCATGTTGACCGGGCCCGCCGCCCAACCGGAAGCCATCTTGAAGTCATTAGATTCTGAACACATTGCTTTAAAACGCGAGGTGAGCTGTGTACTGTTATTCTTTATGATGAAGATGAATGTGGACTTGACTGTTGTGTTTCTGTAGTTAACTAGAACAGCTAACTAAGTATTTCTGATTGCTTTAGGATTGGGAAAACTGTTGGGGTGGATTGTGCCTTCTGTTTATGAATGTGCAGGTGATTGAGCAAATAGTAAAGTAGAGATGTGATACACATTTGAAAATGAAAAATTAAACAGTATTATCTAAAATAAATTGAAAACACTATACTGTAGTTAAATAAATATTATTCAAATTTAATCTGCTTTATGAAAATCAATTTATGCAACAACAAAAAATCACATCCCTGCTAAATGTATATTACGCTTCATGTTTAAAGTAGACCCTGGCAAGTTTAAAAAAAAATATTACACTTAATTAATTTTTAGTTAGGCTTATTTTCAAACAGTTGTGGTTAGCTGTCTAGTATTTACTACCATTATTCTCAGTTACTGTGTCTGGCCAGATTTATTTTGGCAAAATACAATTCAGAATATTCTAATATTATGCAATTATGGCACTGTGATGAGAATTGAAAAAAAGAGAGACGTCTTGAGTGTTGTTTTGCTTTTCATAAAACAACAGTCTCATCACGGTGATTATTGTAATACATCAGTCAATTTAATAAATATATACAATCTAGCAAGCAATAGTATTTTGCATTATTATCCACTGTAGGACCCCACCATTTCCAAATGCTGTCGATCAAACTGAACACTCTGAAGCTGTGCCATGTTTTAGACAGGAAGAGTATAATATCATGATTTATTAGTTTGCAAACCCACAAAGCAGTGCAGCTTGATTATACTGACCAGTTGAAAGTTTATATGTAATATATTTGAGGTATTAATATATAATATTGTTGAAATAGTCAAATTTGTTATCAAATTAGCTGTTATTATGCAATTATGGCACTGTGATGAGAATTGAAAAAAAGAGAAACGTCTGAGTGTTGTTTTGCTTTTCATAAAACAACAGTCTCATCACGGTGATTATTGTAATACATCAGTCAATTTAATAAATATATACAATCTAGCAAGCAATAGTATTTTGCATTATTATCCACTGTAGGACCCCACCATTTCCAAATACTGTCGATCAAACTGAACACTGTGAAGCTGTGCCATGTTTTAGACAGGAAGAGTATAATATGATTTATTAGTTTGCAAACCCACAAAGCAGTGCAGCTTGATTATACTGACCAGTTGAAAGTTTATATGTAATATATTCGAGGTATTAATATATAATATTGTTGAAATAGTCAAATTTGTTATCAAATTAGCTGTTACAATCAGCTGTCAGTTCCTCATAATGACAGCTTCTCCACCACTGTTGTGAAACTAAAACAGGCCCTAAATATTATCTTCACACCTCAAAATTACTGTCACTAAGTAACCTGTTGTTCTCTTCAGGTTCAGAGTAACAAGCAGATGATCAGTTTTCAAAAAGAAAAGTTGGGAAATGGTGTAAAAGAGTTCCAACCTCCAGAGGTGAGCTATTCTGTTTGGCTAAACCCAGCATAACAGTCTGTATGTTTTAGAGTATGTGATGGGATTGTAATTATTTAACAGATTTTGGGTTTCTAAATATAATAGTCAAAAGTGATCACCTGTAATCAGCGGTCACCTTCTGTAAGCGGACACTTGTAATGTAAATGTACTTGTACCACCTAATGCCACAGCTGCCATAGTAAGTGTTTACTGTTCTATAAAAAGAGCTTCTAGAATTTTATAAAATTCCACTAGCCATGGGATCAGTTATTTTAAAAATATACTAGCCATGATTGAAAATTCACTAGCCCTACTTTAAATAAATACT
The DNA here is from genome assembly GCF_016097555.1 of Gigantopelta aegis. Classification (NCBI taxonomy): domain Eukaryota; kingdom Metazoa; phylum Mollusca; class Gastropoda; order Neomphalida; family Peltospiridae; genus Gigantopelta; species Gigantopelta aegis. The sequence goes on along the minus strand of NC_054702.1, from coordinate 105,039,609 downwards.
GTTTTACTAATACATGTAGTAATAATCAGATAAATCACCTAAAGAGGGAGATAGATCTTAAAAACCATTATATTAGGGGTGGAAAGAGGGGCAGAATATTCATATTTACAAAATAAGACTTAACTGTAGCATTTTACAAGGTATTTGTTTCACTAGCCATCGGGCTAGTTATAATAGTTATTTACTAGCCCAATACTGAATATCACTAGCCATGGGAGTGGGGCTACCATAATCTAGAACCCCTGTATAAAAGGGATATTTTAAACAACAATGACAAGATGATGCAAATAAGTAATGCTCACACCTTAATGGATAGTAATACCCATTTAGTCCGACATCTCCACTATGTATGAGCTAAAAAGGTATGACTCTGGAATGCATCTAGTTGCCTCTGGGTAGGTTACGCTTGACATTTGTACATTCATCTACTGTGACAATATGCCGCATGAAATAGTAATTAAATGGACAAAGAAGACAAACTTGAGGGATAATGAATTTGAAACTGTTAAATTAATACATTCCAGTTACATTTCATTATTTCTGAAGAAGATGATTTTGACAGTAAACTATAAAGCCACTTCCATTAATAATTTAATTAGCAGTACAGACAGTAAAAAAATAAACAACAAACATTTTAAAGACTATATTTGGCAACTTGTAATCAGCGGCCACCTGTCTTCAGCTGTTGCTTTTGTCTACTTCCTTGCATGCCCACTTCAGACAGGTTTGACTGTATTAGATAAAATGTTCCATGCTAACATAAACTGACGTAATGTTCACAAGAACAACTATACTTCAATTGCAATAAAATATCTTTTGAAACATGATAGTTTTTGTAAATGAATTACCTTTTGTTTTAAAGGCTCCTTTCAAAATCAATGCCCGATGGACAAACGAAGAGTTATTGCTTGCTGTTCAAGGTAAGATTGTGCCTTCTGTAGCTATTAAATGAAGATGTTCATAATCTGTTTTTCTTAACTGGCTTTAATAAAAAATAAATATTGATACCATTGCTTTTAATTTATTATTTTATATCTTCATAAGATAATTTATTTCACTTGCTGTGATAAAAAAAAAGCCTGTCATTTTTAATACAAATATTCCATAAAATTTTATGGTATTCAGGTGTGAGGAAATACGGAAAAGATTTCCAAGCGATTGCCGATGTCATTGGTAACAAACTAGAGGCTCATGTTCGAAGTTTCTTTGTCAACTTCCGCCGACGTTACAACCTGGACGAGGTCCTGGCAGAGTACGAACTGGAACATGGGGTCGATTCTTCCATAAAGGAGGAAGAGGAAAATGGGGAGACTGAAAAGGTAAACAGACTTTGTTATTTTCATAGGTTTGTTTTATTTTATTGTGTAAGAGATTTAAGCTTGTACCATAGGGAGAAATATATAGGTCATAACTAAAACATTTGTGTGTTAAGCATTAGTCTAAATGGAGTCATGTTGTGTTCAGTGCACATTCCAAGTAATATTTTAGATGACTAAAACATCAGTAACCTACTGTAAACATTTTCTGAAAATGTATACCGAAAGGACAAGATTGTTTTCAAAATGTCTCTGGTATTAATAAATCAATGTCAGTTTCTTGTTTTTCATTACAGATGGATGTTGACAAATCTATAGATGGTTCCCCATGTTCCATAAACCCAGCAAGTAATTCTCCCACCGCTGCAGCACCTCCCCCTCTCCTGAAACAACCCCCCGCTACAGCAAAAGGTTCCCCACCACACCACAGTCACAACAATCACCCTCGGTAAGTTGCACTGTTACTATTGGCTGATCCAGGTTTACTCTGTCAGGTCAGTTATTGGCAAGTTGCATAGTTATTGGCTGATCCAGGTTTAGTCTGTCTCAATGTTGGTGATCTTCAAATGAAAATAATCTGTAAAATGTAATTAATTTTTTCTAATTTTTTTAATGAAAAGTGTTGCTTTATGGCATTGAATACAATTTATTTGAAATCAAATGGTTGTGATAAATTGAATTAGATGAAACCAATTACAAGTGTACTTTGTCATTATTGTATGTTGTTATGACAAGTTATAGCATAAACAAAGAACTTTGCAGACAGATATTGGTATAGATTGACCATGGGTTGTTTGTCTTCTCTTTTTTTTATTGAAAGAAATTGTCCAAAACTAAACTACATCAGTTAACCTTTAGACTACTGGATTAATTTTTAACAAAAACCACGTTGAGTGGGTACAAGTTTATAATTTTTACTCACATATATTCACTTAAATGTTTCATAAATACATGAAATAAAGTTCAAATAAGAATCGGTAAGTATTATTTTCGTGTCTTTTTTTGTAATTTTTATTATTTTAGATCGGCTAATGGTGATTAAAATTAGGTAAAAAATCGAAAAAGTTGCGTTTACTTACGGGCATTTGTGGCCAGCTGTCCAGTATTTATGTCCATTATTCCCGATAACAGTGGTTTTCTGACCAGAATTTTTTTTTAAACCCGAACTACAATTCATATTGCAATATTTGGTAATTTTCGTTGTTGGTAAAACGATCAAATTTATTATCAAATTAGCTGTTACAATCAGCTATCGATCCCTAAAAATTACCGCGACGTGCCGCCATTGTTGTCAAGCGAAAATACTTGCCGAAAACCACTTTTTGAACTCAAAATTTCAAGGTATTTTCAATTGAAAAAATCAAAACAAAAACCACCATTTTGAAAAAAATTCTTTTTTCTTTAATTATATTTCCGTTTCCGGTGAGTGTCGTGTGCAAAACGGCGGGAAATATGAATTGGGGAATGCACTGTATACAGTGTACAGTATATCGACTGACGTGACGTCGGGCGAGATATCTCGCCTGCAGTAGTCAGAAGGTTAATAAACATACTGTACTGGCATAGATAGGTGTAGAATTGGATCCAAGTTTACCGTATTATTCCAGTATGTTATATGATCTTCTTCTCCTTTTCATTCCTTCTTGTAATGATATCACAGAGAGATGTTTGCTGCCAGGATGAATCTCACAGTGACATGGAGTATATGTTATATGATTATTCTTCTGACTTGAAACAATGTTACCTGACCTTCTAACGCTAGATAATCAGATAATCCTTAATCCGTAATCCCAAATGTGTAGCTAATTGATTTTTGTTTTGTTTTAGCTTGATGCCACAAAAGACTATTCTGCACCAACCCCCACCTCTTGTCCGTCCCAGCTCGTCGCCGGGTAGCCATCACACGAAGCCGAGCATCATGGCCGGTATACACCCGCACACACATGACTAGCAACGAGCATGATTCCACTCCAGTGATAGGCAGTTATTTATACAGGTTCTACTTGCTGTGATCGTCTTGCAACAAACTCCACAACAGAACTTCCTACCCTGTAGAATAATGGAAGGGAATCGCTGAAATGTTCCTGAACAAATTTCATTAAGTAACAAGACATATTTTCTCACAATTCAGAACAGCTTTATGCCGGTGACAGACAAACTCGTAGGTGGTGTGTAGTGTTCGCCGTGCGTTATGGTGAGTTCATCTTACCAGTAATTCTTTTCAATGTATTTGTAATACAGGTCACAGACTTACTCGTAGGTGGTGTGTAGTGTTCGCCGTGCGTTATGTTGAGTTCATCTTACCAGTAATTCTTTTCAATGTATTTGTAATACAGGTCACAGACTAACTCGTAGGTGGTGTGTAGCATAAGCTGTGCGTTATGTTGAGTTTATGTTGCTAGTAATTCTTTTTTAAATATATTTGTAATACTGGTGACGGACTAACTCATAAGTGGTATGTAGCATTATGTTGAACGCATGTTGCCAGTAATGTTTTTCTATGTATTTGTAATGCTGGTGATGGATAAACACTGAGATGGCGTGTAGTGTAAGCTGTACATTGTGTTGAGCACATATTACCAGAAATTCTTTTCTATGTATTTGTAATGCTGGTGACTGACTAACCCGTAGGTGGTGTGTAGTTTAAGCTCTGCATTGTGTTGTGCACATATTACCAGTAATTTGTTTCTATGTACAGTCGAGCACTGTTGTGTCGATATCGTGGGGACCGCACATAAATATCGAGTTCACCAAATATTGACTTAAACGTTTAGTCAAGTATGTAAGTAAAAAATTACAAACAAAAGATGTCAAATTTAAAAATGAAATATAATTTATTTGTTTAAATCAAATCAAGAATTTCATTTAATTTCACAATAACATAATGTAACACAAAGAAAAATGTACTGAAATTAATAATAACAAAGTAATCAATCAATAAACCAATCAATAATACCGATGTGCACAAGCTTACTGAATCTGTTAAGTTTTTATAAATTGTGGAATTAAAATGACTGTGGATATGGAGACAATTAAACAAAAAATTACTAAATAATTTAATTTTATCAGAATTTTTTAACCATGTAGACAAAGTATTTTGAGGAATGCCAAATTCTTTTGCAATAACGCTTTTTGATTTATCACCTCTCTCAACAGCTTGGATAGCTTCTAATTTTGTTTCAATGGATTTTACCATCAACTTGCGTTTCTTTGGAGCATTATCTGATCCAGTTTTCACCCCAGATAAGCCAAGTCCTTCACTAGATTGCTCAGACATGGTGCTCTGGTTAAATGACCAACGGTCCACTTTGCTTAAATAGGATAGGTGTCGTTAAAGAAACACCGACATCGCTTCTTTGTTAATTAACAAACAAATAACCGACCACCACAAATTAATCCTACTTTAATCCGAGTCCATTTTACCAGTCCTCAATTTATGAAAGCCATAAGTCACGTGACTTGCTGCATTCCTGTAACAATCATTTCGTCTGCTCGATTACCGCGTTTAATTTTAAGATCGGTGAGGCCATTTATTACCTTGATTACTGTTTTAGATAATAATATTGATCTCACATGTGAACACTAATTACAAATCATATCTGTTTACAGTGGAATGTCGGCAATGGTTTGGTTACGTGCCCAAAATCCTGTCAGAGCGTTAATTATAGGTTGTGCAATTTATACTTACCCTTATACTTAACAAATAATTTTACTATCGACACATCGAGGCACTTTTGTACATAAAAGTTTAATTAGGGACCCAAAAAATATATCGACACAAACGTAATATCAACTCAATCGTATCGACTCGACAGAGTAAAAAACATTATATTTAATACACGTTTCAGCCGGGACCGGCCAGTCACATCGACACAAATGATATATCGACTCGAGCAAGGTGACACAAAGGTGCTCAACTGTATTTGTAATATTGGCGCAAGTTACTGAGGGTGGCATGGTGTAGAAACACAATGTGTTTTGATCACTTTCAGAGCGATTTGAAAACAAGTGATGTAGTATGGATCAAGGTTAGACAAATCCACTAACCCTCGGTCCCGGCTAGTAAATGTTTTGTCGGGCCTAGTGGAAATTATCAATTGTAGTACCAAAAATTTGCAGGGCACTAGCTAAAGCTTCAAACATTTGTCAAACACTGGCACTATGCCAACTAGAGTTACACAGTTTTCATTAAAAGTCCAGACTACTTAGCAAAGTGCCCAGACTTTATCTGAGAATCTGTTACACCATTTGTCTGACAAGACTTCGTTAAAGCCTTGAGTCGGGAGTTTAAAGTTTAATATCACTTGGCAGCTCTTGATATCTGCTGAGCACTAACACTGTCTGTGAAGACAGCATGCCTTTCAGCCAAACTACATGCTGCTGGCACTACGCTGCACTCCACCTATGATTCAATCTGGCACTGGCAGGACACAATAACTGTTGTTCTATTCATGGAACAGGTTAAACATTTTTCAAGCTATCTTAGTGCTACAATATCGTAAAACTGACATAAGCTATGACGTCACTTCAACGCATGTCGTGGCCTACGGCAGTTTTACAATATCGTAATGCTAAGATGACTTTGAAAATGTGAGCTGTTATGCATCTTTAAATTGATGCAAACTGCCAATTAGTTACACTGAACTGTTACATGTTCTGAAATTGAGAGTTGCAAAGATAATTCATTTTAGTGCCAGTTTGAGGGAATTGATTAGGTTATGTACATACAAATCACATAACCAAACAATCGATCACCAAGTTAAAATCAGGTGAACCTGGTTCAGGTTACCTAAGATTTTGAAATGTTGTCCTCTTCACGGGAATGAGTTTGAATGCAAATGTGTACCATACCTTGTTTAAGGTATATATTGAGCTGTAAATATCGGTCAAGTGTTTTGTATTCTTTACACCCAGATGAATTGGTTTCTTAGATTAATTTTTATAGTATGAGAACGTGTGGTGTTTTATTGATGCATCCTTGGTGTAAATTTGCTTCCTAAGTATTCAAGCAGTGGTTATGCAACAATCGGTAATGGTTGTGGTTCAGTAAATATAAGCACTGATCAACCAAAAATGGACAACCCACCTTATTCATGATAATGCATATTTATTTTATTACATTGTGATGTTTGTAAAACAAGTTTTGTTACGAGGACTTCATCAGCAACAAAAGCACGTCATTCACAACAGAAGGTTTTCACTGTGTGTACTGCAGTCAGCCTGATTGTTTAAATAAGAACCATTACATTACTGGTTTGCAGTCAATCATGTGTAGTCATTGAATGTTAGCGATAATTCTAGTCGTGCATGAACATGAATCATCTTGAGCCATGCATATGGTCAACCATCATCAGTTTTAATATCAAGTTGCTTGGTCAGATATACAAAGTTTCGATGGTTTGAACATAAACAGGTGACTATTTCTATTTTCAAATGACTTTTGGAATGATATTAGTCTCATTTTTATAACACATGTAAACTTATAGAATTGAGATCTTTATCAGTTATAGATGGGAAGATGGGTCCGATTAGTTTTCGAACTAAGAAAGACAGAACTATGTTACATGTTTCTTATTGTTTAGCATTCATTCTGTTGACATTAACATCAAAACCAAAAGTATGTCTGTTTTTAGTGACCTAAATATTATAATGGAATGTACATTACAGTATGAACATGTGGGATCAAGGATTTGTGTGTGTGTGTGGGGGGGGGGGGGGTGTAATCTGCTTTCTGTACTTGTTTATAAATATTCAGGTTTCAGAAATTATATTTTTATAAAAAAAAAAAAAAAAAAAAAAACATCATTGAATTTGATGCCTATAAAACCATTTTGTCTACTTAAATGTGTTTTTACAATGGTAGGTCAGCTGTTATTCTGACTTTTGAATTTTTTTAAACTGTAAGCTACAGACTCCCTTCATAAAGCTTGCCTAGTTCAGCCAGACCGAATGAATGAATGAATGAATGAATGTTTAACGACACCCCAGCACGAAAAATACATCGGCTATTGGGTGTCAAACTATGGTAATGCAAATAAATAAAGTGATGATCAACATCAATATAAAAATTCAAGGTTTAAACAAAAACAGTGTAAAGAACTGTGCAAAAATACAAATACAAATATCACAGAATGTTACGGACACCGAATTCTACTCTAAACTTCAATTTGTGCTGTATTGGCCATTCTCAAAGAGAATGTTACACCCCTGCACCACGGTGAGGTTACAGCACGCGCAGGGGTCAGCCAGACCGAGCAGAAAAACTTTAACTAGACCACATCAGGAATACGTCAAACAGGGCTGATGTCTGTCTTTGCAAGCATGACATTATATGAATGACTTGACTGTAGTGTCTAGTAGTAGTACTAGACTGTCGTTATCTTTGATATGGCACTGATATATCCAAGGCCTTGGCATCTGCTGTCCTGAGTGGGGAGGTGCATATAAAAGGTTGCTGCCATTGGAACAAAATGTAGTGGGTTTCTTTTGAGGACTCTTAAAATTATCAAATATTTGATGTCCAATAGTCCGTGGTTAATAAATAGATTGAAACAAAACATTTTTATATAAAGATTCTAGCAGATGTCTGGAAGAAAACAACCATTTTAGTATGCATGAACAATGGAGGAATTTTGCTTCAGTCAGTGTTGTAATGGTTACTTACAAAAGCAGTATTCGTGTTTTTTGTGTTTGTTTTTTTGGGGGGAGGGGGGATATATTGGATTTTTTTTTTTTTTTTTTTTTTTCCCACAACCTTTTTATTATTTTTAATTATATTTTTCTTTTTTTTTTTTCTTTATTTTTTTTTGCATCATTTACAAAGGAGTTAGATTTACCCTTTTGGACAGAATATCATCAGCCAACCCATGCAAAAGATTGCTTAAAATACTTAATAACAAATATTCCACCATGAAGTCACGCTTTGCATATACCGACTGGTCCTATCTTACATTTATTTATCATAATTATTAATTGCCAAAACCAGGCTAGCAAACATTCCATAACACTATGAAGTGCTTGAGTCGGATTCCTTCGTTTCATGTTGACTTATTTTCATGATTTTACCTCATTAAGGTTCAGTCTTGCTGACCTGGGCACACACATTCGGCTATATGGGCCGTTTGTCCAGGACAGCGGGTTAGCGAGAGAGCAGTCGGTTTAGTGGCATTACACTTACCCACTGAGTCGTTAATACTTGCTCTGGGTGGTCGCCTGTACGAAGATGTGAACCCAGTACCTATCTGCTTCAAGTACTACACCAACAAGGCCAGTCAGGTAGTTCTTTAACATTTATAATACGACACCATCAAAATTGGTGATCACAACAATATATTGTGATAAGTGTTATCACCTTCATCGTACCTAGCTTGTATATATATAATAAGCCACCGTTTAATGGTATGTTTTCATTTACAAATGGTGGCCAGATTATTTACATCTTGTTAGTTTTTTTTTTTTTTTTTTTTTTTAGGCAATAAAATAAACCATGTTCGTTGCTAGTGATCAGGATGAAATAATGTGTACAGATCTTTTATGTGGTAGTGAAAGATTGTTAGTATGTCATGTGTGTTGGTTCTTTATGTAAACTGTGGTGTGATTCCAGTGGTTATAATGTCATATTGTGTTTTATATCTAAAAAGTACATGGACCTTATCGTTGAAAATAAAACTGAAACTAGCTATGTGAAGGCTGAATATGCTCAAATTCCAGAATTATATTTCTTGTTTTATTGAAGACTAGACTGTTTGTTTTTGTTTTATTTTGTGGTAAATGAATTTGTAATTATGTGAACTCTAGTTTATTTTTTTTATCTTAACTGATTACTCTGCTTTTTTTCATATTCAGTATTTAAGAGATGAAATGTGAGGTGCACTTTTTTTTTTTAAGACTGCCGATTTTAAATTTTATTTTAGGTAGTAGTTTTGGTGGGTTTTTTTACTTTGTTTAATCCCATTAAGAGTTCAGGCAGTTTGTACTTATGGTTCCTACCCCTTTAACTCTCATCTCCAGTTTTCATTTCCTTTGTTTATGAACCTATTTATTCTTACATTAGAATTTCTCTCTCAACTTAATACAGAACATATATAAATTGAATATGTATTGATCATTTTTTTATTGGCAGTACTGAATGACTGGCATTATCTGTAATAATTTAGGTTTACATATTAAAAAGCCAAAAAAACAAAAAACAGCAGCACTCATTTAAGAATTCTGTGTGATCATTCTTCCATAAACATTAAAAATTATTACCGTCAAATTTTTATAATTTCAAGTGTATAACTGTTTTTGTAACATCAATATAAAATGCATATACTTTAATAACAGCTGAACCCTTTGTTTAGAAAATTAATCCACAGCATAAGGAGAATCTCCATTCTTTTTTAAAAAGTATATCTGCATGTTATTTCAATAAACAATAACATTTACCGATTCAATGTTAAGATATAATGAGTTATTTTATTAATATTAAACAAAGAAAGCAGCTGAAATCATCCATTTAGTTGGGGTTTTTACCCCTTAATAATCCTGCTTTTTAATTTCATATCCATAACCAGCATACTAGTGTGTTAGAGGCCCACACTAATAAATTATGCATTTTTAAATATTAAATTGTATTTTTCAAATAAATGTAATGTATTTGTGTAGAATATGCTGTGAAATGTTCAGCATTCCAGTAAAGAATAGTTTTTTTTTTTAGCAGTTTATCAAAATAACTTCATCACTTTAATGTAAACAAAAATAAAGATGGCAGCCAAATTCACTAAGCGAAGTGGTGTTGGCAGCTGATGGGTAAATATTGAAAATAAAAGTATATGAAAGTGGAAATAAAAAGAATATAATTAATAGATGTACGTTAAATTATTAATATTTGAAAGATTTAGCTTTTGCAGTTACCTGACAGTTTTGTGTGTTTTTTTGTTTTTTTAGGATTACTTACAGATTATTCCGAAAATGTTTATTCTTAAATATTCTATGAATAAACAAAATAGTCTAAAGCTGCAGTTCATCGTTTTGGGGTAGGGTTTTTCAAAAGTCACAAAATGTAATTTGACAAAATCCAAGCATTTATAACAAAAAGAATATTTACAGATTGGAATTATAATCCAATGATAACCATAGAATAAAAGTTATGCGTACATTTTCCCCACTGTACACACCTTCACCATACCAGCAACTGCACATGGAAAACAGAAGCATATTTTTATTTTTCTCAAATTATACTACAATTACTGGAGCCGGTGACAGGTTCTTCTTATTTCAGCATTACCAGTAATCTTATCACTCATCCATTTTTGTTGAAGTTTTTGTACATAAGCTTATTATGATACAATAATGTATTTATTTATTGACAGTGGTTTTGAGTATTTTGTTTTTTGAAGTTTATTTGGTTTATGGATCATTTTATTTTATCTCATGAACAACTTGCCTTCATTTGTTACTTATATCAGTCAAAATAAAACACATTGAAACATTTATAAATAATATTGCTTTTGGGTTTTATTTCTGGAGGCAGTTGCACCTGAACTGGTGCTGGTAATAATAGTTGTTATCCAGCACTCACAAGCTAAAGGCAAAACTACATTGTCAGTAACGTGTCTGAATAGAATAGATGTTTAACAACACCCCAACACGAAACATACATTGGCTATTGGGTGTCAAACTATAGTAGATGCAAGTAACATGTCCGAGCACCTTGGGCATTGACCATGGTACAATGTTTCCTTATGCACTGAACATGACTGATATGATGTAGTAGCGTTGTGCTGTGGACAGAAATTCATGACATCGGATAAAACAACCTCATTTTCATCATTCATGGGAACCTGAATGCTCAGCATTAGTGAAGAAATCATCACCAATTGTCATTCCATTCATGCAGCAGTATCCAGGCTTTTTGTGTGAACAGGACATGTACACCAGCATTCAGACAAGACTAACTATTGGATTTCTTTAGCAAAACAATATTGAAATCCTAAACTAGCTTGCAAGATCACCCAATTTGTTCCCTGTGGGATTTGTTGGGTCGTAGGGTGCAAGAGAACCATGTGCATATTCACATCCACAACATGCTTCAACTTGTGAATGGATCTCTATCACTATTCCAAAGATCCAGTCTCAGAAGCACGAGCTGACACTGTACCGCTGTCAACATGCAAACCAAAGTTGCTTGGACACCCCAACAATTTTCACATTTTAGTGAACTTTGTACTGAAAATCGCCTGTTTATACAGACAAATGATGCCATAATTAAATCCAATGTATGATTTCAGTTCTCTTTTATTTAAGTACATTTACCAAATTGCTAAACTTTTTTGGCTAAGAATGTTTCACTTAATGTATGTTCACATCATTAAATGAACGACTTGTGTACCACTGGAAGCAGGAAATATCCCAGTCGATGTGATATTTCTCGTTCCAAGTCTGTGGTATGTACTATCCTGTCTATGGGATGCTGCTTATAAAAGATCCCTTGCTGCTCATCAGAAAGAGTAACCCATTGCATGGTGGCAATAGGTTTCCTCTCCTCGTATTATCCGTGTGATCCTTAAAATGTGTCAAGTGCATCGTCAAGTAAAACATACCTTTCTTTGTTGTACAATTCAATGTGAAAAATGATTGAATTATCATGCAAATGGAAAATATTGGGGATTCAGATCAGTTTCTAGTACAGTATTTAAATTGTTTTTGCAAGTACTAATAACATATTGGGGATTCAGATCAGTTTCTAGTACAGTATTTAAATTGTTTTCGCAAGTATTAATAACAGTCTTCAAATATATAAACATTACACACTTCAGATACTTCACAATGCATCGTGAGCATAATGATGGAAACTATGAATTAAAATACAGCTAATTCCGAAAACACAAGATGTTGAAATGTTAAAATCACCACCATGAAACATGCGATCACTGGGTAAATCCATTTGACACATTTGACAAGTCGCATAAATACTAAATAGATACAAAAATAACAACCAGTGCTTGAAATATTTATGATTTATTGTTTATACCTTTTAAGCAAATACAAAATCTGGTAAAAGCAAGCCTTCTTTAGATGGAAAGAGCACAAAAAAGCCAAAGGTGTGAAGTGACATCTAACACTGCCATTATTCAGATGATTTTAGTTTTCCCAATTAAAATTATGAAGCAGATTAATAGTTTGCCGGGTGACATGATGCTACTACTTGTATACCTACATGCAATGAGGAAGATAGCTACATTGTAAATAATATTTCTAGTGGCCGTTTCAAATACAATCTGTCCAGAGTGTTGAAAACTAACCAGTCATGGTAGCTGTTTGTCAGACTTGCTGGGATCCTTGACACAATACTTTCTACTTACTCAGGCACTGTTCTCTGGGTGAATAAGAAGAAGCAAATGAATTCACAGAATCTTCTAATGAAGTTACAAAATGTCCACTATAGTCATGCTAGCGATGTAAATATTAAATACACTTCTAATCATATGATTTCACCAGCATATACTCCGCAACTACATTTTTCATCTAATATTGATCGGCCCGTGCATCATTGGCCTTCCCAATTTGCCAAACATAACAGGAAAATAATGGTGAAAAAGAAATTATGGGTCATACCGATAAATAAAAAAATGCACAGAAAATTGGATACCACATATTTTATCTTATTTTTATTTGATCATCTGGATATTGATGTTACAGTGAAATTTTTATTGAAATAATGTAAATGATTAACAAGTGGATAAATACCACATTCTCAGACACGGTTAACAGGTAATTTTTATAGTCCACCTCTAGTCCATTTAAAGACGTGGCATATTTTTTTTTTATTAAGTCGCTAGCCCTCTAGGGAATAATAATAAAACTACGAAGTTGATAAATACTTTCATATTGAAAATGCTCATAATGCTATTTTAATTGCACATAGCAATAACAGAATGAGCAAAGTTTAGAGTGATTTTATGTACTACAACATGGAGTGATAGTAATTACGACAATATCGGCATGTAGCATCATGATGCTGCATACCGGACACAAAAGTGTCTATGTAAATAATCATGTGAATAACCTTCTTCATAAGGAACATTTCAATCATGCTCATCTGCGTTTTCTTAGTCGCCACATTATTCACTCACATCAAATGTCTATGTATAATCTGACCCACAATTCTATACTGCCATCCTATTGTTAAATTGGTCATTTGTTTCAGTTGAAATTTTTAAAATTATACTTAGGTCTTTTGTTGCAATAATTATCAGTCTACGTTGTATTGTATTGCAATATTAAATACCATCATAATTAAATGGCCAACTGCAGTCACTTTATCAAGAAATGCTAGTTTCTAAAACCAATTTAAAGTAGAACCCTATGATAAGATATTTTATTGAATCTAGTCTATACACTGCACCGTCACATCCCATACTGGCAGCATAGCAGTCAATTCAACAAGAAACACAACCCAACAATGACAGTCAACAAACTATGCTTCCCAGAGACATGTATATATATATATATATTATATTATATATATTGACACTACAATGTCTTAAAATTACAACACGCATACATTACACTATCTACATGTACATAGCCTCGTAACAAGCAGTGGAGGCAAGTAACAAAATTGTAATGGTAACAAAATTAAAGATAAAAACAAGGATGTTGGTTTGCACAAGTCACAACACTGCTGCTGCCATGCTAGAAAATATAGCAGCCAAAAACAAAAAAAAGGTTGACAAAACACTACGAGCATGAAAATCTGTCTTTATGAATGAATGAATCCGAATCTGGCGACGTCCTGATTGCTGGCAGAATAATACCAGGTCCGTGATGTGACGAGGTCGTCGTTCACCACTGGCATGCTGATCATGTCTGCCTTGCATAGATGGAATGCAACATTCAGAGGCAACACTACTCAAGTACTCATCTGTAATGTCCAACAAACTGTTGCAGACAACACAAAAGAGGAATATCATGAATGAACAGAGGGAGAAATGAAGTAACATACAGCAACATAGTGGCAGATGAATGAATATACACGAACGAATGAATGAATGAATGAATGAAGCAATAATGTTTTATCATTCCTCTTAAAACCTTATATTCATAATCTGCCAGCAAACAGTCTTCAGCTCATGGTAATCTTGAATAAGTTTCAAAATTTGTAAATTCCATGTAATAATAATAATAATTTTAAAAAATTGTATGCATGTATTTTCCATACCAAATGCATTACTTGATGAATATATATCTTGTTGATGTTTATTTTGTCTGTATTTTGTCAAAGAGAGCTAGTTGATCGGTAGTTTATCCCAAGACATGTGGAGATCAGAGATGACAAGAGGTTTGCTGTTCGGAATGGTCGGTGTCCAGACAACCTCAACAGTTGTAACTGAAATCCACTCGAGGTCACACACACACATATATATATGTATGTATGTATATAATCCCACATTTAAGTAAAAATAGTCTTAAAACAATTGCAGTCATAAAAGCTAAGCTTGCCAAAATATTAAAAAATCTATCAGAATATTGCCATGTTCAACGGACACCAAAATGATTTAATTATTATTCCCCAAAAGCCCCAAGAAACTCTCGACTAAAATTCATTTTGTCCGTAATCCACATTACACATGTCCAAAGTTGGCAATAGAGATTCCTTTCAAGCTATAAAACTGAAAAGTGCTTAAGAATGAGTCTATTTCTTTTTCATTGTGAAGAAGCCCCTCTTTTTGTGTTCGTCTTTCGGTGGCTCTGTTCGTGCAGGCAGTGACTGGGCCTTCAGTGGAGTACTTGTTCCCTCCGCTCCCGTCGTCAGGTTCAGTTTAGCAATCCATATGTCCCGTTCATTCTAAAATGACAAAATTATTAATTTATAGTGACAAACATTTTAAAGCAATACCTGTAAAACCAACGTAGAAAGGTAATGGTTTTCCTGTATGCGATCTACACTTTTCAGCAGTAGTGCCTATAAAGGATTACCAGCTACTCACAAATATTCTGTTCATTACTCGGGTTTATGGGCATAAATTATTACTCTCACCTACAAACACACAAATATTCTGTTCATTACTCGGGTTTATGGGCATAAATTATTACTCTCACCTACAAACACACAAATATTCTGTTCATTACTCGGGTTTATGGGCATAAATTATTACTCTCACCTACAAACACACAAATATTCTGTTCATTACTCGGGTTTATGGGCATAAATTATTACTCACCTACAAACACACGCACGCACCCACACACACACAGTGTTAAGCAGCAACCAAAGGGAAGATCATAATGGTCTTTTAAGAGAGGTTTCTGCTTACTAGGTTACTCAACACAAGCATCTAGACAATGCGTACCAATACGTGGTAGCTGAAATTGGGAGTTACGGTTTTAGATGAAAGTCACCATCAAGGTTGGCTAATTAACAGTGCCTGCAACTGGTCATGTTTTACTTTGTAGTGTAATCCATCACCAGTTTATTTCATTTCAACTAATTTTCATGCTTATATCCAATTACGGTTCAAGCACGGTGTCCTGGGCACACACTTCAGCTATCTGGGCTGTCTATCCAAGACAGAGTTAGTAGTTAGTGAGAGATAACAGGGTGTAGTGGTCTTAGACCTACCCACCGAGTCGTTAAAACTTGTTCTAAGTAGGAGCTGGTACCAGGCTGTGAACCCTGTATTAGGGTGTATATATATGGTTTTCTGTTTTTTGGTATGAATTTAATAGTAAATGAAGAATAAATACTGAATGGGCATGTCTACAGAGTGCTCTTCTAGGTAGCACCGAAAATTTATATTATAGGTCACACTACTCCCGATAGTTTGGGAGAATAAACAGATGGCAACACAAGTTTTACTGTACATGTTGCATTATTACTGAAATAACAAACATTTACACTGAATAAATAGGACTAGTTGTTTTATTTTTAGTTTCTAGAAACAAAAATTCCAAAAAATTTGTTTGTTTCTTGGATTATAAATATGCAAAAGTAATAAGTTGTTTAGGTTTACATATTTGGAAACAAAACTGATGATATCCAGCTTTCCGAGTTATTTAAAAGTTCTCTTGAACAAGATGTGGGACTTCCAGGATGACTTACCTCATCCTTTCCCTGGAACAGATACTCTGCAGCGCTGGCAAGTGTAAGGCGGAACACAAATGGTCTCTTGGTGTAGTCTGAGGCCACGGTACAGGACGCCCCAGTTAGATCTATAGCACTCTCGTGGTGGATCCGAGTATTGGGATCCTGAAACAAAAACACACACGCGGTCTAGTCAACTCCATCATTAGTCACCCATATTATTATTATTATTATTATTGTTATTATTATTATTATTGTGGTTGTTGTTTTTAATATATATTTATTATCCCAAGCACAGTCTGACCATGTCACGGTTAGGGAGCCTTGATTGGTCACTGATAATATCTCAATATAAAGAAAATTATAATTAAAATGTGTGAACTGACTTCAGTTACTGTGACCACAACTAGCTTCAAAATTCCGGAATAATTTTTTATTGATATGTAGATAAAAATACATCCACAAATATCCATTACAGCCAACATAGGATCAGTATTAATCTAAATACAACAAATTTGAAGCTATTTTTAATTCAGATTTCAACAAAATATTCATTAACCTTCTGACTACTGCAGGCGAGATATCTCGCCCGACGTCACGTCAGTCGATATACTGTACACTGTATACAGTGCATTCCCCAATTCATATTTCCCGCCGTTTGGCACACGACACTCACCGGAAACGGAAATATAATTGAAGAAAAAAGATTTTGTTTCAAAATGGTGGTTTTTGTTTTCGGCAAGTATTTTCGCTTGACAACAATGGCAGCACGTCGCGGTAATTTTCAGGGATCGATAGCTGATGTAACAGCTAATTTGATAATAAATTTGATCGTTTTACCAACAACGAAAATTACCAAATATTGCAATATGAATCGTAGTTCGGGTTTTAAAAAAAATTCTGGTCAGAAAACCACTATTATCGGGAATAATGGACATAAATACTGGACAGCTGGCCACAAATGCCCGTAAGTAAACGCATCTTTTTCAATTTTTTGCCTAATTTTAATCACCATTAGCCGATCTAAAATAATAAAAATTACAAAAAAAAGACACGAAAATAATACTTACCGATTCATATATGAACTTTATTTCATGTATTTATGAAACATTTAAGTGAATATATGTGAGTAAAAATTAGACTTGTACCCACTCAACGTGGTTTTTGTTAAAAATTAATCCAGTAGTCTAAAGGTTAAAACAACTCACAGACTTAGCATGCTTCATATCCTTATAACAGGAAAGGGAAGCTCCATGTAGCACCATATACAATTTGTCCCAAGATCTGAAATGAAACAAACATCAAAGTTACAAACATGTCTATGCCAAGCACCTTGACTAAAAATTTAGATTCCCAAAATCAGCTAAAAGACTTTGAAATTAATGAAATTTTTATTTGTAGTGAAAACATCCTCTTTGGACTGTAAAACATGTAGTCAAAATAACCCAGGTTTCTAATAAATATAAATCAGTTAAATGATATCAATTCTTGCAGTCAACACATTAACTTGGATTCAGCTTAAAACCGTAACCATAGTAATAAAATTATTTTATTATATTGTTAAAGTTTCTGTTGTTTTTTAATATTCATTGAGGTATGAACAAAACAAATCATTAAAACTATCATCTCTGTATTATAATATATCACTGACTGACATATCTGAAAATATCAGTGACATAAAAATATTACTAGTTAAAAGGTGATATTACTGAAGATGTAAGATATTTATCTTAACCTTTTGACTATTCACCAGTCGACACACTGAAGACAACTCAGCTTCCCGTGTCTTTAGATTTTGGTTTTCGGCAAGTATTTTCACTTAACAATGGCAGCATGTCGCAGTTATTTTCAGGGATCGATAGCCGATTGTGACAGCTAATTTGATAATAAATTTGATTGTTTTATCAAGAACAAAAATCACCAAATATTGGGATACGAATCATAATAAAAATTATGAACTTGTACCCCCTCATCTTCGTTTTTGTCAAAAATTAATCCAGTAGTCTAAACATTAAACTAACCTGCTGCTGGCTTTTTTGCCATTCACCTCCCTTTCGTGTTTTCTGGAAAGAGTTCCTTCATAGTGCACTGCCTCCACTGATCCGGATGGGCTTTGTTCTAATACAGAAACACAAGAGTCCATGTTAATAAAACTGAACACACTGAAACATTATTGTCGGGTTATGAAGAGTTTTTACTGATATGCATAACACCGTTTAATAAAAAAACCCAGACTTCATGAACTTATTTGCTAACTGAATTACAACAGTGTACTATTTGTAGCATATTGATGTGAGAAGTAACACCTCTGACAATATATATAATTTTTGGTTTACAAACAAGACCAACTTAATCTAAAAGAAACACATTTTAATAAAATCCTGGTTGTTTTATTATATTCTTGCTAAAATCAAGCTCCTTCCTCTTTTTTACAGTACATAATTATAAATTTGTTGGAAAAAATGTATACTGCTATTGGGGGGGTGGATAAGAGAGACAAATTATATTTATTGCTACAACGTTTATTGTTGCATCAAAAGACAAAGCAATAATCTGTTGAAACATTGTGCTATCAGGTTTCTATAGTAACAAGACCACATGGTAGGTTACTGGATAGGTTGTATCACTTCACTGGAAAAACAGCTGAATGGACGATCAACAGTGCATGACCACAGGTATTCCACAACGATTAAATATCACTATCTAAGAATTAAAACATTATTACAATTTATCAACAACAGAAAAAGCTTATTACACATCTGTACAAAAGTCCTAGAATTATGTGATTCTCTTTTGAAATACTGATAATTAACTTAGTAGCTACTTCACAAGTTTATATGTACATCCCAGTACAAAAACCACATCTTTCACACAAACAGAATGTGTGTGTCACATGGTTTCGGGATCTAATCAGAAGTTGACAACCACATGGCATCTTAGTCCAGTAATAACATCAGACAACATGCAGTAAATACAGAATAGTGGTGATTACACCAATGTAAAACCGATCCACCCATATCAACATGCCAGGAACAAAACAATCATGAATTGTAATGAAATACTAGTACATATACTATCCTTAGAAAATGGTCTTACATTATGTCAATGTCACAAGGCCGAAACACCTTAGCCCAAGTTCACACCCACATGCACCCACCTCAAGTAATTCAACATGTCACCCACACCGAGTCATACTGTAACTCAAGTCAAATATACACATTTGTACAGAGCTCTCTGAAATGTGACCTTGAACACAAACCCTGTACAGTGTCATCTCTCACATAAAACATGCACAAAACACTTTTTAAGAGAAACACTCATCAGTTTTGGCACCAGTCTTGGTGGTGTAGTGATTAGGCTATCAAATAAGGCTGGTAGGTTCTGGGTTCACACCCTGGTATCACTCTTACTCACAGCTAGTTTAATGACTCAGTGGGTAGGTGTAAGGTCACTACACCGACTTCTCTCTCACTAACCACTAACTTCTGTCCTGGACACACAACTCAGATAGTTGAGGTATGTGCACAGCCTACAGGTAAGCGTGCTTGAACCTTAATTGGATATAGCACAAAAATAAGTATAAATGAACATTTTGGCTTCACAATAATCAGGCCATCTAAATCAATGTTTCATTGTCATAATATGTCACAGCCTTTGATATACCAGTTATTGGGTACCAGGCATTTGGGGAAAACCAGAGTCGATCAAAACAATCGATCCTACGATAATTGTACCTCAGGCAAACATTCAAACACTGAGTTACATCAGACGGTCTCACAAATAATGTCAGAATGGCTGTTTATGTGGGCTGTCATGAAATCTACATAATTTAGACTTCTATGGGTTTAAAAGATGCCAGTAACAAAATGGTGCAGTGAACCGGAAAAAAGTCCACTCCCTTAGATACAAACACTACACATGCAATAGTTCAGTATCTGTGGAGAGAGAGAGAGAGAGAGAGAGAGAGAGAGAGAGAGAGAGAGAGAGAGAGAGAGAGAGAATAAGAGAGAGAGAGAGAGAGAGAGAGAGACAGACAGACAGACAGACACAGAGACAGTCTAACAAGAGCGAGAGAAAGACAAAGACAGGCAGAGAGATCGAGAGGTGGTACAGACAAAGAGAGACACACACACACACACAAAACCTTGTCCAACAGCATGTCACAACAGTCATCATTACAACTTTCCTCAGAATATTTGTTTATTTTTTCCTTCTACATTGTATTTCATCAGCAAAATAAAGTACAAGTATGTCATTTGGCAGAGGACATCATGAGGTCATACATATTTCAGAGAAAACTTTTGTAGTGAACATTATGCTGAAACTGAACTTTCCATTAAACCAGTTCCAAGGATGGATTGCCACATCAAGTTTGATGATCCTGTTTTATCAAGTATGATAGATTACCATTGAACATTAAAAACTGATTTCAAGGATCAGCTGTAAACGTGTAATGGTCACAATGGTCTAAAATATAAAGCATTACCACACTGAGTTTTAATACCATGTAACAGTGTCTTCCAGAAGAAAAGGTTCTTGTGTTAAGTGTGATACGAAAAATAAACCAGTTATTTTGCACTTTCCCATAGACAGGAACGCATATACCACAGCCTTTTCACCAATTGTGGTGCACTGGCTGGAACGAGAAAAAAACCCAATCACTTGAATGGATCCACCAAGGTGGTTCAATCCTACGACACAAGCATCTCAAGTACTAAACCGACTGAGCTAAATTCTGCCCTCTCAGTGATTTAATTATGGCAGCTTCTTAAAATATATTACACCAATAATTTTACAATTCTGCAAATAATATGTGGGAAAATTGCTCAACTAGATTTTCCTTTTGTTAAGTGCTATGATCTACTTATGGTATGCAACACATTTTAGGGTCCTGCCTCCCAACAGAATGAAGAAACTGTGACAAAAAAACAAAACAAAACCTTGAAAGTTGATAGAGTATGTGTATCCCACCATGGTATAGATATTTTATTTTTAATAAAAATCATTCAAAAAGTTAAACAACAGAACAAGAGTTAAGAGCTTGCATCAGATTCTGTCAGATATTTATATTATTTTCAAGTAAACAAATCCTTCAAAAACAGAACAAAAGAGTTTGCATCACATTGTGTAACCCACCATACTATATTATTTTTATGTAAACAAATCATTTGAAAAAGTTTAAAACAGAACAAGGAATTTGCATCACACTGTGTACCCCAGCATTCTCGAGAAGTTCAAACCACCAGTATGACATGCAGCCAAACGCCTGATGGTGGTCACACACAATCTGGTCCAATCTACCTCTACGTGGTAACAGCTACTAGGTTTACCTTCAAACGCCGGGTAGGCACTCGCCTCCTCATCCTTTTTACGTGAAAACAATTTCCCAAATGGAGATTTGGAACGAGATCGCTTCTTCTCCTTGTCTACTGGCAAAATCATCATATATTAAAACCTGCTTGATACACAACTCATTGCTAAAGCCTCCCATATCCACAGGCAAAAGCAAATACTGGAGAAAAGCCTCGGAACTGTTCCTACAGTTAGGTGCCATAACCCACCACTAACATGCAAGCATTAAAAGTATATTTAAATATAAATATAATTCCTGTAACCAAGTTAGGATAAAAATATAACCATGTTAGGATTGTAATATGTACTGAGCACTATCCGAATACTAACATTATATTCAGGACCCTTCCACCAGAGGTTTAATGACTTATGAAGCATTATTGTAACCACACTATGCTGAAAATGAGTCTCAGAGATCAATTGTGTGTCAAAGTAACACTGTTTGTGAGTCCCCACGCAACAAACCCCTCTTTCTACAAAATCATGTTATAAATTGGCAACAACAAATCTGCAGAATACTGCAAACCAATAATTACCCAAAATCACAAACTTTGCAATAGTTTCACTATAAATTTACTGCAGTTAATTAAAACCCAAAGCATACTGGAAACATAGTCAAAGCATTTGTTTACATAGTCATATGTAGAAAATGCAAATAAAATGGTCTTAGTAGCAGGAGTAACTATTATTATACATTCCTAAGTATGATGATGCAATGGTTTACCGTAGTTTAAAATTCATAGAAAAATTAATGTTATTGTAAATAAAGTATATATAAAGTGAAAAGCAGATACAAAATATGCATTGAGTTATTTCATTCAAAAATGCATTTTCAAAGACAACAAATTAAGCAAAATATATCATGACCATATCAAAAGACTTTTATATTATAAAAATATATATAATATATTAAATATATTTTACAAATCCTAGATACAGTAGAAAAATGTCCTTAACTTCAAAGATTGTCCAGATTGAACAATTACAAAGATCTTTAGACTGAAGAACTGCAGATTAAGATAGTTTAGCAAAAAAATTAATGTTTAACAAAGAAAATTCATTGGTAAGCTTTTCTTCAGTTTGGAAAAATTAAGCTTACATTTTTGCAAGATACACAGTTACTGAGTTAAAACAAAATGTCTACTATACTAATAACCAGCAAGTAATAAATGTCACACATGAACATATATAAAAAAAATCACACTGAAACACACGACCCCCTCCCCATCTCGTAAGCTTATGAATATGTTGGGTGTTTCTGGAAAAGATTTTCCTATATGTAATACGTGTTAGTGTACTTTGCAATACTGTAGGTACCCCTTTATAAAATGTTGAAAACCCCTCCCGTTTCAAAATGTAAAAACATTTGCACTCAAAATAAAACAATTTACATTAAGCTATTTAAACAATTCTAGAAATTAAAATGGAATAAAAATGTCTGGACCTAAAAAGCCACCTAAAACAACCAGATCCCATAATATCCACTTTCTAAAACTTCAATGGAAGATATGTGTAAAGTTGTTGTTGCCAACAAGCAAAAGCACACAATGTCATCATGTGAAAGTCATTATGTAAATGACACACCTGCACACTTGTAAACAAAGACCCCTTGAATAATTATTTTAAGTAGATGACAACGTAATGCATGCACACAATGCCAAGAGGAAAAATTGGTCAGAGAGAAATGAAATTCATTATATCAAAGCATTCTCAAAGATGCAAATAATTATGCAATGGGAGTCTGTAATTGACGGTCAGCCAAATATTTAAATATTTTATGGGAACAAAACAATACATTAAAATGAAATAGACACAAGATGCATTGAAATTACACATTGTTTCCACAAACTAGATTCAGTGTTAAAGCATAGCCTACCGAACATGTTAGACAATGTCTGCCAAATGTGAAAGGTAGGTCGTGTAATGTGATGCCGGCTGTGTACCAGACATTTACCACAAGATTTACGCTGTCAATTCCCTTGAGCCAAATTGTTCCCAAGATACAGTCTGGATATAAAAATAAATAGATTCATAAAATCTAAAACCCAAATCTATAAAAGGGAAACAGTTTTTTTTAATGCACAAAAACTAGTTTTCCTAACATAGCTTATTAAAAAAATAAAATAATAATGAAACACAATATCTGTCATGCAAAGATAACAGTACCACATCCATAAAATAAGAACTATAAAAAAAAACCCAGTTGTGAAAGAACTATATAAAAAAAACCAGTTGTGATAAAACACTACTTTATTCAATGAACTAAATAATTAAAATGATATTACTTTTAATCTGTATGATTATGGTATATAAACCGTTTGTCAGCTGGTTTAACATTGAAAACTACCAAACCATACATGATAATGAAGATGCAACCCAAACAATGATTATGTATGTAGTGTGAATATAAGCAAGCACAATGTTGGTCACACTCAACATACTTGGCGAGGATGGCGATTTGGTGTGGCGCGGTGACTCTCGCGCTTTGACAATTTCTTCCTTTTCCGGAGAGATTGCCTTCTCCGATGGCTTCGCACTTTCTTGTTCACGAATATCTACTGTTCAAAGAAACACCATGCAAACATTCATGCACAAACAACTACAGAACTAAAAAACAGAAATAACTAAAATTGTTCACACACTTTAAAAGCTTTTGTGAGTACAGTATTTTGGCTCATTTATTACAATGTTTTATGTAATATTTATAAAGACATGCCAAAATTAAAACAGAAGGAATCCAGCTAATTGAAATTAAACAAATGTGATTAATTAAAACAAATTTCAGTAATAAATAAATAAAAATTAATCAATTTGTAAAAGTGGTCTTGGTTTTACTTAACTCATTAAGTTTTGAGCAACTCACAAAAACAACAAACTTTTAATTAATGAAGGACGGCTTTTTTTTTTTTTTGGTGTGGGGGGAATAATGATATGCATCTATGCTTTACGGCTTTACAACTGTTGTTAGAAATTGGTGTATAACACTTATTTTCAAGAGATATTCTGGAAATAACAGTTACGAAAAAGGCTAAATATTAACATACATGTAGTCCTTTATTAATTAGTATGTGTAATACAACAATTAATAACTAAACAAACAGTACATGACAACATACATGGCTAAATCAGTGACAAAATCTCTACATTTTTAAAAGATTGGTTATTACTGACAAGCACATTTTCAGTAATAACACTGAACACTGCTATGTAACAATGAGTGATGAAGGTGATGATGTGAAGATAACATGCAGAGGAGGACAGTACAGTTTAAAGCAAACATATAAAGCAGATTAAAATCAAACAAGACTTCAGAAATGTTTACTTCCGTAACTTATTTTTAACTATGTTTCTGTTACATTTTAAGGACTATTACTCAGCACCATGAAAGAGTGACCAAAAGATTTCAACAACATTGTAATTTATAATTTAAAAAAACTTATAACAGATAATTTTACAATAATAAAATAAAAATTAAAAATAAATTCATCCAGGTAATAAATTAAAAATATATACACGTATATGTATTATAATTTTTTATCTTGAAAGGAGAGCACCGTTTCTTTAAAAAATAAAGCCCAAACAAACATAGCTTAATTAATGTATAAATGGCACAATGAAAATGACACCTTTGAAGTCTAGTTAAAAGCTG